>NC_088330.1:5725000-6060000 GCF_036884655.1 Musa acuminata AAA Group | reverse complement strand
AGCTCTGATACCAATTTGTTAAAGCTAGCCCTAGGAAATTTACCACAAGGTAATTTTGGCAACACAACAAAGTTAATAAAGTGAAAAGATAAAAGCGACAAGAACACCAGATTTACGTGGTTCAGTCAATTAACTTTGACTTACATCCACGGACGAAAGAGGAGCAAATCACTACTATGAAAATGGACAATTACAAATGCCTTAGAAAGATGTTCCTAGACCATAAAACACCCAAAAATACTAAACAAGAATAACCCAAAGTATAAGTCCAAACTATTTAATTGAGTATGGACTTAAACCAAAGTAAATACTTAGGTTTTCTTGTGGTGCCACATATGGTACCTCTTGTGGTGCATCTAACTTCAAAGTTCAGGCCCTTATTTATAGTTCCAATATGAGACAACAAGTTTGATTTTTCCGATGTGGAACTATGGGACTTGCCAAACTAACACTAGGTTATGGCAGGAATTTTTCATCAAGGGCAAAATCATCTTTTTAGGTAATTAGAGCGGTTCTATGAACAATTCTGTAACTTACAAGCTTTTTCAAAGAATTTACCCTATAATATGTTATTCTTAATTAGATTAAGAATAAAAATCCAATTAAGTCGGTCTTTTCATATGACCGTCAATAATAATGATCGAAAGAAATTAAAAATCCAATCTCAATTAGTAGCATAAAATAAATCATACTTTAGATTTTTTTGTCTTTAATATTTCATGAAGAAAGTTTTCTAGTTCCAAAGAGCTGATACAGATCAATTATCACAACCAATAACCTAGAACTACACCATCAAAAGAGTGATCACACGCAAAGAATCTTAATCAAAGGCTTGGATGAATGACGAGGAGACTTATAACTTCATGTTATCATCCTTAATTCAATTGTTACAAAAGTATATAGGTTCAATTATCAAAGACCTGATGTGCGTGCTCCCTGAGATGAGGCTCAAGTGATCCATCCATGAGGCTCTTGAGCTGTTTAGTTGTGAAGTTCGTAGCTTCTTCCAGCACGTGCTCTCCTTCCTTTGCAAGATGGGAAGCCTCGTACAAGCTCACCAATTCTTCAGTCTGGTGGCGAAGGATGGCTTTCAAGTTTCCCTTCTCATCCATAAATCGGTAGAATACACCTTCAGTCCATCCACATAATTTATGCATGTCAGATTGTGACACCATGATAGAAAAGAATAAACACAAAATTCCATTAGTATGTTAGGCTATTAACGTGGCATAATTTATGACTAATTGGATATATTTCTAGTTGTCTCAGTTTTATGAGAGTAATTGTTCTAGCAATATATGAGGTACATCAGCGACAATGTTGTATCAGTCGCAAGAAAGGAGTAAAGCAGGATGGATATGTAGCTTAATCACCTTCAGAAACAGCAAACCCATGTTCTCTGAGAAGCCTGAACATAAGAGCCGTGGCTTGAAGATTATCCTTCAGCAACATGTTCACGTCTTCCATGGAACCGTATATAGTCCATAAAGCATCCTTAATATCCTCCTTAAAGTGATACGCCACCCCAAGCTGCCGCAGGTGATCGATCAGTTGAAGTTGGTCCTCAACTCCCTTGTTCATGTAGATCAGCTGTTTCACGTCCTCTGTCAGTTTGTCCATCCTTCTTGCGTTATCCTCCTCCACCTGATGAAAGCTAGTCAGCAAACAATGCGAACTATAGATAAAACAACCTTGCATATTGCATGCACGCCGACCTTGGTGTCAGTTGTGAGCGATTGTATGTATTCGTCACTCTACGAGCTCGGCTGGTAATCAGCCGATCGCCGAGGAGGAGGAGTCTGTGCAGAACACCGGAATGGCAGTAGGAGGCATCGACGGGGTGAAGACTTCGAGGGGGCAGTCCGCGGATAGGCACGGATCAAGCTATAAGCATAAAGTCTATAATTATACTATATCTGGAAGCTATAAGCATATAGGCACGGATCATGCGAAAGTAACTTATATACCAGGATTGAAATCAAAATGTATAGATCTAAACATTACGATGTGTACCTTTTGATGTCATCTCTTCAGAGATTTGGTTTGATCTGCTAAGCACCGTCTTTAATCCAAGATTGTTGCAGGCAGCCAGCCACCGATGCAGGCACCGACGAGATTTTGGGAGAAAGGGGTTTTTTTAGGGAGAAACTGAAATCCCTCGGAGAGGTGCCAACGCTCTAACACCACCTCAACCCCTAGAGATCCTGGCAGAGGGTCTACAATGATCTCAGGAGATTTCCTCGTTATCTCCCGAGGAATTTCCACTAACTTAGTTATTGGCTAAAATATCTGAACGGAATCCAATTAGTTATTCTATTATAGCCACATATTTTAACATTCTCGGCCCATTAATTGATAAGATATAAAAGAGATACAAAATTAAAACAAATAAAATAAAATTTGTTTAAAAAATAATTTTATCTAATTAGATTCCAAGGAATTTTATAAAGCATTTTATACATGGCCATGTTTTAAAATAAGCCAATAAGTTCAATAAAAATAATAATACTATATTAAATCCAACTATCAATACGAGTCATAGCGATTGTATTTCATCAATGTCATACTCCCTTCTATGTACCACAACATTGTTAGTCTTTTCTAATATAGTCCATAATAACCCTTGTAATTTGTCTTGTCAAGACAATCCTATCATCACATTCAACCATAATTTGTACATACATAATTGTGAACAGGATAGTAGAAACAAATAACTTTAAGTACGTAAGTAAGAATGTCAATTATAGTATCCACTCAAACATGCATCACCATATCCTTTATGGGTTGCTCACAAACCCAATCATAAGAACATATTCTTTCAAAATACTTTAGACTGTAAGTCCTAAGTGAATGGATCAGCAATCAATACAGTGAAACTCAAGTAATTAATTGACATTAGATGTTTCTAGACTCATCTTCTCTAACCATCAAGTACTTTATACCATAATGCATATAGATGCAATAGTAATTGTCATTCTTAGAGAAGAAAACTACTGCAATGTCATAATATATCTTCAACGACTTGGTAATTGTGTTTGACTACACCAAGTCTTGAGATAAAAATTTTGCAGTAAAAAATTTGATTAGTGGCCTCAAAGCATGCCACAAAATCAACTTCTATTATTAATAATAATAAATTACCCCTATAATTGATATAGATATTAACTATAAGGTGGACTTCCTATTATCGAGGTAATTTATACAATCAGCATCTGAAAAATACCATTATTTCAAGTTGATATAATTTTATACATGTGAGCATATAATCATTTATCCCTTACGGATATCTAATTACTTTCTTTGTAGTCCTTTAGTGTTTTTACTTCTAGGTAACTCAAATATATACCCAATATTTTAATTATAAAAACTGATATATTTTCTAACAGAGACTTGAGCATAGACTTCCAACTGCACATATACAAAGAATATCTTATTTATCTGATTCTTTTCAAGTCATTTTTAAGCATTTACTATTGACTAAAATTTTGCTTTTATGATTTACTGAACAAAGCTGTATATCAAAATCATTTCAAGACTCGATTGATATATCCTTTCTAAGACAATCTTCATAATCATTGAGGTCTATCATTGAATTACTCAATGTTAATAATATAGGATGTCTCATTCATATCAACCATATTAAAACTTTTAGTGACAAATTCTTGATTTAGTATAATAAATCAAGATCATTATTGATAAGATAAAATATTATCCATATATAAGACCAATATAATAAACTTGCTCCCACCGATATAAATACTAATTAATAGTATTTACCTTAAATCTAAAAATAATAATATTAAGAACCTTTATATATCATTATTTTGGAGCTTGTTTAAGGTCATAAATGGATTCCTGAATTTGCATACCAAACTTTATATTTCTTTCATTTTCTTTGTAAATCATGTAGAGTAACCCATATAAAGATAGATATTAAAAAAAAAATGTTTCCATATCATTATGATATAACTCAAACTCATAATGAGTCACTAATGTCATGATGATTCTAAACGAGTTTATTAAAAATCTCGTTATGGTCAATGCATTCTTTACGAGCAAAATTTTTAACCACAAGTCTGACCATTATATCGTTCGACATTGTCCTTTGAATCACATTTATATAATAGACTCTTTTACAATTATTGGACAATTCGATAAATTTATCAGACACCATTCTGGTTATTAATTTTAACTCTTCTTTTATTGCATCATATTACTTTTTAGAATCATTACTTTTCATGACCTATGACAAAAAAAATAAGGGATCCATTATGATTCCTATATCATAATATAATTCTTGTATATATACAACATAATAACCATAAATGACATGATTCCTTCCCCTTTGAGATATTCTCAAAGTTGTCAATTATGGTTGTTCTACAAGACCATTAATAATGATATCAATATAATGTGGGAGTTTAGTAATGTTATTTTGTTGTTCACTTTTATCAAATTATTTAATGATTTGAGTAACAATAATCTCTCGAATAATAAAGGAGTATTAACTTATATCTCCTCTATATCAAAATTAAATCTCGAGATTTTCACTCCCACTGATTTGCTATTTTATAGGAATCTTATATTACCAGATTTAATTGTCCTTGTACTATAATTAGAGCAATAAATTATATACCCCTTTAAACTTTTCTGAATAGAAAATAAAATATTCAAAAATAATTATTAAATCAAAATTTTCTTTTATGTGAGTTGAAGACCTTATCTCCATAGGACAGTCTCAAATATGTAAATATCTTAAATCATGTTTCCTATCATTTTATAACTTAAAAGAAGTCATTTAATTTACTTACTAGGAACACCATTCAAGATATACATAGTTGTCCTTGTAGCTTCTTCTCACATTAATTTGGGTACAAAAGAATAATCTATCATGCTCCTAACCATATCTATAAGGTATGATGATATCTTTCAACAATCATATTATGCTGTAACACATCTGATAAATCATATACCTTTTTTTTTTTAAGAATCTAGTAAAAGAATTATAATTGGGTTCATCATAAATACCATAAAATTTATCACCCTTTTCAGATATGATGATATTGACTTTTCTATATAATTGTCTATCAACTTCATTTATATACACTTCAAGAGTGTAAACGGTCATAGACTTTACATGAATTAGATATACATAATCATATCTCAACATATTATTTATATGATAATAAGATGTCTCTCTTTAATGAGACAAAAGCATATAGTGATAAACATAACCTCAAGGAGTTTATAAAACTAAATTTCACTTCAATATTTAATTATAGGGTCATTGTAAACTTATGATTCACATTAATTCTGTATAGACTATTATACATAATTCAAAGGTTAATTTTATTGAATTACAATAAGTTTACAACCACCAAAAGAAAAAATAATATTATAATAATTCTAGGTAAAGAACTTAAATTCCCAGAATTATAAAAAACACAACATGGATTCTCAAGATTTATCAAATTGAATCATCTTTAGATATAAGCAATAAATACAAACTAATATCGCTTTCACTTTAAGATGATTCCCTACATTGATAAATATCTCATTCTTTTGGTTTTATCCCAATATCTATTATTGGTAACATATGATGAAACATCAAATTAATCCATCAATAATATCCGTAATATTTGATTTGAACCATACAAAGGTTATAATTATACCTTTTTTTATTTCAAATCAAATCTTATAGTATATTTCTTCTTCACATAACTTTATTTGCTACAAAAGTAACACTTTATTGTGAAGATATTCTTTTATGAGTTTATATAATAATTATAAACTCAGGTGGAATTACGCTTCATCCTTATTTTAGTGTTACCTACTCCTTGAGTAGTACTCAAAATATTATGAGTCTTAAGCTTACAGCTTTATCATTTATTTTGATGATATAATCTTGAATTCCTCAAATACTATCATAGTAAAGTGTCAACTAATGACTTATCAGATAATTTAAATTGATCCTTAGATATTCTTATGCGTAAGTTGTAAACTGTACTGAAGTCTAAGTATCATAAAATTGAGTATTTCATGCCTTTCTTGATCAGTCACCTCAATTATTTATTTCACAGAACTTTCAGTAATTATGTTCTGTTCAATTAATCTGATCAAGATCTCACTCACTCAATACAACTTGTATATGCTCAAGCCATTTATTTCAGAAAGTATAGGGACATTTACAGAAACACAACAAAGAAAGTGCCACAGTAATAATATAACATTAATGCTTTGAGTTTCTAAAATATGATGAACTATTGATATCATCTATATTTCACCTTTGGGTGAAATATTGACATATCTAGTGTTCATTAAGATCTCTTACGGAGGACTGATACCATTCTTGTGGAATAGTATTGTTACCTTTGGGTATACAACCCTAAACTGCAAGAATATCCAAAACAGTATCATCCTACCCCATCACATAATTATTTGAAATAGATTCTCCTTTGGGATTATCTAAATCTCATAATTATATGTGCCATCATGAATATTATTTTATTTAATATCATTTAGGATTAATTCCATAATGTATTTTATAGATTATTGGTTCAGGTCACTTTGGTGGCTACTGGACCAATACAAAAATATAAAATACAATCCAAAATATCCCATGAATGACATAAATTTTATTGTAATTCATATCCCATAAGCCTATCATCCCCAGGCTACTTTGGTATCTACCGGTCAGATAAAACTTAGGAAGATAAATTACAAATAATATTCACTAAATTCATTTAACCTGATTCATATTGTCATTATGAATATTATTTTATTTAACATCATTTAGGACTAAATTCATAATGTATTTTATAAATTATCAGTCCAGGTCACTTTGGTGGCTATAGGACCAATACAAAATATAAAATACAATCCAAAATGTCCTATAAATGATAAGACCTTTATTGTAATTCATATCACAAAAGTTTATCAAGGCCACTTTGGCTGCTACAAGTTAGATAAAACTTAAGGAGATGAATTACAAATAATATTCATCAAATTTCTTTAATTTATGCTAAGTAGTTCAATAATAGAATAACAGCAATAATAATTATTGAACATTAATGCTAAGCAGTTTCAATAATAAAATAGCCATAATAATTATTGAACATTAATGCCAAGCAATTCAATAATAGAATAACAAAAATAATAATTATTGAATGCTAAGCTGTTTCAATAATAAAATAACCATAATAATTATTGAACTTTAATACTAAGCAATTTAATAAAAAATAACCATAATAATTATTGAACATTAATGCTAAGCAGTTCAATAATAGAATAACCATAATAATTATTGAACATTAATACTAAGCAGTTCAATAATAAATAACCATAATAATTATTGAACTTTAATCAATAAAAGAAAACTCATATGATAATCATGATAATATATAAATCATGCATTCATGTGAAAGGTATACATTATTTCACAATTTCATATATATACATGTGAATAAATAAATAAAATAAAATAAAAAAAAACAATAATTGGATTTTTAATTTTATTTATCACATGTAAAATCAAAAATTCATATGAGAAAACTATAAAATAAACCATAATTTATAGTTTTTTTAATCAAAAATTAAATCCAATCAAATAATCAAAAATATAATTATGATTAAAATTAATCATAATTATAATAAATCATATTTATTAATTTATAATTGAGAATATGAATTAAATTTCTCAATTTTTGATAAAACCATAAATATTTGAAATGGAATAAATCAGAAATATGCGAATGGCAGAACTGTAATTTTGACATAAATTAAATCCGAGGGTAAAACTGTAAATATGTTGACAGAAAAAAAATGAAATTACGAAATTTGCAAGGGTAAAACTGTAATTTTCATAAAACCCTAGCCTCGAGAGTAAAACCATAATTATGCCAAAAACCCTAATCTGCCTTCGCTGCGGCTGCCTGCGCGAGCGGCGCTACCGCTTTTGCCTGCGGCCCGGCCGCCTGTGTGCCGCTGCCAGCGGCTGTTCTAGCCTGTGCATAGCCGCTGCCGCCGCGAGGCTGCTACTGCTCATGCGCGGCTGTTGTCGCTGTGGCGATTCCTGCCCGTGGGTGGCTGCTGCCAGCACGCGGCCGCCGCTTGTGCATGGCCTACTCACGCATGGCCGCCACCTGGGCTGTCTGCTTGCTTGCGGCCGACCGTCGCATGGACGGGATCTGGCCGTTTGCGGCCAACCGTCGCATGGACGGGTTCCGCGTATGGGACGGATTCTGTAATGCCCGCATATGAGACGGATTCTGTAATGCCCGCATATGAGACGGGTTCTGTGATGTCCGCATATGGGACGGGTTCTGTGATGCCCGCATATGGGACGGGTTCTGTGATGCGTACACTACCCGGCGTAGTCGCAGATTCGCAGCAAGGTCGACGGTGACCATTACTGCTTAGTAGTTCTTGGAAGAAAAAGATAATTTTATGCATCGTAAATAAATTTATAGATCTAATGCATTTGATTTCAAAAACCCGTGGCTCTGATACCAATTGTTAGCATAAAGTCTATAATTATGTTATATCTGAAATGCGGAAGTAACTTATATGCCAGGATTGAAATCAAAATGTATAGATCTAAACATTACGATGCGTACCTTTTGATGTCATCTCTTCAGAGATCTGGTTTGATCTGATAAGCACCATCTTTAATCCAAAATTGCTGCAGGCAGCCAGCCACCGATCCAAAGTTGCAGGCACCGTCGCCGTGAGAAACTGAAATCCCTCGGAGAGGTGCCAACGCTCTAACACTACCTCAACCCCTAGATATCATGTCTTTTTATATGCGAGACCAGAGGGTCTACGATGAGATCTCAGAAATTTTCTTATCTCCCGAGGAATCGTTCCGTAGTGAACGTAGGGTCTACGATGAGATCTCAGAAATTTTCTTATCTCCCGAGGAATCGTTCCGTAGTGAACGTAGTCTATTGGCTAAAATATCTTAACGGAATCTAATTAATTATTCTATTATATATCTTATTTAATTATAAAAGGGCCATATATTCTAACACAAGCTGCAGCAGAAGGACGGAGCAGAAGAGCAGAAAGACATTTGGCTCGGTGGACAACACTCAGTAGAAGATCGGAGAATCTGTTGGTTTTTGCAGTGGCGGTGTTGGCGTTGGATTTATAGTGCCAGAGGCGGTGAAAACAGGATGGATTCAGTAACGAGGTTCTCGTGCCTCTCGACGTACGTCCGACCTCCCTAAAACGAGATTCACAAGCAGAATGCTAAGCGGCCACGTACGTACAGCCTCATTTATACCCACAAAAACTCCACATCATCGTGTTCCAACCAAATGCAATTCCAAGTGTCCAAAAATATATCTGGCATCATAGTGGAAGAAGCCACTTTAAAAAATAGTTAATTCGAGGAGTTGATTTGATTAAATTCGAAACCATTAGGAGAATCCCATGGCCTCGATCCTTTCGCGTTCCGATTTGCTGTACGTTAACTACTCAAGTCAATCTTGAAGGAACTGAAACACTTGTTACACAGATGAGTGAATCTCTCCACCCTATAACCAATTGACCTATAGAAAGTAAAGACCAATCAACATCACACTATAATGACATCAGAAAATGTTACAAGAATCATTGGGTGAAGTATCACATCTGGCAATATTAAAGGATAAAAGATAAAGAAAGTCCACCTGTATGATCACCAACATGTGAAGCTTACGCTATTGTACTACAATCTATTATTAATCTCGCATTCATAAAATGATAAGGAGAGGCCACTTGTATGATCATCAACATGTGAAGCCTGTGCTATTGGACTTCATAATTTTAAAATTAATAATTATGAACGAAACTTGAGTTACTATTATTTTATCTCGATTTAATCTCATGTCAAATGGACAACGTGGCATATTTGATAATTGATCACAAAGATTGGTAAGAGACAAAGATAATATTTTTCTTGAGCTTAGCAATGAAAAGCAAGTATGCATTTATATGTTTAATATATTCTTGATATAAAAAATAATATTTTAAGCTTAGGTCAATTGCTTGAAAAAGGACATGATATTGAAATAACATATTATATATTCATGATAAGAACATGACTTTAATCACTCATGTGAAAATGACTAAGAAGATGATGATGATGTTGCTTCTACAATTGAATATAACAAAATAAATTATTTTACAACTAAATTTAATTTATATTGTTTGGGGACCAATTTGTCGGAATCCGTTGGCTCGGTGGACAACACTCAGTAGAAGATGGGAGAATCTGTTGGGCTTTGTAATGGCGGTGTTGGCGTTGGATTGATAGTGCTAGAGGCGGTGAAAACAAGATTCAGTAACAAGGTTCTCGTGCGTTGATAGCAGCCTTTAAGGTTGGTGATGCGTCTGGGCGACACCTTGTCCTCGTTCTTATCTTTCCACGATAAAGTTGATATGATGCTACAACGACTTCCCGCCTCTTTCCCGGCGGACACGCACGGAGATGTAAGAAATAATTGGAGAGAGAGAGAGAGAGAGTAACGCCGCCTCATTATGATCATGTGCTATAGATGACTAGATTTTGTAGTCATGACAGAAACATAATGATACGTGATCCAGTAGTTCCTCCACTCTGAGCGCGTTTGGCAGCGTCTTTGCAGACTTTGTTTCCACCCACAATAATATGCAGAGCCAGTGTGGAACAGCGTGCAGCAGTCATTTGGCACCGAGCTTAGACGAAGTAGCGTAATGGAGTGACTACCAACGCGTTTATTGAACGTAGTAGCGTGATGACGCAACGACGGCAGAGTCCAAAGGTGGAATGCGTTTACTGAACGAGTCCTGAGTCTTCTGATGCACCGACGGAGGAGTCCACAGGTGGGCCCCCGTCGCACCCCGAAGGACCAACTACAAAGCGGTCCTCGCCGCTCTCGCGTGAGCAGAGGCGCAGGCGACGCTGCGCGGCACCTCCGCGAGGAGCGGCGGCTCTCGCCGCATGGGAGTAGGCGGCACTGTGCGGCACCTCCATGGCCAACGACAATAGTGAGTGTGGGGGGTCCGACAGGGGCCATGTAGCCTCCTCGCCGATGTGGACTCACACCCCCGCCTCGTGCCCCTTCCTTGCCGACGCGCTCTCCTCGTGCCCCCCCTCGGCGCCGTTAGCCACGGGCAAGGAAGTAGGGGCGACTCGCCCTCGTGACTAACGACGACGTTGAGGGTCGGAGGGCAATTGGGGCGACCATGCACGAGGCGGAGTGGGGCCGCCGGTGAGGCAGAGGTGCGGCCAGGCCTGGCACAAGCGGAGGGGCGGCTAGGTTATGGCAGGAATTTTTCAACATATCGAGGGCAAAATCAGCTTTTTAGGCAGTTAGAGCGGTTCTATGAGCAATTCTGTAACTTACAAGCTTTTTCAAAGAATTTACCCAATAATATGTTATTCTTAATTAGATTAAGAATAAAAATCCAATTAAGTCGGTCTTTTCATATGACCGTCAATAATAATGATCGAGAGAAATTAAAAATCCAATCTCAATTAGTAGCATAAAATAAATCATACTTTAGATTTTTTTGTCTTTAATATTTCATGAAGAAAGTTTTCTAGTTCGAAAGCGCTGATACAAATCAATTATCACAACCAATAACCTAGAACTACACCATCAAAAGAGTGATCACACCCAAAGAATCTTAATCAAAGGCTTGGATGAATGACGAGGAGACTTATAACTTCATGATATCATCCTTAATTCAATTGTCACAAAAGTATATAGGTTCAATTATCAAAGACCTGATGTGATCCTCAGTCACTTGATCAGGTTTTCCATGTCCATCTCATTGGGCCATTCGAGGAAAATTAATGATCATCATTTTTATGTTTTCCTCAAAACGAGAAGTGAAACTTCGATCTCCGTTTATTGCTCTCCAATTCCCCCTAATCAATCGCTTGATATGGTCATGAGCCACGTACTCCGATAAACCACTCTCATTGATGTAAAACTGGATAGATTTGGACACATCGCCTCTTTCAAGCTCGTCCTGCACAAAAACAACCGATGCAGAGAGGAGAAACTGTGTGAACACTTTATCGCCATGATTCCATGAACGAATGATAATTATGGTGCATTTTAAATATCTTGGAAGTACCCAAATCATCACAAAGTCGAAGGATCATGGATGACCATCTTGCAATCTTAAGACAGCTGTGGAAGTCTTCCAAGGTCTCTTGACTTACATCTCACTGGTGCAATAAGCAAGAGTGGGTGTGTAGCCCTTCAAGTGCGTTCTCCAAGTACTCTTCAAGATTGGGTGTGTAGCCCTGGTGGTACTACCTTGCTTCCACCATGTGTGCCTTGCATACATCTGCCCACTGAATCCAAGGGTTGCACTGTTTAGAAAGTGGAACTGAATGATCGATGATACACAAAAGAGGGAGGATGGGATCGATATGTTACTGCTTTTTTTAGGTGTGGAATTATGTCCAGACCCTTCTCTTTCATAACATTATATGCGGTGTCATTGTAGTGTTGAAGAGGGCTAGAAAACACATCTTCATGTACTCTGGAAGTTTGCCCGTTGCATTAACGTCCCATCTGCAACATCCATCAGAGTAGATGTTATCAGGAATCAACGATCGTTGAAATTGCATCTATTGCATTCATGAGGTGGAGTTCTTCATCACCTATCGACGGCATCCGTGAAAAGCTCGAGCTCATCCATGGTGCCGTAAACATCATACACATCATCAACTGTTGTTATCAGGCAGTTTGCCTTTGTCTGCGCCTCCCTGCATCTTGCAAACTGTGGCTCAAAAGCCCAGCCAACCGTCCAGAAATAGTTCTCCATCAACCTGTCCCTCGAAAATGGAAGCCTCTGCGCCAGGCCAAGATTGCTCCACCATCTGATCGACAGCCAGAAGTTTGTGCTGAAGTTTGCTGGTTCATGCACGAGGGCAGAATGTACATGACATGATTCAAGTAAAGCAATCTCAAAATACCTCGACACTTCTCTGAGTTCCCTCTGATGTATGCTCTGAACCCTGTTGAAGTCCAACTTAGCCAATTCAAGCAGGACAGGGTTCATCTTCGCTTCCCTTTGGGATGCTTCTGTGAACCACCTGGTCTGTAACCTCGGCATCCTCCAGTTCAATGGAAGCTCCAAGGCATGGGCTACGTGCTCCCTGAGATGAGGCTCAAGTGATCCCTCCATGAGGCTCTTGAGCTGTTTAGTTGTAAAGTTTATAGCTTCTTCCAGCACGTGCTCTGCTTCCTTTGCAAGATGGGATGCCTCGCACAAGCTCACCAATCCTTCAGTCTGGTGGCGAAGGCTGGCTTTCAAGTTGCCCTTCTCAACTATAAATCGGTTGAAGAGACCTTCAGAACATCCACATAATTTGTGCATTTCAGATTGTGACACCATGATAGAGCAGAATAAACATAAAATTCCAATAGTATGTTAAGCTATTAACGTGGCATAATTGTATGACTAATTGGAGATATTTCTAGTTGTCTCAGTTTTATGAAAGTAATTGTTCTAGCAATATATGAGGTACATCAGCGACAATGTTGTATCAGTCGCCAAGAAAGGAGTAAAGCAGGATGGATATATAGCTTAATCACCTTCAGAAACAGCAAACCCATGTTCTCTGAGAAGCCTGAACATTAGAGCCGTGGCAACATGTTCACCTCTTCCATGGAACGGTATATTGTCCATAAAGCATCCCTAATATCCTCCTTAAAGTGATACGCCACCCCAAGCTGCTGCAGGTGATCGATCAGTTGAAGCTGGTCTTCAATTCCCTTCTTCATGTAGATCAGTTGTTTCACGTCCTCCGTCAGTTTTCCCATCCTTGCTGCGTTATCCTCCTCCACCTAATGAAAGCTAGTCAGTAACCAGTGCGAACTATAGATAAATCTCAAGCTTACAGCTTGCATGCATACCGACCTTGGTGTCATTTCTTAGCGATTGGATGTATTCGTCACTCCACGAGCTTGGCTGGTAATTAGCCGATCGCCGATGAGGAGTCTGCGCAGCACACCGGATATGTGGTCGGAGGCATGGACGGGGTGAAGCATTGGAGGGCGCGGTCCACCGGTGGACACCGATCAATTTGCAGGAGAACGTCGGAGCGCAGAAAGTCATTTGGCTCATTAGACAACACTCAGTAGAAGATGGAGAATCTGATGGGTTTGTTGCGATGGCCGTGTTGGTGATGGATGGATTTATTAGCGCGGGAGTAAGTGAGAAGAGACTTGAGTACCGAGGTTCTCGTGCAGTCCGACCTCCACAAAACGAGATTCACAAGCAGACTGCTGTGCGGCCAGCCATATCTACGCCACCTCCACATCAACGTGTTCCAAACAAATGTAGAAACTTAGTAAACGAAGAAAAAGTAACAAAACAGAAAAGAATATATATATAGATATATATTCTGCTCGATGAGTCGGCAGGCATGCCGTGTGAATGCTTCTTCACCTGCTTTTATTTTCTTTCCTCTTCTCCGCTTTTCTCAACGTTGTCACCGGCCATTTGCAATGACGGCAATGATGTCACTTAAAGAAGTAATTAATTGGAGGAGTTGATTTAATCAACTTCGACATCATCGGGACAAGCCCATGCCTGGACGTTTAGTTCAGTCATTTAGTCTTGATTTTGAGTTAGAGTTCCAAATAATCTGCAGAGGCATGAACCGAAGTGGAATAAAAAGGAATTTGTACACATTATTAGTGAATTCGGAAGTGATTAGAATTCGTCCGCAACTCTCACGTTCGGATTGATAAGTGACAACAATTTGGTTCAGTTATAAACATTGAATTTTATATGTTACAGCTAAAATTATTTTAAATTGTTTGGGGTCCAATTTGACGGGAGAACGTTTGTATCGCGCATGTTGAAAGCTTTTGTCACGTGGACATTGCGTGTGGTAGTATATATATATATATATATATATATGTATATATATATATATGTATATATGTATATATATATATGTATATATATATATATATATACATATATATATATATATACATATATATATATATATATACATATATATATATATACACATATATATATATATACATATATATATATATATACATATATATATATATGTATATATATATATATGTATATATATATATATGTATATATATATATATGTATATATATATATATGTATATATATATATGTATACATATATGTATATATATATATATACATATACATATATGTATATATATATATATATACATATACATATATACATATATGTATGTATATATATATGCATACATATATATATATACATACATACACATATATATATACATACATACATATATATATATTTATATGTATACATAAATATATATATATATATATATATATATATATATATATATATATATATATATATGTATACATATATATATATATATGTATGTATATATATATATATATATATATATATATATATATATATATATGTATGTATATATATATATACATACATATATATATATATATATATATGTATATATATATGTATATATATATATATGTATATATATATATGTATATATATATATATATGTATATATATATATATATTTTTATAAATAAATATATATATATACGACATGACACTACTACCATCTGGCATCCATTTGGATTTATCCAAATTGACCAAATTGAGAATTGTGACTAAAGAATTGTCGGTATTGTGGGCTGTACATTAAGAGAGTAAATAAGTGCAGCACCTGTCAGCCGGACCCCCTCAAGTCTTTTATCTTCGAAGGAATGGAAACAACGTGACGGAGATGAGTGAATCTACAAATACCATAAGTCATTTTATATTTCACCAATAACTTATGGACAACGATACAGATTTTAAACTGTAGTATGCATATAAAATTACCCTCAAGAAAGCAAAAGACCAATCAACGTGACACTGTACATGATGTTAAAAGAATTATTAGGTTTAAGGATCAATGGAGTCCACTTATATTATCACCAATATATAATTAATCCCACGTTCTTAAAGGATAAAAAAGCTTCCACTTGTTTGATCACCGACATCTGAAGCTTATGTTATTGTATTTCACTTTATATACCCGTGCCATATTGAAGAGTAGAAGATAAAAATATTCGTTACGATAATATTGCGTGCTTGTGCATTCTAAAATTTTTATAGATAAGTGATTTGGGTTAGATTCAAAGTGAAATCAAATCGAAATTGAATTGGGTTGAAATCGGAACTAAATTGATCTGACGAGTCATCGACTCTAAATTAAACTCAAAGTGATTTTATCTGGTTTGATTTTAGTTTTTAGTTTTAGAATACTAAAATCGATAGTTCTAGTTCCAATTTAAACCATCGATTCCATGGTTTAAGCTACAATGGTCCAATGATCAACCGTTTGAGGGTTAGCGGGATAAATGAACACTTTTCTCTTCCTAGCAGTCATATATTGATTGTTTTTAGAGATATCTTGATTATTTAATAATTAAAAATATATAAAAAGATAAATTTATCATTTTAATAGCTAAATAATAGTTAGTTTTATGATCAATTATTGAAAAACCTATATAATATATTATTACACTCTCTAATCACTGTCTTAAACCCTGTCTTGATTCCTATGATAGGTGGAAGAAAATTTGACAGGACCAATCATGACAACCTAAGAAACAATTAGCACATCATGTCGAGCCAAAAGAATTTGATATGACAGCTAGAATATCTTCAAGCTGCATTTCAGATATGAAAAAGATTAAACATAATTTTTTGGGTACCAGATGCTCAGTACATGGTCATGGACAAGGCACAGATGGATTTGTTGCATAAGGAGTCTAAGTTACCTGCAAGAGAGATGTTGTCGAGTAGAGGAAGGATACCATAGTGTCACGGCCTTAAGTTGGAATTGTCTAAGGTGTGAGATACCCTTGCGGTCAAAGACGCGAACTTAGCTTGCGTTGCCTAAGTCGCGTGTCGCCTTTGTACCAAAGACGCGAACTTAACTTGCGTTGCCTAAGTCGCGCTTCGCCCTTGCGATCTTGTTCCGCAAGGATCAGCCCACTTTGTAACCTCTCGCAGGTCCCGAAGGACCTGTAAAAGAGAAAGTTGGTTAGATCGAAAGAACGAGCAACGGACAAGTCCCGAAGTCTCGTGGAAAAGGGAAGCTTTACAAGCAATTCGACGAACACCTTGTGTGCATAAGAGAAAAGAGGGAGAGGGAGAAAAACAAGGCTTTCAAGGATGAACGAACAGCTGCAAGCCCACAAACAACCGCTCACCTGGTCCCGGGTGCGAAGACAAGTTCCCATAAAGTCCACGTGCGAACTTGTGAATGAAGAGTTCTACGCCCGGTATATAACCGAAGCCCCATCCAGCCATGTGCCACCCGGGGGGTTCCTGGGGTCTGAGCTGGCTGACGTTTTGGTGAGCAGAGGCAGTTCATCGCGCAAGCTCGTGGCACGCAAAAACGGAGCTGTTTTGGGGCTGTTTTGCTCGGTTCGGTGAGCGGTCGCTTCGTAACGCTGTAGCTTGTTCGAACTTACATATTTACAAGCAAAATGACCCAAAACAAGAGAAAACATGCTGTCAAGCAGCTGTACATGCAGGTGCGAGCGACGAACGGTTCGTTGAACAGAGTTGTTGCGAGCGCACGACGACCGTTCGTGACAATAGGGCACTTCCTCTGGTCTCAAACTGAGGAGAGAAAGGAGACGGTTTTTATTCTCTCTTTCCTTCAAGCGTGCAAAGTCGAAGTTGTCCGTATCGAAGACCGCAAAACTTGCATTCTTTTGTTTCTTCTATCAAAAAATTATTTACTTCCAATATTATTAAAAGTACAAGTTTTTAAAAAAATAAAATCACTTTATTCTATTATTATAGCAAGAACAAGAAAATTACAGTTTCTATAAAAATCATCTAGAAAATCCGATCTCCTAGATTGATAAATGAGCCTTGATCGAGTAAAATTAACTAAAAATTTTCCTTTGATTAGGTCTCTGAAGAATACAGAACCATCGAATGGAGGACAAAGAACCGACGAGATAATTGATGTCACAGTGAGTAGTATGACGGGACTATAGAAATAGTTCATGTTTGGTGATTAATGATGTGACTTATTGACAATTTAAGCAGACGATTAGACGTTACATTCCTTTCTACAGGACTATGAGTAGTCCTTTAAGGCACAACATTCAATTTGTAATGAAGAGGATGCAAGAGAAATTGAACATCCTGCAAGCGTAGATCTATCATGGTGTTTAAGAATGTAACCTATGCCACGATTATTGTTACGTGCAAAGCTCGAACCATCACATTCTAATAAACAAGTTTTAATTATGTCATTTAAATGCAGAAGTTTATGTTCGACAAAATGATAAAACATTCATGTTTTTGCTTATTTATTGTTTCTAAATTAGCATATGTTAGTAGTTTTGGAAATAATATAGGGTAAATTCCCAAAAAAAACTTCTAAATTTCAAAAAATTTTAAATAGCAACCTAAGTTTGAAAATTTGTTGTAGAATGCTCATTTTTTTCAAAATAATCATCCTGCTCTTATCGACCATCACTCTCCTTCCAAATCCTAACAATACTATTATCTCATCGATTTTCCCCATCCTGACAAAGTACATTAACCATCGTCACATTCGACTGGACTAGCAATGGAACAACTCTTGCCATTTTCACATAAGAAAAGGTGTAGAAGACGTTACATAACACCTCCATGACCAACAATGATAGTGAAGGTTGGGGGTCCGACATGTTGGGCTGGCAGCCCACAGATTCAGCTCATAGTGGGCTTGGGTAGCCCACGGCTTACCCCTTCTTGACCTAACCCTAATTAATATTAGAGGGGTATGGTGACTATGTTTTAGAGGCAGAAAAAGGTATAAATAGGGCAGTAACGTGAGAGAAGGACATAGCCACGGGATTCCAAAGAAAATGAGAAGAATAAGGCAGAAAAATAAAAGAAAGAAAGGGAAGAAGACAAGGACAACGCAGATAGACTATTCTCAATCATCTAGCAGTGTTCTCATCTCATGTTAGAATAAATCTACAGTAGACTCTTGCTGTTATTACTTGGGAAAGTTTTAGATATTGTGGACAGTGATGTGATTCTTGTATCCCAGTTATTCTCTTGTGATTGTTGCTAGGGTTTAGGACAAGAGATTGAGATTTATATATTCATTATTCTTATGGTGGTTTATCTCTAGTTTACCCCGTGATTTTTACCCTTCACATTGAAGGGGTTTTCCACGTATATCTTGGTGTTCTGTTTGATTGTGCTTCCATTTAATTCCGTTGCGTATTATGGTCTTCTAGTATTTGTTCATATACAAAAGTTATTCCTCTTTATATCTCCATCAACTAGTATCAGAGCGGGGTTTTGGTGATTTAATTTTTGTATTTGAACATGGAGGCTAGTAATGTTTCTCGCACGATTAGTTTGAATGGAAATAATTGGATGATATGAAAACCAAGAATGAATATCGCACGATTAATATCTTCAAAGAGTTTCATGCTAGGGTTGAAAGGGAAACATAAAGAAAATTGAAATGCATAAGATCAGATAATGGTGGTGAGTATACAGGATTGTTTAACGACTATTGCAGGTCACATGGGATCCAATATGAGATGACAGTTCCTAGTACACCTCAACATAATGCAATTGCAGAGAGGATGAACTGTACCATCATGAAAAAGATCAAATGTATTCTTTCATAAGCCAAGCTACCCAAAAGGTTTTGGGATAAGGCTTTGAGGACTGTAGTTGATGTGATCAATTTATCACAATGTACAACCCTAGAAGGTGATATTGCAGAGCATGTATGGTTAGGAAAAGATATTTCCTATATGTATTTGAGAGTATTTGGTTGTCGTGCATTTGCACATATTCCAAACAATGAGAGGTCCAAGCTGGATGGTAAGACTAAAGACTGTATTTTTCTTATCTACTCACATAATCATTTTGATTACATGCTTTAGGATCCAGAAAAGCAAAAGGTGTTCAAAAGCAGATATGTAGTCTTATTTAAGGATCAAATCTTTGAAGATTTGAAGAAGAAGACATCGACCAAGACTCCTATAGAAGGATTAGCATATTGTGACCCAGTTACTCCTCCAATATATCATGGTGATGGGGGAGATGTGCAGGAAGATAGTGTAGAGCCTGATGTTGATTTACCTACAGGACATGTTGAGCAAGAAGAAGTAGGAGAGCAAGTTCCAACAGAACCTTAGTTGAGAATATCTTCTAGACAACGCCAACCTTCCAGAAGATACTCTATATATGAGTATGTGATGCTTACTGATGCAGGTGAATCAGAGAGTTACCAGGAAATAGTTGAAAGTGAGCAGAAAGAGAAGTTGTTAGTTGCTATGCAGGAAGAGATGAATGCTCTTCAGAAGAACTACACTTATGATTTGGTGTTGCTACCAAATGGAATGAAGACCTTACTAAAAGAAAGGTAGGAGATATGCCGACAACTGGTCGACATGGCTTCACATTGAGGAGTCATGGGACAGCCTCTCTTATGGGCTGAAGGGGGAGATTGTTGGATTGGCAGCCCACAGATTTAGCCCATAGTAGGCTTGGGCAGCCCACAGCTCACCCCCTCTTAACCTAACTCTAATTAACATTAGGGGGGGTGTGGTGGCTGCGTTTTAGAGGTAGAAAAAGGCATAAATAAGATAGCAACGTGGGAGAAGGACATAGTCACGGGATTCCAAAGAAAAGGAGAAAAACAAGGCAGAAAAACAAAAGAAAGAAAGAGAAGAAGACAAGGACAATGCAGAGAGACTGTTCTCAATCATCTAGTAGTATTCTCATCTCAAGTTAGATCGAATCTACAGTAGACTTTTGCTGTGATTACTTGGGGAGATTTTAGATATTGTGGACAGTGACGTGATCTTTGTATCTCAGTTATTCTCTTGTGATTGTTGCTAGGGTTTAGGGCAAGAGATTGATATTTGTATATTCATTATTCTCATAGTGGATTATCTCTAGTTTGTCCCGTGGTTTTTACCCTTTACATTGAAGGGGTTTTCCACGTATATCTTGGTGTTCTATTTGATTGTGTTTCTATTTAATTCCGCTGCGTATTATGATCTTCTAATATTTATTCATATACAAAGGTTATTCCTCTTTATATTCCCATCATGACAAAGGCTGCACAACCTCATTATACACTTTCTTCATTGATGTAATTTCCTCGTGCCCTCTCCTTGTCATTGACCACGAGCAAGTTAGGAGGAGGGGGTGGCTCTCCCTTGTGACCAATGATGATAGTGAGGGTAATAGGGCGAGGAAGGGCTGACGAGCAGCTAGCAACATGCAAGGTAGAGGGTGGCCATTAACTCGGCAAAGGCTTGGCCAAGGCTAGCAGAGCCAGAGGTGTAGCTAGGGCTAGGGCAAGAATTCTTCAAATTAACTGAGTACAAAATATCTTTTCAGGTGCTTAGCGGTGCTCAGCCAGAAATTATGAAACTTTAAAATTTTTTCAAAAAATTCACCTAGTAGTATAATGTTTTGTTCTTAATTAAGCCATGCTTCGTGATCTTAGATAGTTGATCCATTAAATCAGCCATTTCATGTGCTTATCAACTATAAAGTTGAGAGAAATTAAAAATTCAATCTCAATGAGTAGCATAAAGTAAAATATACTATAGGCTTTTTTTCCTTTAATGTTTAATAAAGAAAGTTTTCTACTTTTAAAACGATGATACAGATCAATTATCACAGCGAACAAATGAAAATTACACCATCAATACCTTTTACAGAATAAAAAGAGTGATCACACCTAAAGAAACTTATCAAAGACTTGGACAAATCACGAGGAGACTTATAGCTTCATGATGTTATCATTAATTATATTGTTCCATAAGTATAGGTTCAATCAACAAAGACCTTATGCGATCCTCGATCACTTCATCAGGTTTCCCATATCCATCTCCATATTGGTATATGCATTGGGCCATTCGAGCAATATTGGTGGCCATCATTTTCAGGTTTTCCTCAAAAGGCGACGTGAAACTTCGATTTCCGTTTATTGATCTCCAATTCCCCTTAATTAATCCCCTGATATGCCCACGAGCCACATCCTCCGATACAGTGGTCTCATGCATGTAGCACTGGATAGATTTGGATACATCGCCTCTTTCAAGCTCGTCCTGCACAAAAACGATCGATGCAGAGAGGAAAAACTGTGTGAACTTTTTATTATGTTCATTCCATGAATGAATGATTAAGTATGGAGCAATTCTCATACCGTGGAAGTACCCAAATCATCACAAAGTCGAAAAACCATGGATGCCCATCTTGCAATCTCAGGGCAGCATTGGAAATCATCCAAGGCCTCCTGAGTTAAATCGTCACTGGTGCAATAAGCAAGAGTCAGTATTAGGGGACTCGATATCGATACTAGTGCGTTCCCCAAGTACTCTTTAAGATTGGGTGTGTAGCCTTGGTGGTACCACCTTGCTTCCACCATGTATGCCTTGCATAGATCTGCCCACTGAATCCAAGGGTAGCACTGTTTATAAAGTGGAACTGCATGATTGACGATACACAAAAGAGGGGGGATGGGATCGATATGTTACTGCTTTTTTTAGGTGTGGAATTATATCCAGACCCTTCTCTTTCATAACATTGTATGCGGTGTCATTTGTAGTGTTGAAGAGGGCTAGAAAACATATCTTCATGTACTCTGGCAATTTGTCCATTGTATTAACATCCCATCTGCAACATCCATCAGAGTAGATGTTATCAGGAATCAAAGATTCTTGAAATAACACCTCCTACATGCATGACGTGGAGGAGTTGTTTACCTATCGACGGCATCCGTGAAAAGCTCGAGCTCATCGATGGTGCCGTAAACATCATACACATCATCTATTGTTGTTATCAGGCAGTTCGCTTTTGTCTGCGCCTCCCTAATTCTTGCAAACTGTGGCTCAAAAGCCCATCCAACCGTCCAGAAATAGTTCTCCATCAACCTGTCCCTGGAAAATGGAAGCCTTTGCGCCAGGCCAAGATTGCTCCACCAACTGATCGATAGCCATAAGTTTGTGCTGAAGTTTGCTGGTTCATAAACGACGGCAGAATGTACAGGACATGATTCAAGTAAAGCAAGCTCAAAATACCTCGACACTTCTCTGAGTTCCCTCTGCTGTATGCTCTGAACCTTGTTGAAGTCCAACTTAGCCAATTCAAGTAGGACAGGGTTTATGTTAGCTTCCCTTTGGCATTCTTCTATGAACCACCTGGTCTGTAACCTCGGCATCCTCCAGTTCAATGGAAGCTCCAAGGCATGGGTTACGTGCTCCCTGAGATGAGGCTCAAGGGATCCCTCCATGAGGCTCTTGAGCTGTTTAGTTGTGAAGTTGTTAGCTTCTTCCAGCACGTGCTCTCCTTCCTTTGCAAGATGGGAAGCCTCGTACAAGCTCACCAATCCTTCAGTCTGGTGGCGAAAGCTGGCTTTCAAGTTGCCCTTCTCATCCATAAATCGGTTGAATACACCTTCAGTCCATCCACATAATTTGTGCATGTTGGATTGTGACACCATGATAGAACAGAATAAACACAAAATTCCATTTTTATGTTAGGCTATTAACTTGGCATGATTTATGACTAATTGGACATATTTCTAGTTGTCTCAGTTTTATGAAAGTAATTGTTCTAGAAATATATGAGGTACATCAGCGACAATGTTGTATCAGTCGCCAAGGAAGGAGTAAAGCAGGATGGATATGTAGCTTAATCACCTTCAGAAACAGCAAACCCATGTTCTCTGAGAAGCCTGAACATAAGAGCCGTGGCATGAAGATTATCCTTCAGCAACATGCTCATCTCTTCCATGGAACCGTATATAGTCCATAAAGCATCCTTAGTATCCTCCCTAAAGTGATACGCCACCCCAAGCTGCTGCAAGTGATCGATCAGTTGAAGCTGCTCCTCAATTCCCTTCTTCATGTAGATCAGCTGTTTGACGTCCTCTGTCAGTTTGCCCATCCTTCTTGCGTTATCCTCCTCCACCTAATGAAAGATAGTCGGTAACCAGTTTGAACTATAGATAAAATTCAACCTTACGTATTGCATGCACGCCGACCTTGGTGTCAGTTCTTAGCGATTGTATGTATTCGTCACTCCACGAGCTCGGCTGGTAATCAGCCGATCGCCGAGGAGGAGGAGGAGTCTGCACAGTACACCGGATTGGCAGTAGGAGGCATCGACGGGGTGAAGACTTCGAGGAGGCAGTCCGCGGATAGGCACCGATCAAGCTACAGTAGAAGGACGGAGCAGAAGAGCAGAAAGCCATTTGATGGGCTTTGTAGTGGCGGTGTTGGCGTGGGATTTATAGTGCCAGAGGCGGTGAAAACAGGATGGATTCAGCAACGAGGCTCTCGTGCCTCTCGACCTCCCTAAAACGAGATTCACAAGCAGAATGTTAATCGGCCACGTACGTACAGCCAGCCTCATGTATATCCACAAAAGCTCCACATCATCGTGTTCCAACTAAATGTAATTCCAAGTGTCCAAAAATATCTCTGGCATCATTGTGGAAGAAGCCACTTTAGCGTTCCGATTTGCTGTACGTTAACTACTCAAGTAACTTATTGGTGTGTGCTGTAAGTTAAAGTACTCAAGTCCATCCAGAAGGAACTGAAACACTAGTTACACTGACGAGTGGATCTCTCCATCCTATGAGTGGATCTCTCCATCCTATAACCAACATCACACTATACATGACATCAGAAAATGTTACAAGAATCATTAGTTGAAGGATCACATCTGACAATAGTAAAGGATAACAGATAAGAACGTCCACCAGTATGATCACCAACATATGAAGCTTACGCTATTGTACTTCAATCTATTATTAATCTCGCATTCAGAAAATGATAAGGAGAGGCCACTTGTGTGATCACCAATATGTGAAGCCTTTGCTATTGTACTTCATTTTTTTCAAATTAATAATTATGATAATAGTGTGTGCTTGTGCGCTCTGAAACGTATGGGAGGGTAAGTTTGGATGTGAACGAAACTTGAGTTACTATTATTTTATCTCGATTTAATCTCATGTCAAATGGACAACGTGGCATATTTGCTAATTGATCACAAAGATCGGTAAGAGACAAAGGTAATATTTTTCTTGAGCTTAGTAATGAAAAGCAAGTATGCATTTATATGTTTATTATGTTTTTGATATAAAAAATAATATTTTAAGCTTAGATCTATTGATTGAAAAAGGATATGATATTGAAATAACATATTATATATTCACGATAAGAACAAGACTTTAATCACTCATGTGAAAATGACTAAGAACATGATGTTGCTTCTACAATTGGATATAATAAAATAAATTATTTAAATACTAGTATTGTGGATGATTCTATACTATGACATCTTACATATGAGCACTTAAATTTTGATACTTTGAATTTGAAACTTTTGGAGAAGAATAACATGGCAATAAGTTTGCTAAAGATTGTGCATCCAACCTATTTTCATACCTTCATAAATGATTATAGGGTAAAACATGGGTTTATTTGTTAACAGAGAAGATAGAAGTGTTTAATACATTCAAAAGAGCTTAAGAACTTGGTTGAGATAGAAAGTGGATATAAGCTAAAATAGTTAAGAATAGATAGAGGAAGTGAATACATATCAAATGAATTTGAAAGTTAATATAAAAATAATAAAATTTGAAAGTTATTATAGAAAGAAAAGGAGTATTCTTAATATGATTAGAAGTATGTTTAAATAAAGAAAGATTCCTAAATAATTTTGGAAAGATATTGTTGTTTTTATAGTTTATCTATTAAATAAGTTTCTGATAAAAAAATTGATAATGTTAGACTTGAAGAGGCATAGAGTTTGTAGAAGCCAAGAGTTGACCGCCTAAGAATCTTCATATGTGTTGCTTATGCTAGAGTATTAGAAGAAAGAAGGATAAAACTTGTGGACAAATATCATAAATATATTTTATTAGGTTATGATGAGAATTATAGAGTTAGAATGTCAAATTATATAATTCTATCACTAAGAAAGTTATAATGTCAAGAGATATTGAATTTGATGAAAGAGAAATATAGAGTTCGAATAACAAAGAAATACCAAAACAATATATTGTTCTAGAAGAAAATAAAATAATACAAGTAAATGGAGGTGTTTTCCGTGAGTTGTCATTGAGACAAGTGACAATACAACCCATAACACATGATTCAAGTAGTCAAATTATAAGACAATTCAAAAGATATATGATGTAACCCGAAGAATTGATACTAATAATAATGAGTTTTTTTTTATTTTATCTTTTTATAAGTTATGATTCATTAACTTTTGAAAAAGCTTATAATGAAGAAAATTGAAGAAATGTTATGAATGAAGAGATGCATGCCACTAACAATACATGATAACTTTCTACACTTCTCGAGAGACACAAGGAGAGGTAGAGAAACATAAAAGTTGAATGGTGGCAAAAGGATATAAGCAATAATTTAGAATCGATTAAGAAGAGGTACTTGCACTAGTAGCTCGAATAGAGATAGTAATATCTCTTTAGCTACTCAAATGATTGTAAGTCTTTCAAATTTATGCCAAGTTAGCATTTCTCAATGGATATCTTCAAGAGGAGGTTTATGTGCAACAATTCTCTTTTCATAATCTATGGAGAAGAAGATAAGTCAAATCATGACGTTACTAAATGGTCCAGGAAAGGAAAAGGGTTACCCCATTTTTTATTATATATGATATGTTCCTAATTGAATTAAATCTTAATATGGATTAATTTAATATTATATTAATTATATATATAGATATAATTATTAATTATATATATATATATATAATTATTTTATTGGGCCAATCCTACTTACATTTTATCCAAAAGAAAAAGAATAAAAAAAGTAGTTGAAATTGTATATTTCGAAATTCAAATATATTATCAGTTTAAATCAAAAAGTGATTCTCACCTATCTATAGTTACTAATTATTATTTGTAGTTACTGACCAATTATTATTTAATTATTATTTATAATTACTGACGAACCAAAATAAAAAAGTTTTGATCTTTTATAACAAAACAAAATATCCAATTACTGACATTCGTAACCGACTCAAAGCAATTTGACCAACCAAAATAGTAGTCGGTAATCGTTCTTGAATCAAAGGGTTTATCTTTATCTATTTTGATTTGAGTCGAATTCATAACTGTTTGAATTGTGTAATCTCCGGTTAAAGTAATTTGATTATAATTCAATTTGTGATGAGGTAACCGACTTAAAGCAATTTGATTATAATTCAATTCGTGACGATCATAAGTAGAAAGCTCATATTCTTCAGTCATGGATAAACAGTTTGTTGCACAATACTCAACACAGTTATCACAAAATATACAGACCCCAAAATCAATACTATAATTAAGCAATTGTTTCTTTTTCACATCTCTTTCCAATCTCCAATCAACAATAGATAGATCTATTAGGCATACACGAACACATACTTCGCAAGCAATATATTTATCAAATTCAAAGTGAATTCGACCACCGAAACGTTCTGACGTAATTGATTTCTCATAAGCATATTGAATAGTTATAGGTAAATGGTTTATGTGGGATAAGGTAATTATGAAACTTTGACCAATATACCTTGCGTATTATTTGTTGACCATGATTCATGAACCTAGTTACCATGGGAAACATATTATAGATATCCATAAATAAATTAATGTTTATTTCTCTTGTTTGAAAGAGTTATGAATCTAGAATATCGTTAGTTATTTATAGTGAAACAAGTTGGGAAGAAGTTGTCAATAATAGATTACCCAAAGAAATAGGAAAAAGAAATTTCCATCCAAGATTTAATAGCTGGTCCATTCTCATCCTAGGTAAAGTCCATCTTGTTGTGATAGAAATGAACAGAAACATAATACGATATGTGGTCGGTGGTATTCGTAATTTCTTAGTGATTGGATGTATTCGTCACTCCACGAGCTTGGCTGGTAATTAGCCGATCGCCGATGAGGAGTCTGCGTAGCACACAGAATATGTGGTTGGAGGCACGGACGGGGTGAAGCATTAGAGGGCGCGGTCCACCGGTGGACACCGATCAATTTGCAAGAGAAGGTCGGAGCGAAAGTCATTTGGCTCAGTGGACAATGTTGGGCTGACAGCCCATATTCAGCCCATGTAGACTTTATCAACCCACAGCCCATGCCCTCTCTTAACCTAACCCTATAGAGATATGCAAAGAAATATTATGGATGAAAGAATTCTTACAAGAATTGGAGCTGAAACAGAAAAATTATATGGTACATTGTGACAGCCAAAGTGTCATCCATTTATGTAAGAACCTAATGTTTTATTCCAAGTCAAAGCATATATATGTCAGATACCACTGGATTCAAAATGTATTTGAAGAGAAGCAGTTGCAGCTTCAGAAAATTCACATAGATGATAACGGAGCAGACATGTTGACAGTAACTTTATCAAAAGAAAGATAAGAGATATGCCGACAGCTGGTCGGCATGGCTTCATATTAAGGAGTCATGGGACAGCACCCCCTCTTAACCTAACCCTAGATCAATATAAGGGGGTGTGGTGGCTACGTTTTTAGACGAAGGTGGCTGCATTTTTTGGCAGAAAAGGGCAGCAACGTGGTGATCTTCGCTGCAGCAAAGAGGAGAAGAAAAAGGCAAAAAAATAAAAGAAAAAAATGGAAGAAAATAAAGACAACGCAAAAAGACTATTCTCAATCATCTAGCAGTGTTCTCATCTCAGGTTAGATCAAATCTACAGTAGACTCTTGCTGTGATTACTTAGAGAGGTTTTAGATATCGTGGATAGTGACGTGATCCTTGTATCTCAGTTGTTCTTTTGTGATTGTTGCTAGAGTTTAGGACAAGAGATTGAGATTTGTATATTCATTATTCTCATAGTAGATTATCTCTAGTTTGCCCCGTGATTTTTACCCTTCATATTGAATGGGTTTTCCATATATATCTTTGTGTTCTATTTGATTGTGATTTTATTTAATTTTACTGCATATCATGACCTACTAGTATTTGTTCATATACAAAGATTATTTTGCTTTATATCCCCATCAGACAACACTCGGTAGAAGATGGAGAATCTGATTGGTTTGTTGCCATGTTCGTGTTGGAGATGGATGGATTTATTAACGCTGGAGTAAGTGAGAAGAGAATTGAGTAACGAGGTTCTCGTACAGTTCGACCTTCACAAAACGAGATTCACAAGCAGACTGCTGTGCGGCCAGCCATATCTACGCCACCTCCACATCAACGTGTTCCAAACAAATGTAGAAACTTAGTAAACGAAGAAAAAGTAACAAAACAGAAAAGAATATATATATATATATATATATATATATATATATATATATATATATATATATATAATCTCGACAAGTTCATAATTTAAACAATAATTATGTCCAATATTATGCTCGATGAGTCGGCAGGCATGCCGCGTGAATGCTTCTTCACCTACTTTTATCTTCTTTCCTCTTCTCCGCTTTTCTCAACGTTGTCACCGGCCATTTGCAATGACGGCAATGATGTCACTTGAAGAAGTAATTAACTGGAGGAGTTGATTTAATCAACTTCGACATCATCGGGACAAGCCCATGCCTGGACGTTTAGTTCAGTCATTTAGTCTTGATTTTGAGTTATAGTTCCAAATAATCTTCAGAGGCATGAACCGAAGTTGAATAAAAAGGAATTTGTAATCATTATTAGTGCGTTCGGAAGTGATTAGAATTCGGCTGCAACTCTCACGTTCGGATTGATAAGTGACAACAATTTGGATCAGTTATAAACATTGAATTTTATATGTTACAGCTAAAATTATTTTAAATTGTTTGTGGTCCAATTTGACGGGAGAACGTTTATATGGTGCATGTTGAAAGCTTTTGTCACGTGGACATTGCGTGCCAGTATATATATATATATATATATATACAACATGACAGTACGATCATCTGGCATCCATTGGATTTATCCAAATTGACCGAATTGAGAATTGTGACTAAAGAATTGTCGGTATTGTGGGCTATACATTAAGAGAGTAAATAAGTGCAGCACCTCTCAGCTGGAACCCCTCAAGTCTTTTATCTTCGAAGGAATGGAAACAAAGTGACGGAGATGAGTGAATCTACAAATACCATAAGTCATTTTATATTTCACCAATAACTTATGGACATCGATAAAGATTTTAAACTGATAGCATGTTTTGCGATTATATATATATATATATATATATATATATATAAAATGGAGATAAGTTCATATATAACTAGAGCAACAATTATGTTCAATACGATGCTCGATGAGTTGGCATGTCGTATAAATGCCCAGCTTTCTTCAATTTTGTTTCTATCTGCTCCTTTCCTCTGATCGTTAACACCGGCCATTTACAAGTGCGGCAAGTGATGTCACTCAAAGTAGTTCAATCGTGGAGTTGATTTGATCAACTTGGCCCGTGTCAACAATTCAGCCGCAACTCTCACATTCGGATTAATAAGTGACAACAATTTGGTTCAGTTAGATACAACTGAATTTATATTTTACAACTAAATTTAATTTATATTGTTTGGGGACCAATTTGACGGAATCAATTGGGTCGAAAAAATAACATAAGACACACAAATGCAAAAACGACCCATCCCGTTAGTGCATGGGGAACGTTTATGCCACGTTAGTAGTGTCTCACTTCACACAGTTATATCGTGCATGTGGAAAGCTTTTGTTTCCAACCACAAAGTGGGCATTGCATGTGGCAGTCTAAACATGAACATCTATATTTATCGCATACGACATGACGTACTACCAACTGTCATCCATCACGTCATACCAATTACCATCGCATTTCTCTCGAGCATCACATTGGCCGAATTGAAGATTGTGACTATGTCTATCAGATACCACATGATGTACTACCAACTGCAATCCGTCAGATGGTACGAATTAACGTGGCATTTGTCTTGGAGTCTCGTATTAGCCAACTTGAGATCGTAAGAATTGTCGGCATTGTGGGCTGTACTTTAAGCACCGACGTCCTTCGTCTTCCAAGGAATGGAAACACAAATGACAGAGTTAAGCGAATCTACGGATACCACAAGTTATTTTATATTTCACGATAAAAGCTTATGGGCATACATAATGATTTTAAATTTATAGTCAGTTTTGTGATAAAATCTCACGAAAAAAATTAATATTATCAAGTGAATCTCTCCATCCTATAACCAATTGACATATAGAAAGGAAAGACCAACCAACATCACATTATACATGACATCGGAAAATGTTACAAAATTATTAGTTTAAGGATCAAATCTGACAATATGAAAGGATAAAAGATAAAGAAAGTCCACCTGTACGATCACCAACATGTGAAGCTTACGCTATTGTATTACAATCTTTTATTAATCTACCTTCATAAAATGGTTTTGGAAATAATATAGGGCGAATTTTCGAAAAAACCCTAAGTTTCATAATTTCTCAAATAGTACCCCAAGTTTGAAAAAAAAAACCATGGAGCATCCTTTTTTTTTTAATGACTACCTTGCCCTGGTTGACCACCACCCTCCATCGAATCCCTTGTCGCATCATCACCCCACCGGTTGCCCCCTCTATCAGGTCAATCTAGTGATGGAGGCATAGTGGCTCCCACCACATCTCGTTGGACTAGTAACATAGCAACCCTTGCCACCCTCACGCAAGCAAGGGCGCAAGCAACTTTGCATGGCACCTCCACAACCAACAATGATGGTGAGGGTCGAGGGTCCAAGGGGTTTGATGCAAGTTGCGTAGCCTCCTCATGCCTCTTCTTTACTGATGTGTTATGCTCGTGGCCCCTTCCCGTCGTCAACCACAGGCAAAGAAGTGAGGGTAGCTTACCCTCGTGACTAACGATGACAATAAAGGTGGGCAAACAGTTGGTATGGCCATGCACGATATGGAGGGGGGCCACTAATAGGGCATAGGCGCTAGTAGGGTTAGCATAGGTGGAGGCATGGCTAGGGCTATAATAATTTTTTTTTCAAATAATAAGAGTAAAAATATCTTTTCACGTTATTAGAGGTGCTTTGAGAGAAATTATGAAACTTATATATTTTTTCTAAGAATTTATCTAATAATATATTATTTTATTCTTAATTAGGCCATGCCACATGATTGTAGACGGTTGATTCATTAAATCAACCTTTTTAGGTGTTTGTCCACAGTAAAATTGAGAGAAATTACACCATCAAGGGTCCAAGGGGTCTGACGAAGGTTGCGTAGCCTCCTCATGTCCCTTCTTTGTTGACGCGCTATGCTCATACCCCCACCCCATCGGCAATCATAGGCATGGAAGCGAGGGTAGCTCACCCTCATGACTAACGAAGACAATGGGGAGGGGGGCGGGCAGTTGGTGTGGCCATGCACTACGCGGAGGGGGGGCCCACTTATAGGATATAGGTGCTAGCAAGATTGGCGTAGGTGGAGGCATGGCCAGGGCTATAATAAAAAAATTTCAAAATAATAAGATTAAAATTATCTTTACACGTTATTAGAGGTGCTTTGAGAGAAATTATGAAACTTATATGTTTTTTCTAGGAATTTGTCTAATAATATATCATTTTATTCTTCATTAGGCCATGTCATGTGATTGTAGACAGATGATCCATTAAATCAGCCTTTTTAGGTGCCCTGTCTATAGTAAAGTTGAGAGAAATTAAAAATTCAATCTCAATGAGTAGCATAAAATAAAATATACTATAGGCTTTTTTTTCCTTTAATGTTTAATAAAGAAAGTTTTCTACTTTTAAAATGATGATACAGATTAATTATCACAACGAACAAACGAAAATTACACCATCAATATCTTTTACAGAATAAAAAGAGTGATCACACCTAAAGAAACTTGATCAAAGACTTGGACAAATCACGAGGAGACTTAAAGCTTCACGATATTATCCTTAATTACATTGTTACATAAGTATAGGTTCAATCAACAAAGACCTGATGCGATCCTCGATCACTCCATCGGGTTTGCCATATCCATCTCCATATTGGTACATGCAATGGGCCATTCGAGGAATATTGATGGCTATCATTTTTAGGTTTTCCTCAAAACACGAAGTGAAACTTCGATCTCCGTTTATTGCTCTCCAATTCCCTCTAATCAATTGCCTGATATGCTCACGAGCCGCGTCCTCCGAAACACCGTTCTCATGCATGTGACACTCTATAGATTTGGGCACATCGCCTCTTCGAAGCTCGTCCTGCACAAGAACAACCAGTGCCGAGAGGAGAAACTGTGTATACTCTTTATTGTGTTGATTCGATGAAGGAATGAAAAGTATGGTGCAGTTCAAATACCTTGGAAGTACCCCAATCATCACAAAGTCGAAAGATCATTGATGACCATCTTGCAATCTCAGGACAGCTTTGGAAACCGTCCAAGGCCTCTCGAGTTACATCGTCACTGGTGCAATAAGCAAGAGTCAATGCCAGGGGACCCGCTATCGATACCAGTGCGTTCTCCAAGTACTCTTCAAGATTGGGTGTGTAGCCTTGGTGGTACCACCTTGCTTCCACCATGCTTGCCTTGCATAGATCTGCCCACTAAATCCAAGGGTAGCACTGTTTATAAAGTGGAACTGAATGATCGATGATACACAAAAGAGGGGGGATGGGATCGATATGTTACTGCTTTTTTTAGGTGTGGAATTATATCCAGACCCTTCTCTTTCGTAACATTGTACGCGGTGTCATTTGTAGTGTTGAAGAGGGCTAGAAAACATATCTTCATATACTCTGGCAATTTGTCCATTGCATTAACATCCCATCTGCAACATCCATCCGAGTAGATGTTATCACGAATCAAAGATTGTTGAAATAACATCTCCATGCATCACGTGGAGGAGTTCTTTACCTATCGACGGCATCCGTGAAAAGTTCGAGCTCATCCATGGTGCCGTAAACATCATACACATCATCTATTATTGTTATCAGGCAGATTGCCTTTGTCTGCGCCTCCCTGTATCTTGCAAACTGTGGCTCGAAAGCCCAGCCAACCGTCCAGAAATAGCTCTCCATCAACCTGTCCCTCGAAAATGGAAGCCTCTGCGCCAGGCCAAGATTGCTCCACCATCTGATCGATAGCCATAAGTTTGTGCTGAAGTTTGCTGGTTCATAAACGACGGCAGAATGTACAGGACATGATTCAAGTAAAACAAGCTCAAAATACCTCGACACTTCCCTGAGTTCCCTCTGATGTATGCTCTGAACCATGTTGAAGTCCAACTTAGCCAATTCAAGTAGGACAGTGTTTATGTTAGCTTCCCTTTGGCATTCTTCTATGAACCACCTGGTCTGTAACCTCGGCATCCTCCAGTTCAATGGAAGCTCCAAGGCATGGGTTACGTGCTCCCTGAGATGAGGCTCAAGGGATCCCTCCATGAGGCTCTTGAGCTGTTTAGTTGTGAAGTTGTTAGCTTCTTCCAGCACGTGCTCTCCTTCCTTTGCAAGATGGGAAGCCTCGTACAAGCTCACCAATCCTTCAGTCTGGTGGCGAAAGCTGGCTTTCAAGTTGCCCTTCTCATCCATAAATCGGTTGAATACACCTTCAGTCCATCCACATAATTTGTGCATGTTGGATTGTGACACCATGATAGAACAGAATAAACACAAAATTCCATTTTTATGTTAGGCTATTAACTTGGCATGATTTATGACTAATTGGACATATTTCTAGTTGTCTCAGTTTTATGAAAGTAATTGTTCTAGAAATATATGAGGTACATCAGCGACAATGTTGTATCAGTCGCCAAGGAAGGAGTAAAGCAGGATGGATATGTAGCTTAATCACCTTCAGAAACAGCAAACCCATGTTCTCTGAGAAGCCTGAACATAAGAGCCGTGGCATGAAGATTATCCTTCAGCAACATGCTCATCTCTTCCATGGAACCGTATATTGTCCATAAAGCATCCTTAGTATCCTCCTTAAAGTGATACGCCACCCCAAGCTGCTGCAGGTGATCGATCAGTTGAAGCTGCTCCTCAATTCCCTTCTTCATGTAGATCAGCTGTTTGACGTCCTCTGTCAGTTTGCCCATCCTTCTTGCGTTATCCTCCTCCACCTAATGAAAGATAGTCGGTAACCAGTTTGAACTATAGATAAAATTCAACCTTACGTATTGCATGCACGCCGACCTTGGTGTCAGTTCTTAGCGATTGTATGTATTCGTCACTCCACGAGCTCGGCTGGTAATCAGCCGATCGCCGAGGAGGAGGAGTCTGCACAGCACACCGGATTGGCAGTAGGAGGCATCGACGGGGTGAAGACTTCGAGGGGGCAGTCCGCGGATAGGCACCGATCAAGCTACAGCAGAAGGACGGAGCAGATGAGCAGAAAGCCATTTGGCTCGGTGGACAACACTCAGTAGAAGATCGGCGAATCTGATGGGCTTTGTAGTGGCGGTGTTGGCGTTGGATTTATAGTGCCAGAGGCGGTGAAAACAGGATGGATTCAGTAACGAGGCTCTCGTGCCTATCGACCACCCTAAAACGAGATTCACAAGCAGAATGCTAATCGGCCACGTAGGTACAGCCAGCCTCATGTATATCCACAAAAGCTCCACAAAATCGTGTTCCAACCAAATGTAATTCCAAGTGTCCAAAAATATCTCTGGCATCATAGTGGAAGAAGCCACTTTAAAAAATAGTTAATTCAAGGAGTTGATTTGATTAAATTCGACACCATTAGGACAAGCCCATGGCCTCGATCCTTTAGCGTTCCGATTTAACTTATTGGTGTGTGCTGTACGTTAACTATTCAAGTCCATCCAGAAGGAACTGAAACACTAGTTACACATATGAGTGGATCTCTCCATCTTATAACCAACATCACACTATACATGATATCAGAAAATGTTACAAGAATCATTAGGTGAAGGATCACATCTGAAAATAGTAAAGGATAACAGATAAGAACGTCCACCAGTATGATCACCAACATATGAAGCTTACGCTATTGTACTACAATCTATTATTAATCTCGCATTCATAAAATGATAAGGAGAGGGCACTTGTATGATCACAAATATGTGAAGCTGTGCTATTGTACTTCATTTTTTTCAAATTAATAATTATGATAATAGTGTGTGCTTGTGCGCTCTGAAACGTATGGGACGGTAAGTTTGGATGTGAACTATTATACATAATTGAAAGGCTAATTTTTACTAAATCACAGTAAGTTTACAATCATCAAAAAGGAAAATAATATTCTAATAATTCTCATAATTATAAGAAGGGTCCTTAAGATCTATCAAATGAATCATCTTTAGATGTAGGTGATAAATACAAACTAATATCGTTTTCAATTTAAGATGATTCCCTATAATGATAAATATCTCATTCTCTTTTAGTTTTATCTCTTTTTATTCAATTTTTTTTATGAATATCTATTATTGGTAATATATATTGAAGAATCAAATTAATCCATCAATAATATATGTAATATCTGATTTGAATGATTATATTTATACCTTTTCAATTCAAATCAAATCTTATAGTCTTTTTTTTTTTACATAACTTCTTTTGCTAGAGATGTAACATTTTATTGTAAAGATATTCTTTTATGAGTTTATATAGTAATTATAAACTCATTTGACTTACGCTTCATCTTTATTTCAGTGTTACCGACTCAATGAGTAATACTTAAAATATTATGAGTCTTAAGCTTATAGTTTTATCATCTATATTGAGGATATAATCTTGAATTCCTCAAATTCTATCATTTTAATGTGTCAACTAATGACTTATCAGAAAATTGATCCTTAGATATTTTCATATGCTAGTTGTAAACTGTACTGAAGTCTAAGTATCATAAAATTGAGTTTTTCATATATTTCCTAATAAATCACCTCAATCATTTATTCCACAAAACTTTCAATAATTAAGTTTGTATTCTGTTCAATTAATCTGATAAAGGTCTCACTCACTCAAAACAATTATATACTCAAGCCATTTATTTCAAAATGTATAGAGATATTTACAAAAATATAATGAAGAAAGTACTACTGTAATAATATAACATTAATGCTTTGAGTTTCCAAAATATGATGAACTATTGATATCATCTATATTTCACCTTTAGGTGAAATATTGATACATCTAGTGTTCACTCAACATCATTTATGGAGGACTGATACCATCCTTGTGGAATAGTATTGCTACATTTGGGTATACGACCCTAAACTGCAAGGATATCCAAAATAATATCATCCTACCCGATCACATAACTATTTGAAATAAATTCTCCTTTGAGATTATTTAAATCTCCTAATTATATGTGTCATCGTGAATATTATTTTATTTAATATCATTTAGGATCAATTCTATAATGTATTTTATAGATTATTAGTCGAGGTCACTGGTGGCTACAGGACCAATACAAAAAAAGATAAAATACAATCTAAAATATCCCATGAATGATAAAAATTTTATTATAATTCATATCTAATAAGTCTATCATCCCAAACTACTTTGGTAACTATTGGTCAGATAAAACTTAGGAAGATAAATTACACATAATATTCACTAAATTTCTTTATCTTGATTCATGTCATTGTGAATATTATTTTATTTAATATCATTTAAGACTTATTTCATAATATATTTTATAAATTATTGGTTTAGATCACGGTGGTTGTAGGACCAATATAAAAATATAAAATATAATCTAAAATGTCATATAAATGATAAGGCTTTTATTGTAATTCACATTTCATAAGTCTATCATCCAAGACTACTTTGACAGCTATCGATCAGATAAAACTTAATGTAGATAAATTATAAATAATATTCATAAATTTATTTATCTTAATTCATGTTGAAGTAGTTCAATAATAGAATAACAACCATAATAATTATTAAATATTAATCAACAAAAGAAAAAACTCATATGATAATCATGATAACATATAAATCATGTCTTCATGTGAAAGATAAACATTATTTCATAATTTCAAATATATACATGTGAATAACCAAATAAATATTCAAGAATAATAATTAAATTTTATTTACCATATGTAAAAATATAATTAATAATTCATATGAGAAAACTATAAAAGTAAACCGTAATTTATATTTTTTTAAAATCAAAAATTAAATCCAATCAAATAATAAAAAAATATAATCATGATTAAATTCAATCATAATTATAATAAATCATATTTATCAATTTTATAATTGAGAATATAACTTAAAATTTTCAATTTCATTAGGGTAAAATTATAAATATATTGACAGGTCATAAATGAAATTATGAAATTTGTAAAGGGTAAAACTATAATTTAATAAAAACCTAGCCTCGAGGGTAAAACTGTAAATATATCAAAACCCTAGCTTGCGCTGTCGCTGCCTGTGCATGCGGCGCTACCTCTGCCCGGGCGCGGCCGCTGTCGCTACGGGGCTGCCTCTGCCCACACGCGGCCGTTGCCGGTTGGGTGCGACTTGTGCCCGCGCGCGGCCGCTACCGCTTCCCTCTGCCGACGGGGGCAACGGTTGTCGCCATATGCAACCACCGCGCTTCCGCAGGCGCCCTCTACGGGCGCCACCATTACACGTGAGGGCGGTCGCCGCCTTCACACGGGGTGCAGCCACCGCCTTTCGAGGGCACCATGTTCACAGGCAGTGCGGGATGACCGTGGTGCCGCCGGCATCCGCGTGTGGTTGCTGCGATGCGCGCGCTGCGTTGTGCAGCCGCCGCTCGCAAGCGGACCGCGGTCGTAATGCAGAGCTGCGAGGTGGTACACGACCGTTCAGCGAGATTGTCGACAATGATCAATAGAGATCACCGCAAATTCATCCATCAAACATAAAATTATATATTACTCATAATTAGTCATAAAATAAATCATATATAAAAAACAGATCAACAATATTCAATAAATTATTTATAAAATATAACTAAAAATAATAAAAATAATATTTTTTATCTCAAAAACCTAAGCTATGATACCAATTGTTAGCATTAAATTATAATTATGCTATCTGTAATATAAACAAAAATTTATGAAATCAAATAAAATTAGATCTAATAATATTACGATACGTACCTTTTATATCTACAAGCATTTTATTATCAGATTTGACAAATCAATCTGTAAGGAGAACTAGATCTTTCTCATCTCTTCAAATGATCATATAGATTGATGGATTAGACGATTGAGAAAAAAATTTTAATATCTAATTGTATTGAGATGCGTCTTATTTAACCTCTAGATGTTCCGTCTATTTATAGGCGAGAACAAAGGGTCTAAGTTATTAAGAGAGTTTCTCTCATCAAAATTATCTCATAAAGAATTTTATTTTAATATAAATTTACCACTAACACCCCGTGCTCCCGAGACCCTCCAATTCAATGGAAGCTCCAAGGCATGGGCTACGTGCTCCCTGAGATGAGGCTCAAGTGATCCCTCCATCGAGGCTCTTCTTCCAGCACGTGCTCTCCTTCCTTTGCAAGATGGGAAGCCTCGTACAAGCTCACCAATCCTTCAGTCTGGTGGCGAAGACTGGCTTTCAAGTTTCCCTTCTCATCCATAAATCGGTTGAATACACCTTCAGTCCATCCACATAATTTGTGCATGTTAGATTGTGACACCATGATAGAACAGAATAAACACAAAATTCCAATCGTATGTTAGGCTATTAACGTGGCATAATTTATGACTAATTGGACATATTTCTAGTTGTCTCAGTTTCATGAAAGTAATTGTTCTAGCAATTTATAGAAGTAGATCGACGACACTGTTGGATCAGTTGCCAAGAAAGGAGTAAAGCAGGATGGATATATAGCTTGATCACCTTCAGAAACAGCAAACCCATATTCTCTAAGAAGCCTGAACATAAGAGCAACATGCTCATCTCTTCCATGGAACCGTATATAGTCCATAAAGCATCCTTAGTATCCTCCCTAAAGTGATACGCCACCCCAAGCTGCCGCAGGTGATCGATCAGTTGAAGCTGCTCCTCAATTCCCTTCTTCGTGTAGATCAGCTGTTTCACGTCCTCTGTCAGTTTGTCCATCCTTCTTGCGTTATCCTCCTCCACCTGATGAAAGCTAGTCAGTAACCAATGCGAACTATAGATAAAACTCAAGCTTACATATTGCATGCACGCCGTCCTTGGTGTCAGTTGTGAGCGATTGTATGTATTCGTCACTCCACGAGCTCGGTTGGTAATCAGCCGATCGCCGAGGAGGAGGAGTCCACGCAGTACACCGGATTGGTAGTAGGATGTATCGACGCGGTGAAGACTTGGAGGGGGCAGTCCGCGGATAGGCACCGATCAAGCTGCAGCAGAAGGACGGAGCAGAAGAGCAGAAAGCCATTTGGCTCATTAGAGGATCGGAGAATCTGATGGGCTTTGTAATGGCGGTGTTGGCGTTGGATTTATAGTGCCAGAGGCGGTGAAAACAGGATGGATTCAGTAACGAGGCTCTCGTGCCTCTCGACGGACGTCCGACCTCCCTAAAACGAGAGTCACAAGCAGAATGCTAACTTCGACGCTTAATTCAACCGTATAGTATCGCTTTGAGTCCAAATAATCTTCAAAGGCATGAACCGAAGTCGAACAAAAAGGGATTTGTAATCTTTATTAGTGCGTTCGGGAGTTATTAAAATTCAGCTGCGAGTCGGATTAATAAGTGACAACAATTTGGTTCTGTTAGATACAATTGAATTTATATGTTACGACTAAAATTAATTTATATTGTTTGCGGTCCGATTTGACAGAATCCGTTGGGTCGAAAACGAAAAGAAGACAAATAAATGCAAAAGCGACCCATCCTATTTACTGCATAAGAGAACATTTATGCCACGTTATCAGCGCACCACTTCACAGTTATAATGTGCATGTCGAGAGCTTTTGTTTCCCAACACGATGTGGACTTTGCATGTGGCAGTGTAAATGTAAACATCTATATCTATTGGATCCATCACATCATATTAATTAACATCGAATTGGTCATGAGTATCAAATTGACTAAAGAAGTATCGGTATTGTGTGCTGTACATTTAACGACTCAAGTCCTTCATCTACAAGGAGTGACACAGATGGTGAATCTCTCCATCCTATAACCATTTAACCTCTACAAAGTAAAGACCAATCAACATCACACTATACATGACATCAAAGATGGTCAAATCCGGCATTCTCAAAAGAGAAAAAAGAAAGTCCACTCGTATGATCATCAACGTGCGCAGCTTATGCAATTGTAATACAACGGTCTATTAATCTCGCATTCAGAAAAGATAGAGTCCACTTGTATGATCATCAATATGTGAACCCTATGCTATTGCACTTCATTTTATTCGCACAATAATAGAGTGTAGACAACAAAAATAATAATTAAGTTAATAGCGTGTGCTTGTGCGCTGTGAAACTCATGGGAAGGTTAGTTTAGAAGTAAATGAAACTCGCATTAAGCTACTGTTATATTTTATTTTTGTGACATCTTCATTTGATTAAATTCGAAGATGAGTAAAAATTAAAATTGATTTATAAGAATATGATACATATATCAGTATTAACTTTGGCTTAATCAATTTGAACCACGCTAAATGCAGCCGCCAACAGTTCGACTGAGTACCTAATTGAATATTATACTCCTTTCGTTTCCTAACTCGTACCCACAACAGAATCGGATATTAAGCAGGTTAAATTAATCTGCACTTAATTTATAATGCATCGTGCCTATCACATTAAACAGGTCAAATGGATTATGACTTCCAATGACAATGCAAACATGTTTATATATATATATTTCATTGTATATCCTAATTTGTAGCTACAAACTGCAGTGACTAAACCTGAATCTGACATAATACCACCATGATACAAATCTTGGTAAATGTTGCTCATCGAGAGTAGATTATACCTGCAATTTACAGTCCCTCTTATCTCTCTAGTGTACCAACTTGGTCAAAAACCCAACTATTTTCAGCTACCAAAAGAAGATGCTGCAAGACAATTTAGCCTATTACAAAAACAAAAACAAAAAAAATCAGTGATCCCCCTTTGTTTACGGCCTCATGCATCCACAGAAGAGATTCTTCTTCATCTTTCTACCACAGTCTCTCCTCCCATATATAATGTCCTTTAGAAGAATTCTTGATCTGTCTCCAACCCTAGTGTGCTTCCTCGCATGCTGTTCTTCAAGTTTCAGCAAGACATACTGGATTTTATGCAGTTCCAGCTCTAGCCTTTCTATCTTATCTGATTCCCTTCTTGCTTGTTCTGCAATTTGCCGTCTTCTTCTGCTGCCACCATCTCCAGAGTTTGTGTCCATACCATCTGAGGAATGGAGCTCTTCAGCCTTGTTGGTCAACTTGTTATTTGTATCAATTAGCTCAATGACAGCTCCTTCTGCATCATTTAACTGTGAATAAATTGTATTATATCCTTGACTTGCAGGAAGCCTCCCCATTTGAGAGCTTTCCATTTTCCTCTTCAAATCCTTCACATCCGTTTCGAGGTCCAATAACTTTCGCAAGTCAGTTTGAAGCCTTGGGAGGACCATTTTGGACAATTCTTGTTGGGATGCCAAAGCTCTATTGGGCATCTCTAACCTGTCAACACTCAACTCCTTCTCAACCACCAGCTCTGAAGAAGGATATTTGGAATTTTCTTCCTCTATAGACTCTATGCCATGTTCCATGGCAGCTGTTGATGCTTTCCATTTCTGGTTGCTGCAATCTCTTTCAGCAGCTTCCCATAATTGATCATCAATGTCGATCCTGCTTGGACCATCAGAACAAATAGTCCTATAGTGCAAATAACTTGACTCCTGCTCGAGTTTATTATCTTTCATCATTTGCCGATACTTCCCTCTGGAGATTTCATTAACATTTTGTCCCTCATCATCAACATCACACTGCCCTGCAAGTGCCTCATTATTTAACCCATCAACATCTTTACTTGAAGCCTCTAGGTTGGAATCAGCATCAAAGTTTTCCTGCACTCTGTAACTTCTGATATGTATTATCATCTTTTGAAGAGCTTCTACTTTAGTAATCAATTTCTCCAACTCTGGAACGCCTTTGACATCCAAGACTTTATGACCTTCACCAGATTGACAAGAACCATGATGCAGATAAGAAACCAAGGGCAACTCCTGGAGACAGAAAAGTCAGAGTGTCAGAAGTGAAAGTTGCAGATTCAATTAGCCAATAGTGTTAGCTTACCTCAGAAAGTAAAGCACAATTTTATCCTCAAAAGGCAAAAATGAAATTTCTGGTGATTTGAATCTTTTTTTTTTTTTGAATCATGCCCTGAAAGCACATTGATCCAAAATTTTAGGCATGTCTTTAATTTGATCCAGTGACACAGATTTTAAGACAGTTGAACTTTGCCTATATCTTAGTTACCTTTTGTCAACTTGTCACTTTGATAGTCTTCGAGTGAACTTAACTGATCTTCGAATATAGATTGAATTTTGAACTATGATCAAGATTGACAACATGTTCAGATTCAATAGTGCTAAGAAGTGTACCTCTTTCTCATAGTGGTTTGATTGTGTATGCTTTGACATTGTCATAATTAGTTTTTCTAGAGAGATAATACCATTCCACAAAGATGTTATGCATGCTGGATAAACATCCAGGACAGCCTTCAACCCATTATTTTCTCCCTCTAAATCATCATTCTTTTTCTTCAGAGTATCCACATAATCCTTTGTTAAAGGTGCCTCCATATCTAGTGTCTCCTTTTGCAATATTAAACTAACTTCCCCTGCTAATAGCAGCTCATGAACTTTTTCTTCATATAATGCAGCATAGGCTGTGGAGAGTTGAACATCACTTAACAATGCTGTGATTTCCCCTTCGCAGCGCTCATTTTCAGCTACTTCTTTCTGAAGGTCTGAGATCAAATCCTCCTCACTGTTCACAAGCAACTTGACTTCTTCACACATTTGATTGATTTCCTCTTGAAGCACCATATTTGCTTCATAAAGGTATCTGATCTCAATGTTCCTCTGTGCAAGTGCTTCTGATAAAGTCGAAATATTCTGCTCCAAATCTTCTTTGACCAGCTTACTCATTTCATTTTCAGCTATTTCTTTCTGAAGTTCTAAAATCAAATCTTCCTCACTGTTCACAAGCAACTTAACTTCTGCACACATTTGATTAATTTCCTCTTGCAGCACCTCATTTGCTTCATTAAGATATCTGATCTTATCATTCCTGTGGTCAAGCACTTCTGATAAAGTTGAAATCTTCTGCTCCAACTCTTCTTTGACCAGTTTATTCACTTCATCATCCAGCTGAAGTCCCTTGAGGATTCTACATAATTCTGAGTTCTTTTGTTGACTTGACTGGAACTTCTGATTTGTTTCTGATAGCTGTGTCTGTTTCTGTATCAGTAGAGTCTCTATACACTGACTTTGAAGATTTAGTTCATCTAGGACTTTTGTAGTTGTAATTAAATCAAACTCTGAAAGCAGTAAATGATTTCTAAAGTCTTCTTCTAGACAAGTAATGGACTCGCCAAGATGCATTTTCTCTTCCTCGAGAACCCTTATCTTCCAATTTAGTCTGTTATTCTCTGCATCAAGACCTTTATTAATAACATGAAGAGAATCCAGATTATAACTGAGAGACCTCAACTCCAACAATCTTTCTGCACTAAGGCTCTTAAAGAAGACAAAAATATGATCCAGTTCTATTGCCTCTGCAAGGACATCAATATGTTCCTCTTCCAACATGCGATGCTTTTGTTTTAAACTGTAAGATTCTTCCATGAGAATCATCTTTTCTTCAATCAAATTTAAAATTTCACATTTAGACATCTGGAGAGCATCTTGCAGATCTGTCAACTGCCCATGGACAGCCTTTATTTCAGTCTCCAGTACTACCTCCCTTTGGTTGTTTGCTTCCACATCCTTCACTAGTTTTTCATTCAAGCTTAAGATTTTGTGCTTCTGTTTTCCTAATGCTAATAATTCTTCGGTTTTGATGTCAAGCTCCCTTTCAAGAGAACATTTCTCCAATCTTAGACTGATGAGATCCTGTATTATATGCCTCAGAAGCGTGGCAAACACTGATATCTCTATTTGCAGTTGTTGATTATCACTCTCGGCTTCTGAGGTAAAATTCAACAGCTTTTTAATTTCAGTCAAGATAATATTAAATTCATCCTGGATTTCATCCAAGTTACCAAAGTCCTTGTAAAAAATAAGTGTGTTCCAGAGTAAATGAATTCCATTATTTAAATTCTCCTTTTGCTCCGACAATAACAGTATGTTGTTGATATGCATGAGCTTTTCCTGTTCAAGTTCTGAAATAATTGTCTCGGCACTATTACAATTCTGTATGTGCTTCTGACATTCTATGGAAAGATCCAAGTTCCTTCCATTTACATCAAACAAACTTCTTTGCAAGATAAAATTTCCCATCAGAGCACCAATCAGATTATTTTCTTTTGCTTCAAGCTCCTCCTCTTTAAGCTGGTTTTCCTGTCGCAGGAGAAAGATCTGGTTCTCTAATGTGGCTATCCTACTCTTGTATGATTGAATATGGGTTTCATGCTCTTCTTTTTCTAGCTTCAGATGATCTTGTAGATCCTTGACCTGATGGGTTAAAAAATCTCTTTCTCTTGTTAGTTTCAAGTTCTTATCCTTCAAGTCAGTGAACATACTCTCCAGGTTTATCAGATTCAGGGTGATTCTTTCTACCTAGCATGCAAACATGAAAATCAATGTAATCTGAGAATGGAAAAATATCTTGGTAAAAATGGAAAATTGCTATCATGTGACAAGAAATAATAGTTATTGCTTAAAAAGAGATAATATACGAGAGAGGGAGAGGGAGAAAGAGTGACCTGAAAAACAAGAGTGTCCTCAACAAAATGACCAGAGTTCTGAGCACGCAGGGACTGATAGGAGTCTTCGAAGTCTTTTAACTCTGACTTCAGAAAAACAGCTTCATTTCTTACCTCAGATAGGGAGTTCTCCGAGAAGGAATTCTTGTAGGAAAGCTTCTCTACAATCTGAGAAAGAATCTCTAACTTAGATAGAAGATTGTTCCTCTCGGCAAAAAGACCAGAGTTATGGTTGCTGAGTGATTGACAAGATTCGTCTAAGTCTTTCAACTTTGACCTCAAAGACCCAACTTCACTGCTTACAGCAGTTAGGGAGTCCTCCAAGAATGAGTTTTTGCCATAAAGCTTCTCTACATTCTGAGTAAGAACCTCCACCTGAGAAAGAAGAGTGTTCCTTTCAACAAGAAGACCAGAGTGCTGATTGCGAAGAGACTGACAAGATTCTTCAGAGTCTTTCAACTTTGACCTCAGACACCCAACTAGAGTGCTTATATTAGATAGAGAGTTTTCCAGGTTAGAATATTTGTCTGAAATCTTATTTACATTCTGAGTAAGAATCTCTAATTGAGATAGAAGATTCTCCCTTTCAGCAAGAAAAACAGACTTCAGATTACCAAGTGAATGTGTGGATTCTTCAGAGACTTTTAACTTTGACCTCAGACACTCAACTTCACTGCTTGCATTAATTAATGAGTTCTCCAAGAAGGAATTTTTCTCCGAAAGCTTCTCCATATCCTGGGTAAGGATCGCTGCCTGAGACAGAAGAGTGCCTCTTTCAGAAATAAGGCAGAAGTTCTGATCACACAGTGAACTACAGGAACTTTCAAGGTTTATTAACTTTGACCTCAAACATCCAACTTCATTGTTTGCATCAGATAGGGAGTTCTCCAGGACGGAACTTTTCTGTGAAAGCTTCTCCATGTTCTGAGTAAGAAACTGTACCTGACAGACAAGAGCTGTCTTTTCAGCAAGAAGTCCAGAGTTCTGACCACTTATAGACAGACAGAATTCTTCAGAATCCTTCAAGTTTGACCTTAAACACTCAACTTCATTGCTCATCTCAGATAGAGACTTCTCCAAGAAGGACTTCTTGTCTAAGAGTGTCTCCACATTCTGAATAAGAATCTCTACCTTAGAAAGCAAGGTGTTCCTTTCAGCAAAGATATCAGACTTTTGCTCAATGAGAGACTGACAGGATTCTTCAGATTCCTTCAACTTTGACCTCAAATTCCCAGCTTCATTGTTCATATCAGACAGGGACTTCTCCAAGAAGGAATTCTTGTCTGAGAGCTTTTCCCCATTCAGAGTTAGAATTTCTACCTGAGAAAGAAGAGAATTTCTCTCGGCTAGAAGACCAGAGTTCTGATCACTGAGAGACTGACAGGATTCTTCAAAGTCCTTCAATTTTGACCTCAGATACCCAACTTCGCTGCTTACATCAGATAGTGAGTTCTCCAAAATCAAACTTTTCTCTGAATGCTTCTCCACATTCTGAGTAAGGCTCTCTACCTGAGAGAGAAGACTGTTCCTTTCAGCAAGAAGAGCAAAATGCTGATCGCTGAGCGACTGATAGGATTCTTCAAAATTTTTCAACTTTGGCCTCAAACACCCAAGTTCAGTGCTTAAGCAAAAAAGAGAGTTCTCCAAGAGGGTTTTTTCTCTGGAAAGGGTATCCACATCCTTTGAAAGAATTTCTACCTTAGAGATGAGCACATTCTTCTCAGCAATATTGGTCGAAATTTTTCTGTTGAGAGATTCGTGCAATTCCTTCAGTGCTAAAATCTTTTCTCTTACAACTCCTAACTCTATGTGCACATCAGATAGTGAACTTTCCAATGCTGTATTCTTTTTTAAAATATCGTCCCTATCTCTCAGCTTCTCCACAAAATCAGCTTCATACTTCTTGCAGATAGCTTTCAAGTCAGAATTATCATTTTGCAAATCTTTTATGGCTGTTTCAAGGGACTCAGCATGTATCCTGGCAGCTACCTTTTCCTCCATAAGTTCTTGGTGTTTCACTTCCAAGTCATTCCTAATTTCTTTAATATGGCACAGCTCTTGAATAAAGATTTCCTTTTCGCCAACAAGGAACCCAACTTCATCTTCAAGGATCCTTTTTTTCTCAGCCAACAAATTGATCTTGTCTTGGAGCATTTTGTTCATCAAGCTAGAGTGAAGATTTTGTTCATTTAAGCTGTCATTTTCATCATTAAGCTTGCATATCTTTTCCTGGAGATCTATACTATACAGCTCCATATCCCTTAACTCATTGATACCTCTTTGAATTTCTTGACTCAAACGATTTACCTCTTCCTGAGATTGAGTGTGCAGCTTTTTCTCCAAGAGGACAACCATCTCAGCCAGCATACATTTCTGGTGTTTGTCTTCAATTGTATTGTGGAATTTTTCTAATGCCTGCTGATTCTGAATAAGTTTGTACTCCTGCATATCTGCTTTCTTTCTTAGCATCTCTAGTACCATTGATAGAGATTGGTTAAGTTCTTCACAACTCTGTAGGTTCTTCACTTTGCTCAGCATTTCATCATTGAGTTTATTCAATTCATTTTGTGTGGCAGAGAGACAAGATTCAAGAACCGAGGTTCTTTCAGGAGATACTTGGTATTGAATGTTATCTGCATCCTTCTCAGAGCTCATTTTAGAGAGAGTACGATTCAAGCCTTGATGCTCATTTTCTGTATTATTAGAACGATCAGATTCTGCCATTATCAGAATCTTCAGATTATGGTTCCCGGCTGATAACTGGGAAATGTCTTGTTGGTGACCTTTTGCTACATAGCTTGAATCTTGTTTCTCCATAAGTTTAGTGTTTTCTACAGGCCAAAATTTTGAGTTATTGTCAACACTTTCTCCCTCTTCCTCCTGAAAATTTAGTCCTTTTCTTGCTCTCCCATCAGATGTCGTGCGTGCTGCCCCATCCCCAATTGCAAACATCTCATTCAATTGCTTCAAACCCTTGTTTCTTGAAGATAAACTACTTTGTTCAGAATATAACCCATTTCTTCTAAGTACATGTGAATCTAATGACAAGCACAATGCATCCTTCTGTAACTCATTAGGATCAAATAACGCACAAAGGGCCGGTGGCACTTCAGGTGTGTGAGGTTCTGCCTCATTTCCAGAAGAACCATAAGGTGATCCATCTGACATCACCAACGGGAATTGGCTAGGGAATGCCTCTGCCATTGTTCGATGAGCCTGATGAAGTGCTCCTGTTGCATGATCATATCTCTCTGCTAATGCACGGTATGCTCGGTAAAGCTCCTCCACCAATTTCATGAGCTCTGGACGCTTCTTGTAGTACATCTCTGCTCTCCTTGCAAAGGAATCAGCATCTTCTTCTAACATCTTGATTATTGTGTTGACCTTCATGTCTGTATCTGATTACAGAGTGCCCCTTTAGGAAAAGTGATTCCAAACTATTTTACAGTAAGATCACATTTTACAGATAATGTAACTTTAACCTACAAATGAAATAATGATCAAGTTATAGACAAAAACCAATGCAATATGTTATTGATGACACTTGTCTTTAGCTGATCACTCTGATGTATTTCTATCCATCATGTTGCTCCTATCCACAACGATGAAGCTCGTATATATACAATTGCTGCTTAGAAATCAAATTCCAGATTACAGGCTTTGGATTTAGAAGTTACAAAATAATTAGTAAAGTGACTAAGTATATTGATTAATAATATACTGAATGCATTAAGTTCATTAAGTTGTCAAGTAGGATGGCTTCGCTTCATATAAGGTAAGGATCTGGTCAAATTTGGTCAACCTGCTGACTTGTCCAAAGAAGCTGACCTAAACCTTTTCATTGTGCAGGTGTATGCACATCAAGGGGAAAGTTCCACATCAGACAACACAATGCTCTCTCCAATCTAGGAGACACAAAAGGTTCCAACATGCTGCTACTTCCTTTATCGTTTACCTATGAAAGTGAAGGAATCACCAGTAATTTGTTCAGTGGGATCCTCCTGCAAACCTCAAGTCAATTTTAGATGTGGCAAAAAGCTTGAGGTGTACAGAGCACAAGGAGCTAGATCTTTTTACTTATGGAGAAAGTCCCATTCAAATCCAGTGAAATATGATGTTTGAATCAAATGAGTGAGATGAAAATTGTGAAAATATGAGGAAAGTTAAAAGAGGATACTAACCAATCAGCAAGAGAATTCAAACTAATTGCTAAACAAATAATCTTTCTTATCAATAAAGTGAAGTATCAAGTGTGAAGCTCAATTTTTCAAAATGATGATGAAGACTAAAAATAATAAGAACCTGCAAGATTCTCCTGAAGCCATTTTGAATTCTTTGGGCTGATATGGCTGTCCCACCACCATGAATAAAGTCGTCTTGATTCAGCATGCAACCTGTCCGCCATGAACTCAAGCATGCAAAGTAATATGCTCCTTTTAATCTTGAAAAGCGTAATTGCTATATCTCTGGTGATGATCTATGCCAGAACAAATGAGGAACAAAACCACTGAAACCTACTCTGTTTGACACAAAATCTTTCAGCTAGAAAATTAATTTGCAATATTGCAATTTACCTAGGCAATGCACAAGTGCAAGTGTCAGAAAATAGTGGGCTTCCGGAAACTTGGAAGTAAATTTTGAATTCATGACGAGCAAAAACGTCACCTTCTAAATAAATCTGAGCTATAAGCAAACCAGGAAGTTTCTGATGCCTTCACTCTGTTAGGAATCACGGCATCAGTAACAGTAAAAATCAGCACGAAAATAATATTTCTTGAGAGAAGGATTCACTGACATTGCTAACAGCAAAAAGGGGGTTTCCACCATCTCCACTCAAAGAATCTCTAGTTCATAGAAACGAATTATGCAACCAAAATTGTCAACCTTGCTCAAATTTGCACCATCTAGAAAACGAGAAATGGTTGTTTTGCATTAGCTCGATCAGAAGAGGAGACAATGTCGACTAAGACGTGGTAGAGAGATGGAGCCTGCTAAGAAAAAAAAACGGTTTACTGCAGAACAAAAACCAATGCCAGGAACAAAAGAAAAAGGCATTGTCTTAAACTGTCTTTTCTCACAAAATCATTAAAAAGGACAAATTGTCTCTTGCAGAAGCCATAACGGGGATAAATCACATGAAGTCTGGCATGCAAAATCAAACAAGTAGGAATAGCATAGAAGGACTTAAGAAGGAACACGAGAATATGGTTTTCTTGTAAATGGCTTTCGTCACCAAATGCTACTTGTTAGAAGATGATATACCACAGCTCCAAGAAAAGGAGTAAAGGTTTCTCTGTTCTACATGGATTTTTAATGAGTTTGATCTTGTGCAAGAGAAAAGGCAGCTGATTGACTTTCTTGATATCAGAGTGTTAAAGAAAACCAAGAAAAAGATTCTGCATAAGGTTAAGACCTCGCAGTGTCGGGATCGAACGGCTTCCGAGCTTGTACAACAGATCGTCGTGAGCATTAATATCCCATAGCAAGAACCCAAAACTCCAAAACCATGAAACCGAGCTCACCACGCAGATCACGAGAAATACATCATAATGCGAGGGGGAAAAAGAAAAATCCAATCTTGCGGGAGAAGAAGCCATACCAAAGAGCAAATCCGAATCGGGCACAAACAAGCAGCTGCAATGATGGAAGCCAGCTATTCTTCTCAGCCACTCTCAGCGGTCAGCCCACCATCCTTCCCACCGATCCCATCTTTTTGGTACTGCCAAGACAAAAGGCGAAGTCTGCCGTGCGCACAAGAAAAGCAGGACGCCAGAGCCGAAAGGACGAGACGGAACGGGGAGAGCCGTCGTTTAAATCTCGGTACAACGCCATTGCGATTTGGGAGTAACAGCCGATGAGTTATATGGAAAGCAAACGGCGTCGTGTAAGCCTTGGAGGAAGGGGAGCGGATCCAATTAGTCTGCTATGATTTGGCCGAGGATGTGTGCTTCCGTTCTTCCCGTTGTAGTTTGCGCGCTGCCGCTGTTCGCATGTCTGAGGGAAGCCAGCGTGCAGGATTTCCTCCGGGTGCCACTGACGGAAGCGATTCTAATAGGACGTGGGAGGTGGGCCGTCGTGAAGAGACGGAACCCTGGACTGTGGCTGCGATGGGACAGGGAGTCAGTGACTTCCCGGGTCCCTCTGTTGCTTAGGGCTGATAAGTATCGAAGTTTGGAAGTGGGAGAGTTCCTTAATACATCGTCCGACCATCGATTAGCCATAAGATTGTGCAAAGAATTATTTGGACAATGGTTACGGAGCAATGATCTTATCGAGTCAGTATGTTAATTCCACGCAACAGATCTTATAGAATCGAGATGAATTAATCCTTATCGGTACTACGTCATCAATCTTATGGAATCAGGTTCTGTTTGACATGCTGACCGAATGGGTGTCACGTATGAGTGATTATCTATATGTTATGCCTCGTATCAATGCTTAGATCATATCCGATGTGGAATTAGTTGGATATTCACCTTAATACTTGGCTATATATATATATATATATATATATATATATAATTTTTGAGTATCATACTAATATAAGCTTACAATAAATGTATACTGTTGAGCTCCTTATAATTAATTATCTTTAGAATTTCAGTTCTCATATTTTTAAAAATTACATTGAGATTTTTTTACTTATAAAAATAAAATATTCAATTTCATTTCTCCTCATATCATCCATTATACTAACGAAAATATTATAGAATTTATTACTAAGCGAGCTGATTCTATCTCATTTTAATTTAGAAGAAATTAGATTAAATATTTTATTTTTATAAGTTTATAGATCATAATATAATTTTTTAAAATATAAGGATCGAAATACTAAATATAATTAAGTATAAAATATATAATTTATAATTAATTTGATTTAGTTTAATAATATTCGAGTGACGATAAATTGATAAAGTAGCAAGTCAAAGTCAATTCAACAAACCTTCGACGGGCTAATACCAAAATTTAGAGAAGGGAGAAATTAGGGAGCAACATTATTTAGATGACGTAACTTTTAGTTGGCACAAGCAAGATTAATTAGATAGGAGTAAGTATAGCACTTACTCTAAGAAAAGTCAAGTCTGATAAATTAATAGGTCGTTCTACTGATCACACTTAATATTTTAGATGCTTCAAATATTTTTTGCAAATCATATTCAGAACATTTAACTTAAACAGATTCATCAATCACTATTACTGACAACATAGTGAGCGAAAGACTTAGGTCAGTTTAACCTAATTAGATAACATTCGTATACTTTTCTAATATATTTGTGGGCGTGTATCCTTCAGTTTAATTTCATAGTTTATGGAAGTAATATGTTACATTTCAAGTTTCTAGAAATAATAAACCAAATTCACAGGCAATCAGAATATTACTGCTATTAAAGGGGTTCTTTTTCATTACATGTGTTGGTATGTTATATTCTACTTAGTTAAAGGTATATATATATATATATATATATATATATATAAAGCCGGTTTGCTGTAGCTTCTCCCTCAGTCGCACGCATGTAGTAAAGCAGACGCTAAATCATTCACAAAATGACATTTTGAAAGAGTTTGTAGCAGGTTGAGTTAGGTTGATCACTCCGTAATGTAGTCATCAAACATGATCCTTCCTCGTGCGGATCCAAGCAATTATATGAAGGTTGGTTGAAGAGTAGGAAGAGTTGGTCACCTACACCAATCATACTCCAATCTCCCATCTTCACTAGATAAAACCCTGAACTCTTCAATCTTCCAGGCAAAGCGTTCACTCCACCTTCTCTCTTCAATCATCCGGGCAAGTTAAGGTCGTCATAGAATGGCTGATACCAGAAGCATTCAAGCAATCCTAGTTGCGGCAATGGCAGCCGTGCTATTGGCAGGTGCAAGCGCCCAGTCCAGCTCGTGCTCGTCGGCCATCATGAGCTTGTCGCCGTGTTTGGACTACATCACAGGCAACGCTTCCACCCCCTCCAGTTCATGCTGTTCGCAGCTCTCCTCCGTAGTGCAATCAGAGCCGCAATGCATTTGCACCATCATCAGTTCTGGAGCTTCATCGGCTTCCTCGCTCGGAATCACCGTGAACCAGACTCAGGCGCTCGCTCTTCCCAGTGCCTGCAAGGTTCAAATCCCCCTCAGCCAGTGCAATGGTAAGCATCGAGCTCCATTACTCCTCGTCTTGCAATTTTCAATGAAGTTACCTAATCTCGTTTATGGCATGGCATGAACCGAGAGCAGTAAGTGGACCGAGTGCATCCCCAGCAACACCATCCACATCACCTTCAGGTATGAGAGTGATCTTTGCCATGCATCTCCCTTTCAAGTTTCAGTACAAGGGTGCCAGTTTCAAAGTGCTTTATGTGCAGGTGTTGGATCAAAAAGTAACCCTGCAACAAGCACAGACTCATCAGATGGAGCCTCTGCAGGAGTACCTCTTGCGCTTCTGCTCTCTCTGGTCGCGATCGGGGCATATCCTTTCACATCTCTCGTCAGCGTCTAAGGCTGCAGCTTTTTGGTATATGTATACGGTTATCGGATGGTGTATGAGTGGGCTTGTATTCTTTTTCTTCTGGCGTTCAATAATGTTTGTCTCCGCTGAGGCTATTTAGAGATGTAGCCGTGAATCAAATTGCTTACGTGACACCTATGACAGAACATGCATCTTTATAATATTTGTTTCTATCCATTTATATTATTGTTTTACAAAGCATATGGTATGCTTATCTTAAGGAATATATTGTATTTGAATATTAGCACAAAAATAAGGAGTATAGTAATTAAGATAAGATTCGGCTGACGTCAGATGACGTATCATGCCTCGATCGACGCGACAACACTTGGTCAAACGAACCAGAACGCTGGTCGAGACGCATTAATGCCTGCGCAAGCTCGGTTCTTCACACGACGCCAGCACCAATATCAGACGTTATCAGCTTGCCCCCTGCAAGCGGGTACATTGGGAAACAATAAGCTTCCCTGAAAGGAGAGGGAAAAAGAGGACACACTCTGAAAGGAGAGGGAAAAAGAGGACACACAAAAAGACTTCTTCATCTAAAACCCTCTTCACATCATCTGACTTGATCGTCGGAGGAGTCGGGCTAAGCACCCCAACCCGCCCTTTGTGTAGGTGCGAAGCCGAAGGTCCCCACCGGGCGCGCAGGCGAGGAGTTCTCGTCCGGAGGAAACGACGACCCCGTCCCGATCGGACCACCGCGAACGGCCACCTCAGCAGCCTCGAAAAACACCCAGGGAGATCCCCGTCATCTGGACCCGAACCGAGCCGCGTCGGTCCCGAGGCCACGGCTCAAGGTTGTTTACCACAACAGAGTCGTTAAGACCAATTACATCTAAAAAAAAGATTCAATGGTCCTAACAAAATTTGTCAACCAATTGGGACATTTATTTCTTTTTCTAAAAATATATGATGATTTGTAATTAGAAAAAGAGTCAAGCATGTATAAAATATTCCTAACTAAATTTAGAAGTTTGCAAGGAGATTTTTTTCCTTTCCTGTTCAAAATACGAATAAGATTCTCGACATAAGCCTCAATTTACTAACAAAATATCTAATAATACAATTTGCTCCTACATCTTGTGATGGTTGATGGTGAGATCCATCAATTTAAACCATCCGTATATCGAGACGCATCACTCTGAGATAGTTGCCATTGCAACCATGATACATAATTTCATAGTTATGGTGATTATTAATATCATCTTCCAACCAACAAGCATTTATGTGTATGATCAAGATGCGTATGGCTAATATACAATACATTATTGCTTCTTCATATATGGAATTAATGCAAACTATCTCCACATGTTGAAAAACTTGGCTTAACAAGATATATATATTAAATTAGTACATAGGTGGTACGTACATTTGGATTTAAGTATAATAAAATCTACATGAAATGGAGTTTATCTAACAAGTTCAAATTAGGCTTTTTATATTTTTAGTTATTTTTTAAAAAAAGTTAAGCAGAAAAATAAGTATTCAGGTTGGGTTTGAAGACATGTTTTGAGTTTGTGTGAGAAATTATGGACATCTCCTTCCTAACTAAGTGCGGGTGTATAATAATATTTCTACATAATGTATCTCTTTCTCTGTTATAGTTTAATATTAGGTCTTTTATAACAATTTAAGTTTTGAATTATTTGTCATCCTATAAAAAAATTATCATTGTGTCAAAATAGATCGTTTGTTTAAAATTTGTATCTTGACTTATTTTGAAGCTTAATTAATATTAATATTTTTTGTCTTTAATTTTGACTTTAACAATGTACTTATTCAATTTCAAATATCAAATCTAATCAAAATATTAGAATTTTACACATTACTTTTTTTTTCTCAATAATTTAAGCTTTTGGGTCTTATGTTCTCGTTATGACGATGAATAATGTCCCTTCATAAAGAATTATATGATCAAATTAATTTGAACATTTTGACCTAATGGTTAAGTAACAAGAGCATTTTACTCTTGTAACTTTAAAATTCTTTTCATCCATGCTATGCCACTTAGCTCATCGACCCTCGTTATGATGGGCTACGATCTTTGTATGGAAATGTAAGTGGCCAGGGGAGGGAAGGAGATTGTCAACATTGTTAACTCGCATATAGAGACTAAGGTAATTAGAGGAAGGGAGGAGGGCGACCGACATTGCCTACCAACTTCAATATGGAAGCATAAGTAATCATAGAAGAGGAAATGATAGTTAATATTACTAACTTATGCGTAAAGACATATATAAATTAGGGGGTAATCGATATTGTCTACAAACTCACATGTTGAGGTACAAGCGAACACGGGATATAATGTAATAGTTAAATTATTTTTCAAGTTAGAAATGGAGATATAGATGGTTAGGAGAGGAGAGGAGGGTAGCTAGAGACTCGCAATCAACTGCAAGCGGGGAGTCTACGAATGGGGCTACCAAGCGCAAGGATGGAAGGGAGTGGTGGGTGGGGGCAAAGGCATGACCAAGCATGGGGCTAGTTGGGAGGATGTGCGATGGAGGACTGTGACTATTACGAGAAAAATGATCAATTGTAAAAAAAAAGTTTATATATATATATATATATATATATGAGAGAAAATTAATATCGATGATGTTTTATGTCGACAGTTCAGTTGTATAAAATGAGGTATGCGAAAGTGGTGCCCGAACCATAATTTTCTATACAGTGACAATACCATATTACCAAGGACATTTTCACAACGTTGGCCTACCCTTATCTAACGTGACATCAAGTCGCTAAGTTGGATTGAGTCTTTTATTTTCACTTTTCTTAACAATAGTATGATGTCACTGGTACTTTTTAACGTTGACCTACTATCATTGACCTGACTATCTAGAATCATATACAACGCTTAGTCTAGTCAACAGTCTTCTAATAGTATCTGATGTCATTGCTTAGTATGGGGTGAATTCATTTTTTTTAATAAAACTATTTTTTATTTCTAACGGTGCATTCTTTTTTATTTTATGTTTTTAAAAAATAAGATTACTTTGTCCACTGCATTATCCTATCGCCACCGCATCACGATGCTCTACCGTCCCTCTAGGGGGCGATGATGGGGAATGACAAGACTTCATGAGATGAAATAAAGGAAAAAAAACGTCACTGTGTGAAAAATAATAATTTTTCTAAAAAATCTGCCCAAGAGTGTTCCACGAGTCAATGTCAAGAGGAGTTGTGACTGCAATGGAGTCGTATAAGTACATATATCACACCTCTTTCGAACAGCATTCAACGAATCTATTCGTAGATTCACTTGCTTTCTCCGTGGAGCCTCAAACTTCCATTAAATGTCTTTCTTTTTCGATCCCTTCATAATTTTTGGATCACCTTCGTGGTTGTTAACTTTAACATCCGCGCTCATCGTCGCATTCCTTTTGTCGGAGCCAGCTGCTTCTGCCACCGGTATAACCAGTGACACCTCCGACGTATCCGCTCTCCTCTCCATCAGGGCTCATTTAAACCCTTTCACTTCCTTGTCCTCATGGGACAGTCACAACTCCAGCGTCCCCTTCTGCCAGTGGCCGGGTGTGACATGCGGTAGTAGCAACAACCCCGGAAGGGTGACCGCACTAAACCTAGCCAATCTGGGCCTCACAGGCTCCGTATCTTCCGACATAGGCAACCTGACCTTCCTCCGGAGTCTCAACCTCTCCTTCAACAACCTGCAGGGCCAGCTTCCGCCGGAGCTCGGCCGTTTGTCACACTTAGAGTTGCTCGTTCTGAGCCAAAACGCTCTTGAAGGCAGAATTCCTGTCACCCTCGCCAACTGCTCCAACCTGTGGCGTATAAGCCTAGGTTCCAACAGACTCGCCGGGGAAATCCCGGCAGAGTTTGGTGCGCTTCCCAAGCTCCAAATCCTTAGCCTCCATGACAACGACCTCAGCGGGAGAATCCCTGCCTCCCTGGGGAACCTCTCGTCGATAACTCACATCGATCTCGTGGGAAACAGACTGGCAGGCACCATACCACCGAGTCTAGGAAAACTCCAAAGCTTAGTGCACATCTCTGTCACCAGGAACTCGTTGACAGGGGCGATCCCCGTCTCCATTTTTAACATGTCGTCCCTCTGCTACTTGTACGTAGGGTATAACCAACTCTCTGGAACACTGCCACCTGATATGGGCAACACGCTTGTCAGTCTTGAAGTACTTCAAGCATTTGGTAACATTCTTGAAGGTCCACTTCCTATCTCATTGCCAAATGCTTCTATGCTTAGACAAATCGTTCTGCCATATAACAGACTTAGTGGACCTCTGCCTCCGGATATAGGCAAACTAAGATATCTATCTTCGCTGAATCTGCGTGCCAACGAATTAGAAGCTAGGAAAGCTGAGGACTGGGAGTTCTTCACTTCCTTAGCCAACTGCAGCAATCTGAAAACCCTGGACCTGGAATATAACAAGCTGGAGGGGCCATTGCCAAGCACGATAGTCAATCTATCGACACAACTTACATGGCTTGGTTTGGGAGGAAACGAGGTACATGGAAGTATTCCCGAGGGGATAGGGCGCTTCATCCACCTCGAAAGACTTCACTTGGATCAGATGGCTCTCACAGGTACTGTTTCGAACGCGCAGTAGTCCTGAGACCAGTGGAACTCAGATTCATGAAGAAGTTGGCTCATGATAGATTTACGTGGTTAGATTCATGAAGATACCTGCATAAAATTTTTGTATATTAAATTTATGATGATATCCCTAAAAGAATTATTATGGATTTTGTATATCTGACCTTGCAGAACTGTATCATCACAATTCTTGATTCTTTATATCATCCGTGTCAAAATTTCATGGGTCTGAGTCAATAGTTAACAAACACTAATTTGATTCAACAGCTTAAGTTTAAGTTAAATATAATATGTATAATTAGACTCTCTTTATCCTTAACGTTATGAAACTATACTTTCTCTTTGCATCTCGCATGCATGCATCTTCCCAGGTCACGTCCCTGCAGCCGTTGGCAAGTTACGGAATCTGCACGTCTTGTCCTTGGACGATAATCAACTATCGGGAGTTCTTCCATCCGCTGTTGGCAACCTTACCCAGCTCGAAAACCTCTACTTGAACGGCAATGGCTTGCAGGGAGAGATTCCCAAGAGCTTCGGAAACCTGCGACAGTTGACTGTGTGTGATTTATCATTCAACAAGCTCGAGGGCCGCATTCCTGAAGAACTTACAGAGCTGACCTCTTTGACTCGATACCTCAACTTGTCACGGAACTTGTTCACGGGGCCTCTGCCAGCAGGAGTTGGCAGCTTGAAGAATCTTGAAGCCTTGGATATATCAAAGAACAGACTATCTGGGGAAATTCCAAGCACCATAGGAGAATGCCAAGTCTTGCAGTACCTCTACCTGCAAGGAAACCACCTTGAAGGAGCAATTCCAGACTCGCTCGGTAGTCTCACCGGCATCCAAGTGATAGATCTCTCCTGCAACAACTTATCAGGACACATCCCGCTGTCCTTCGAGCGACTCGAACACGTCAGGTTCCTTAATCTTTCATTCAACGATCTCCAAGGCCAAGTGCCAAATGAAGGGGTTTTCAGGAACGCCAATGTTTACTCGGTCACCGGAAACAATAAGCTGTGTGGAGGAATCCAAGCGTTGCATTTGCAGCCATGTCCCCGTCACGTTCCGGGGAAGAAGGACGGGTCTCCTGCAGTTAGGTCACTCGTCTCAATTGTTATTACGGTGACACTATTTGTATTGTTTCTAGCTGCAGCTTCATACCTGCTCCACAGGCAAAGAACAAGGAAGTGCATGCCTGTAGTACAATCTAAAAGACAGTATCCAATTGCTTCTTACAGCGAGATATACAGAGCAACTGGTGGATTCTCCCCATCCAATATCATAGGCCGGGGAAGCTTTGGTCAAGTGTACAGGGGAACCATGAGCTACGATTCGATCGACGTTGCTGTTAAGGTGTTCGACACTGTACAAGTCGGGGCCTTTCAGAGCTTTAAAGCAGAATGTGAAACTTTAGGAGCAATCAGACATCGAAATGTCAACAAGATCTTAACAGTCTGCTCTGGCGCAGATCACAAGGGCGATGCCTTCTTGGCTATCGTTACTGCGTACATGCCCAATGGGAGTTTAAATGACTGGTTGCATCCCGGAGCAGACATGAATGGTGATGCATCGAGCGCCTTAACTCTCCTCCAGAGACTGAACATAGCAATCGATGTGGCTTCTGCTTTGGACTATCTGCATCACTATAGTGGGACAACCATTGTTCATTGTGATCTGAAGCCAAGCAATGTGCTTCTTGACAATGATATGGTTGCTCATTTGTGTGACTTTGGATCTGCAGAGTTGCTGAAAGAGACGACCTCCGGTGATCTTGCTAAGGAGATAAGTCGCATCTCTCGGTTAAAAGGATCCATTGGATATGTCGCTCCAGGTCATTTACTCGATCTCATACTCTTTTTCTTTAACTCATTCGTTGTTCGTAAACTCCTTCGGTAGCATTTTTTTGTCAGCGGCATCAAAATTCTTGTCTTTGGTTGTACTTATGATTGTAGAGTACGGCTTGGGCGGGACGGTCTCCACTAAAGGGGATGTCTACAGTTATGGAGTACTTGTGCTGGAGATGTTCAGCGGAAGAAGACCCACAGATTCCCATTTTAAGGATGGAGAAAACCTTCATCGTTACGTGAAAATGGTTTATCCAGCACAGATATTTGATATAGTCGACCCATCGTTGCTGTTGTATGAACAAGATGGAAAGGCTAACGTGGATAAGGGGATCCATAAATGTCTGCTTTCGGTGATCAAAGTTGGCCTCTCATGCTCAAACGAATCGGCGACTGCCAGAATGGAGATGGAAGACGTGATCAAAACGTTGCATGTTGCGAGGAGGATACTTGTTGAAGGAACCCTAGCGGAGAATAGGAGAGGAGCCGACATGTAAATATTTGGTGACAGTAGCTAACGTGTAAATATGTGCAGTGCAAATAACGTGTAAATATGTGGAAAGACTATCCATGCATAAATGATATCGAATCATGGTTTGATTAATTAATATAGATAAATTCAAGCATATATATATTTCCAGAAAAATGTAATTATCGATATGATATTTAAAAAAAAATTAATTTGGTATATCAATAATTATCAAGCAATGAGCTCTTTCTCTATCCCTCAAAAAATGGTGCACAAGCAGGGAAATCTATCTGAAGACGTGTGAGTGAAGGTAGACTGCGGATAACCCCAATACGTCTTTCTTCTATGAAAACAAGAGGAGCATCTAAGCAATGACTCTGCTTAGAGCATTGATTATTACACCATGTTGAATACACTTACATTACTTATCGTTAGAGTTCTAACATGACATAAATGCTCTTTTAAAAATTAAGATTCGTCGCATATATCCATTCAAAATGAAACTTAATATCTATGGTTGGTATTAATTAATTTGAATCGAAAAAACTATAATATATCTTCAAAGATTATTAATGTCAAATTGATGCCTCAGCTGCGGTTAAATTACAGTTAATTGATTAAATATAAATGTTCAACTTCTATAAGTATACATATATAGGGATGAATATCGAATCACTTAGTTATATTTGATAGATGTATCTGTCAAAATCTTTATCATCTGAATTAATCATCATCTTTTATAATTTTAACTTTAACATAAAAACAATTACGTACCTTTCACATACCAAACCCATTAGCGTAAAAGTCACGCTAACCTAAAATAATTTAAATACCTAATTTGATGGGAAGATACCAAACCCTTATGCTAAAGAAAAGACCGAGGGTTTAAAACTTCAACTGACAGATTATTATAAGACCTTGAGCAAAAAATCCTGCAAGAGGATAACATGATTGAAATATATATATATAAACACACATTAAAATAAACGGCCGCCTGAGGTCAATATAATAATTAATATGAACAATGTTGTCGGTCAATGTCGTGTTCGTCACCGTCTCACGGACCGCGCGTGGTCGCGCCAACGTCACCCACTGGTGGGCTCCATAAGTGATGTCCGTGAAAGCGCTACGCCAACTTCCGAGGGACGTAATTGAAATATATTCATTCGGAGGAAGGCGTCGACCCGCTTTGCTTAATGTCCGGTCGGTACTTTGGTCGTCCGTCTTCGGTTTTTAATTTGTAATAATTTGTAAGAGATAGTGATGTCTGGCGTCACTTTTAATGACTTGGTTACAATAATAATAATAATAATAATAATAATAATAATAATAATAATAATAATAAGACTATCACTTAATAAAGAATCGTTGTATCTTAGATATAAACATATTAGACGTCATTATCCACGAGTAGTTGGGTGTTGATTAGTTGCACCAAATCCATCTAGATGTACATGTGGTAATTTGAGATATTTCCGGAGAAAACTAGGGAAGTCCTATTACTTAAACTTGGCCTTATCAGAAGGATCTGCTGTTTGATGGTGTCATTCGACATGAACATGTTTGGAAACTTTTGCTGATTGCGATAAAGGCCAAAAACTAACAAAAGAAGACGGGCAAGCGCCGGCAGACTGCGGATAACCCGAAATAAGTCATTTCCTTGTAAAACAAGATGAACTCGGGGCCCAATTACCACTACAACCTCACCACACACGAAACATTCAAATATAGAGTAATCAGTAGTGAGCATATGTCAAAAAACATATGGCGTCAGACGTGATCGAGCTGTCAAATAGTTGAGTAAGGGCGAATTTATTAGTAGGTGTATAGGTGTAGACTATAAATGGGATGAGTAAAGCTTAATCGTGATGGATCCTCCATCTAAAGCTTAAACTAGCAATTTTTTTTTTTTTGACTTTGATGATTTAGTTAATATATTGTTCTTTAAAAAAAAAGAAAAATGAGCATATGCTTGACACCTAATAACTCGTGTTACGTACAACCTAAGGCTTTATGACAAAGCAACAATATTTTCCAAGAGTCTTTTTTTAATAGGAAATTTTACATGTCCAAGTAATGCATATTCTCAATATATATTCGTCCAGAATCCTTAGTTAACTACCTCTGTGGTTGATATCAGTTAATATGAGTTAGAAAAAAATATAAAATGTAAAGTGTCAAAAGTATAACATAATTTCAAAATTATTGATGTCAAATTGATTTCTCGATTACATTCAAATGTGATGTGCCGATTTACGTGCTGACAGCGTCAATCCTCGCACCAGAAAGTATATGGCCCGAGCATGCAACTCCATAATCCCGCCGCCTATTTCGATGATGATGTTCCTCTTTCTCCATTCGTTACGAACCTTTGTATCATCCTTGCGGATGTTAGCCTCCTCCGCGCTCATTCTTTCATTCCTTTTCTCGGAGCGGCCAGCTGCTTCCGCCACCGGTATGACTAGCGACACCGACGACCTACCCGCACTCCTCTCTATCAAGGCTCATTTGCACCCTTCCGCTTCCTTGTCCTCATGGGACAGCCACAACTCCAGCACTGCCTTCTGCCAGTGGCCGGGGGTGACATGTGGTAACAGCCAAAACCCCGGAAGGGTGACTTCCCTGGACTTGGCCAATCTTGGCCTCACGGGTTCCATATCTCCCGACATCGGCAACCTGACCTTCCTCAGGAGCCTCAACCTCTCTCTCAACAGCCTACAAGGCCAGCTGCCGCCGGAGCTTGGCCGTTTGTCCCACCTCGAGTCTCTCCTTCTGAGACGAAACGCTCTCGAAGGCAGAATTCCTGGCACCCTCGCCAACTGCTCCAGCCTGTGGCGGATAAGTCTAAGTTCCAACAGGCTCGCCGGGGAAATCCCGGCAGAGCTTGGTGCACTCCCCGAGCTCCAAATCCTTAGCCTCCATTACAACGACATCGGCGGGAGAATCCCTGCTTCCCTTGGGAACCTCTCGTCGATGACTCACATCGATCTCGTCGGAAACAGAGTGACGGGCACCATACCCCCGAGTCTAGGAAGACACCAAAGCTTAGTGCATATCTCTGTCACCGGGAACTCACTGACAGGGGCGATCCCCGCCAACATTTTTAACATGTCGTCCCTCTGCTACTTGTACGTAGGGTATAACCAGCTCTCTGGAACACTGCCACCTGACATGGGCAACACGCTTGTCAATCTCCAAGTACTTCAAGCATTTGGTAACACTCTCGAAGGTCCGCTTCCTATCTCACTGCCAAATGCTTCCAGGCTTACAGAAATCGTTCTGCCATATAACAGACTTAGTGGCCCTCTGCCTCGGGATATAGGCAGACTAAGATATCTCTCTTCGTTGAGTCTTCGTGACAATAGATTGGAAGCAAAGAAAGCAGAGGACTGGGAGTTCCTCGCTTCCTTAGCCAACTGCAGCAATCTCCGAACTCTGGATCTGGGATGCAACAAGCTGGCGGGGACTCTGCCCGCAGCTATATCCAATCTATCGACACAATTGAGATGGCTTGGGTTGGGAGGAAATGAGATCCATGGAAGTATTCCTGCAGGGATAGGGCGTTTCACCCACCTCCACAGGCTTCACTTGGATCAGATGGCCCTCGCAGGTACTGCTTAAACGCGTCGCTGTATTCCTAAGATTGGTCGAGCTACAATTTATGAATTAATTCGTTTGAAATAAATATAAATTCCTCAGCATTTGCTGGTATTAGTCAGTCATATTCTTCAAGTTTATTTTGCAGCGAAGATGTTCAACGTATTTAGTTGTGGTAGATATTAAGTGAACTGTGTTGTGGTGAACAACCTTGAACCGTCGCCTCGGAACCGACGCAGCTCGGTTCGGGTCCGGATGACGAAGATCGTCCTAGGGGGTTCCTCGAGGCTACTGAGGTGGCCACTTGCGGTGGTCCGATCGGGACGGGGTCGTCGTTTCCTCCGGGCAAGAGCTCCTCGCTTGCACGTCCGATGGGGACCTTTGGCTTCGCACCTGCACAAAGGCTAGGTCGGGGTGCTCGGCCCGACCCCTCCGACGATCAAGTTAGTTAGTGTGAAAGGGAGGTTCAGATGGAGAAGTCTTTTTGTGTCTCTCCCTCTCTCTCCTTCGTTCGGAATGGGAGGGTATTTATAGTAAGAGTTACCATTGCATGATGTGCCTGTCCGCGGGGAGTAGGATCGTACTTCTGGTAGCATATGACATTGCCGTTAGCGTGACATGAGGGATCGAGCTTGAGCAAGGTGTTAATGTGCCTCGGTTGACGTTCCGATCTGCGTTGACCTGACGACGCTGTGAGACGTTATGTGGGATGGCTAGCGTCATGTGAGTCTTATCGCAGTTATTATCCTCATCAAACTGAATGAGCTAAACACTGCCATTTTCTATAAGAGTATTTAGCTTTTAGAACAGCATGTGATTCTGGTAGACACTAAAATTCTTGGTTGTTTTATCTATAGTCATGCTTCGTATCACCCGCCAAGCTCTTATTTATCATTCTTCACAGGTGACATTCCTGCAGCCATTGGCAAGCTTCAGAATCTGCACATCTTGTCCCTGAACGGTAATCGATTGTCGGGAGTTCTTCCGTCCACTGTTGGCAACCTTACCCAGCTGGAAAGACTATACTTGAACGATAACAGCTTGCAGGGAGAGATTCCCAAGAGCTTTCACAACCTGCAACGGTTGACAGTGTGTGATTTGTCATTCAACGAGCTTGAGGGCAGCATTCCTAAAGAACTAGCGGAGCTTTCCTCCTTGACTCGATACCTCAACTTGTCGCATAACTTGTTGACAGGGCCTTTACCATCAGAATTTGGAAGCTTGAAGAATCTTCAAGTGTTGGATATATCAGATAACAGACTATCTGGGGAAATTCCAAGCACCTTAGGAGAATGCCAAGTCTTGCAGTACCTCTACCTGCAAAGGAACCACCTTCAAGGAACAATTCCAGACTCTCTAGGTAGTCTAGGCGGCATACAAGTGTTGGATCTCTCCGGCAATCATTTATCAGGACCCATCCCACTGACCTTCGAGCGACTCCAACACATGAAGTTTCTTAATCTTTCGTTAAACGATCTCCAAGGCCAAGTGCCAGACCAAGGGGGTTTCAAGAACGCCAATTTGTACTCAGTCGCTGGGAATGATAAGCTGTGTGGAGGAATCCAAGAGTTACATTTGCAGCCATGTTCCAGACTTGTTCTGGGAAAGAAGTGTGGGTTTCCTGCAGTTAGATCACTCATCTCATTTGTGTTTATTGTGTCACTACTTGTCCCGTCTCTAGGTAAAGCTTCTTACCTGGTCTGCAAGCAAAGAACGAGGATCTACATGCCTGCAGGCCCATCTAAAAGACAGACATCCATCTTAGAAGTGAGACCAGGAGGAAGAAGTATGTAACTTTATCGATCTAATTCTGGGTACATGTAAAATAAATGACGATCATATCAAGGGATATAGATCCCTTTTATGTAGTAGCTTTTAACACGCCACTACAAACTTAAAAGATGATTTAGTAGAAACCAGCTCAAGTTTTGAATGTAAGTAGTTAAATTGCGGTGAGGATATGGGAAGACGAGGACCAGATCGATCAGGTTATCTATCACAGGATCAGAGACCATAAGGAGTGGCAGCGTTTGTGGTACGCAGCGACGGAGGATTTGGATCTCAACTGTGCTCAACGATGGAGGATCCAAATCTCGACTATGCTTAGCGACGAAGAATCTAGATCTCAGTTGTGCTCCAACGGAGACAGAGGGTTGTGCTCAACGAGAAGGATTCAGATCTCGGCTATACTCAACAATAAGGATCCAGATCTCAGCTATGCTCAACTGGGAGGAAGAGTTGAGTGGGACCCAGCCAAGAGATCTGAGAAGGAAGTCCGCCTGAGCGGGACTCAACCAAGTGTCAACGTCGACAAACTCGATGAGCAGATGGGAAGATGAAAAGCGACGACAAACCCGTTGAACTCGAACCAGGAGCTTCTACCACTCGCAATGGAGGAGGAAAAACGGTGGGGCCACGACAAGCAGGCAAACTCTGCGATGATGAACTCACCATGGATGAGTAGAGGAGTCTACTTGAGGCACCCGAAACGGATGGTGGAGGATGGTGGCGGGCGGGAAGAACAAGCGGGTAGGAAACAGAGAGCTTCCCGCTGCCACTCGCAGTAGAGGAGCAGGAAAAGCGATGGAGCCAAGGCGAGTAGAACCAGGAGGTACTTGAACTAGAGCTTGGTGGCGGGCAAGGCTGCAGTAGCTATGCTCAGTGACGAAGGATCCAGATCTCGGTTGTGCTTGACTGGGAGGAAGAGTTGAGTGGGACCCAGTCACGAGATCCAAGAAGGAAGTTCATTTGAGTGCGACCCAGAGGGGTTGAGGGCTAATTCCATATTAGCCTCTATAATTAGTTATATTTAGCATTCTAGTCTCTATACTTTCTTTCAGAAATAAAGTCTCTATACTGATTTGATGCAAAGGTATGACAAGAAGCCTTAGGCAGAGAAGACATTATACATATATGCAAACTAGGTCCCACCAGTACAAGCGGCAACAGAAGCCTATGAGCGTTGCGATGGGGGAAGGCGAGGAGTTTTGTGGTAGTGGTGGAGTCGATACAAGGATTTGGCTACGGTGAAGACATCCTACTTTGTACGCTAAGACGACATGCGAGGGCGACGACAACCTTTTGAGGTTGATCGTCGTCCGGAGAAACCTCCGAAAAGTGGATTTGTTCACGTGAGGTTAGATTTCTATCGAAAAGCGGAGCAGGTCGCCACAAGCTAGAAGTGTCGCAGCTTAAGGAAGACCACGCATTAGGAAGATCAGGGCAACTTCGACCCAGAGGAAATGGGAGGAAGATGGCTGATGAAGAGCGCCACATGAGTAGAACAAAAACTCTGATTCCATGTTAAAAGTGAAATGGAGGAAGAAGTCTGTAACTTTTTTTTTAATTCTAATTTTGAACACTTCATGACTGTCTTTCTACGATGAAAGAGAATCGAATCAATCTCATAAATTAAGAAATCCAGGGATCATATCACTCTTATTTAGTAAGAATCGAAAATATATGACGATCAAATCAAAGGATATAAGATTCTATTTATATAGTAACTTTAACAATCCACTTCTCACTGCAACATATTAAGAGCAACTGATGGAACCTGCTCATCTAATATTATTGGCTAGGGAAGTTTTGGTCAAGCACGCAGAGGAACCATGGGCAATGATCCGAACCATGTTGCTGTTAAGGTATTCAAAACTGAACAACTCGGGGGAATTCAAAGTCTGAAAGCAGAATGTGAAACTCAAGGAAGAATGACACCAAAGTGTCACTGAGATCTTAACCAACTTGCTCTAGCATAAATCAGAAATGATGGTGCCTTCTTGCCTGGTGACACTGAGTACATGCCTAATGGGAGTGTAAATGACTGGTTGCACCACGCAGCAGAAATGAATAGTGTCATGACCCGGGTCTGATGAGCCAACTGGCCAATAATTCTATTTTGGTCTTTGCAACCACGGACCAAAATGCTTAAGCGGGAGGTAACATGGTACACTCATCAGGCCCTTATAAGCTAATCATGCATATTCTCCACTTCCGATATGGGACTAATGGGATGTTACATTATCCCTGGTTGCACCCCGCAGCAAAAATGAATAGTGTCATGACCCGGATCTGATGAGCCAATTGGCCAATAACTCTATTTTGGTCCTTGCAACCACGGACCAAAATACTTAAGCGGGAGATAATATAATACACTCATCAGGCCCTTATAAGCTAATCATGCATATTCCCTACTTCCGATGTGGGACTAATGGGATGTTACATTATCCCTGGTTGCACCCCGCAGTAGAAATGAATAGTGTCATGACCTGGGTCTGATGAGTCAACTGGCCAATAACTTTATTTTGATCCTTGCAACCACGGACCAAAATGCTTAAGCGGGAGGTAACATAATACACTCATCAGGCCCTTATAAGCTAATCATGTATATTCCCCACTTCCGATGTGAAACTAATGGGATGTTACATTATCTCTGGTTGCACCCCGCAGCAGAAATGAATAGGGTCACATTGCTTTTTCCAGGAGGTTGGCCGCCTATCCTAGATCTTCCAATTTCCAATAAGATCCCGGGCTCGATCTGATTTAGTATAAAGGTGAATCTTTTTATTTTCCTTTATATATGGGTCCGTGCAGCATTTTCACGATATCGTTATGATCAATTAATGGGACTTGGCCGGAAAGTTTTCTTGCCTCTATCATTAGCTCGGGTAGTATCAGTTTCTGGTGTTTTAGTAACCTTTCGATGGCTTCCTTAATGTATGTGCCAGGAAGTTTATTAAGAAGCAAGCGGGCTACTCCCCGAAGATGCCCCTACCTAGGTTTCATTTTTGAAGCTGGGGAGTAATTGCTCGTTCAGCGGTTATCAGTAACGTGGTCAGCTTAATGAATTTCTAGCTTAATGAATTTATAGACAATAATAGTGCTCGTTCAGCGGTTATCAGTAACGTGGTCAGCTTAATAAATTTATAGACAATAATAGTGCTCGTTCAGCGGTTATCAGTAACGTGGTCAGCTTAATGAATTTCTAGCTTAATGAATTTATAGACAATAATAGTGCTCGTTCAGCGGTTATCAGTAACGTGGTCAGCTTAATCAATTTCTAGCTTAATGAATTTATAGACAATAATAGTGCTCGTTCAGCGGTTATCAGTAACGTGGTCAGCTTAATCAATTTCTAACTTAATGAATTTATAGACAATAATAGTGCTCGTTCAGCGGTTATCAGTAACGTGGTCAGCTTAATCAATTTCTAGCTTAATGAATTTATAGACAATAATAGTGCTCGTTCAGCGGTTATCAGTAACGTGGTCAGCTTAATGAATTTCTAGCTTAATGAATTTATAGACAATAATAGTGCTCGTTCAGCGGTTATCAGTAACGTGGTCAGCTTAATAAATTTATAGACAATAATAGTGCTCGTTCAGCGGTTATCAGTAACGTGGTCAGCTTAATGAATTTCTAGCTTAATGAATTTATAGACAATAATAGTGCTCGTTCAGCGGTTATCAGTAACTAACGTGGTCAGCTTAACCAATTTCTAGCTTAATGAATTTATAGACAATAATAGTGCTCGTTCAGCGGTTATCAGTAACGTGGTCAGCTTAATCAATTTCTAGCTTAATGAATTTATAGACAATAATAGTGCTCGTTCAGCGGTTATCAGTAACGTGGTCAGCTTAATCAATTTATAGACAATAATAGTGCTCTGGTAGACAAGAATAGTGCTCTGGTTTGTGCAATGTTGCTCGCTACACCCTTTCCTCTGGCGAACCAGCGCTGTATCTTACTGAATGCTAAACTTAGGTCGTGTACAACAAACCTGAACCGCACAAGCCTGGGCCTACCCACATCCCTAGAGGAGCCGTATGAGGCGGAAGCTCCACGTACGGTTTTGAAGCCGAGCCTTTCTAGCAATGGGGCTTAGGGACCGATATGATGATTGGTTTAGGTAGGGCGGCCGGCATACTATGGAAACCTGTAGGGATTAGTGCGTGAGACCGAGATCCACAAACTATAGCATGGGACTCACCCTTTACTTGGTAATGAAGAAGGCAAACATAGCATGTAACAAGAGCGAGGCGAGAGGCTCTTAGCACCTTACAGCCTTGCGAGTCGGGCTTTGGAGATGAGGCCTTTTGGCGAAGCCAAGTCTATTTCGGGCCACCAAACCCTGCAACTGATGAGAAGCACCAAGGAAGCGTGTACGTTGTAACACTCCCTGCCTTCAAAAGGTGCCTAGAGGACGGGCCAGATGCAGCAGAGCAACGACCCCGGAGCGGATTCCCCACCAGCAGGGAGACAGGAGACAGACGGCCATCTCGAGGCACATCACGACCTACAGGCAAGACCGGCGATACCCGGGAAGGCAATCTGATTGGGAGTCAGAGGATCCATAGTATCTGCTGTCTTCTAGACTTACATATTAATATTCAGAATTTAGTCAAGTGGTGGTAAGGGATCTATTTTCTGCTACGGATCAAAATAAGCGAAGCAGATTCAACTCTAAACAAACTAACGATACATCCAATACCTATGATATGTGCGTACCACCTAGAAGATATAATATTTAAACAAACTAGAACAACCTAGAAGATATAATATTTAAACAAACTCGAATAAGAGCTAGTGTAAATCAAAAGGCTAATGAAAGAGAAGAGCTCAGCGAATCTGGCAGTACCTTATTCTATAGTGTGCCATGATGAAAGCGGCTCAATGAATCTGTCTCGAAAAACACGTATTGAGAGAAGACCGTAATTACCCTCTTAAGAAATAAAGGCAATATAAGTCTCTCACTCAAGGTTTTGTTGATTAGGGTCGATGATAAATAATAGTATGGAACTAGTTTGAGCTGCAGCGAATACCGATCCTGTGCGCCGACGACCATATGAAGAGAGCGCTGAGGAAGAGGAAGCAAAATCAAGTAGCCATTGACGACGCCTCACCCCGTCTCCATCCAAGCCAGACCGACGCCCAATCTACCGAAGGGTAATAATGACTTCGCAGAGGAAGCACTACCCGAACACACAACATACAAATCAACAGACACGCCAGAAGTGACGTTCTTGTTTTACCCAAACTACCAGAAGTGGAGTTCTTGTTTTACCCAAACTACCTGAAGAGTCGTTCTTGTTTACCCAAACTACCTGAAGAGTCGTTCTTGTTTTACCCGAACTCATAAAGGTCTGTTCCCAACCCAGCTGATCTCGACTTCCTCTGTATCCAATTGTGCTTCTAGTACAGTAGTTTCAGACAACGATGCAGCAAGCGATAAGTCTATAAATGGAGTCTCCTTGGGTGCCAGTGAAAGGAATCTAAGCTGCCCGCGGACTTTTCATCTACAGTAGGCTCTGCGAATTCAGTATTCCTCCCCTGCCTGCGCAAGGCAAGACTAACGGGAGATTGGCATTGGCGCTCTCAGGATTCCATTCTTCAATTCACACTCTAACAGCTGACTCTCGGGTCGGGGCGCTAACGCTTATTTGAACAGAGTATTAGCCTACTTTTGGACCACTGCTAAGAAAAGATTAAGTTAAATGAAAGCCTTATAGCACTTATTTGTATAGTCTTCTTCAGCACGTCGTGAAGCTGTAAAGCCTTGTTTACACCTTACCCTGACTTGGATTCTGGGCCTGATGGAATTCCCATTCAGTTGTGTCGAACTCCACTTTCCTTTCGAACTGATTAATCCCCTGATACAGCAGATTCTATCTACTACTTTGCATCTTATGATTATGATTCTTTACCTGCTCCAACTAACCCACCCCGATCCTTAATAAAACACACTTTAGCTCCCGACGATGAAGACTCTGCTAGCGCAAGTACAGTTTCGGGAGTTAACCTCTCTTTCTAATTACCACCATCTATTTCATCTCATTAATCTTACCAACTTATCATATTTCCCGGGCCTTAACGTTGATACTATCTCGACACTGCAGATTCTTCATATACTGTTCCTTTATACCTTGCTTCTTCTCTGATTCTTTAGTGGATGAACTACAGCCTACAGGAATGAACGAGCGGATGAAGACTCAAACTCGAACAGGCACAGGGGATTCTACTAAAACTCGAACAGTAACAGTAACAGGGACAAGCATAGAAACGAACACACTTACCGCAATTAGTACATCTGAGACTATAGAGTTGAATTCTGTAATTCCGACTTGCCAACTCCTTAGTTCAATTCTAACTTAAACTACTGAGTAGCCGGCTCACTGGTATTATTACTTAAGAGAACAGAACCCCTTGAAACTACTAGCTTTCCTACTTGATTGTTGAATCCCAAACTTGTAGTAGAGTAGTAAAGAGCCATAACTTGATTAGTAGCCTGAGGAGAGTCAGTATTTATAGCCTAGGAGCCTCATTCTGTTAATAGTAGCCGAACATTCTTAGTGTTAATAGTAGCCGAACATTCTGAGTATCTATCTTATGAGTAGATCCTTATGATTATTAGTAGAAGTAGAGGTGTATTATTAGTAGAAGTATAGAGGTCGGGTTGCAGTACCATATGAGTTCAAGTACCTATGTCCTGTGTTCTTTGGAAGGAATGTTTTCCACTGTATAGTACTTGCCGGTGTTAGTTAGAGTTATGAGCCAGAGGTATGGGAATTCTCAGAATAAGTATGAAGTACTAGAGCAAGAGGTGAGGCAGAAGAGAATTGAACTCAGAGGCAAGGTCTCATCTTAAATCCAGAGTGGAGGTCGAAATTAGGAGCCCAGAATAACTCATTAGAACTTATTTCTTTATCTCTCTTTGTCTTTTAGGAGAGGAGCCAGCCGCTTGTTGAATTCTTTACTTTATTAGTAGCAAGAGTTCTATTTGAGTCTAGTTCCCGTTCTAAAGTCAGGTTCAGGCGCTGGTAAGAGGTCAGCTACAAAAGTCTCTTTATTGAGTTAGATGAGCCTCATTCAGTTATAAGAGATGAAAAAGTATCTAGAGATTCCATCTTATCTGCATTAGTAGTTGATTGGCCCCTAGTTTAATCTGTATTAGTTGACATAGGTATAGTAGTTTACAGAGGAGTTCAAGGCTTAACCGAAGAGGTTGGAAAGGGAAGGGGAGTTTCAGGAGTTATAACAAATTATAAACAAATCCAGTTTTTGGGAGCTAAACAGGTCATAGGGAAGAATACTTGTCATAGGAATACTTAGAATAGGGAAGAATAGAAATAGGCAAGATGCTGATTGAAAGTCATAGCCCTTACTTAGAATACTTAGAATAGGCTAATTACTTAGAATACTTAGAATAGGCTAATTACTAGAATAGGATTGCTAGGAATAGGGAAGAATAGACTAGGAATATCCCTTACTTAGACTAGACTTAGAATAGGTAAGATATCGTAGTTCAAGGCTTACATTCCTTGTTGATAGCTTTAGTATGTCCTTACTCGCTTTAAGTCTAACTATCCTGTCTTTCACTCTCCAACTCCATACTTGCTTCCTTTCTTGCTCGTTTCGAACTTATAATACTCATAATAGGAATTGCACTAGTGCTTCTACGCATGAAGCTGGGAACTAAGCCTCGCACTACTACTAATAGGGCTTGAACTACTACCTCCAAAGCGGAGCTACTACCCTAGGAATCAAAACAATTACTTATTAGAATCGAACCTGGACAGCCAATACTTTCACTTGTGGACCTGGGAATCAAACCACTGCCTTTAATACTATACAAGTGCCATCTCGTGCTTCATCTTAGAATAATAAATTCCACCAATGATAGCAGGAATAAAAGCTGCCCTAACAGAGACTCCTAACAGAGACTAGACCCAGTGCTTCTAAGACCCTCCGCCGCTAACTAGCAATTGAACCATTGATAACAAGAATAGAGCACTGCCTGACAATACTTTCCCGCTTTTGAAGCTATAGCTATTGATCCGGGGATCCTTACTCGCCTGTCTCAAACTAACTCTCTTTTTTGTATTAACTCTATTGCTTACTAGCTTCAAACTTCAACAAATACTAACAGGAATGCCAGCTACTGATAAAAACACTTGAGCTGCAGCACGAGGCTTTAACTCACAACCAGGAATCGAGCAAAGTAAGTCCCCGACTCGCTAACGCGCAACCAATTACTTAAGGGCACATGAATTGTTATAACTTGTTTATAATTAACTATTTGTCCTACTGCCGCACAACGGCAGAGCACAGGTATTGTAATAACTTCGTTATGACTCATGACTACTGCTGACGCCCTTTTAGCTCACTTTAGCGTAACGTTAGCCCAATAGCTCCCAAAAACTGGAATTGTAATTAAAAAAGTGGAGCGGCCTTGCCGCGCTTTTAGCTCACTGACGTGTAACAGACGTAGTTACTTGGTCTTCCGTAGTTGCTTGGCGTCTAGTAGTTACTTGTCTATCCGTTGCTTGGCGGCTGCCGCTTTGAACTTGCTACCGCGTAACAGACGTAGTTACTTGGTGCAGTGTCTTGGCCCATTAAATCAAGCTTCTTGCACGCAGGGACCCTACCCTCTTCAATAGTTTTAGAAGTCGGCTATCGTAGCAAGTCCTGTGGGAGCGGGTCAATATTAACTATAGCCTCTGAGCACGGGAAATACTTGTTTTAGTGTCACTCTAGGAAATACTCGTTTTTGTGTTACTCTCTTCTTTTTCCAAGTGTCGATAAACTACTCCTTATAGTAACTCGTGGAAGGATCAAAGCATTATAACTATGCAAAGAAAGTGGCAATAAACCTTTTCTAGTTCACCTGACTCGTGGAAGGATCAAAGCATTAGAACAACGAATCGGCAAGGCAAGGAAGGAAGCCAGCTAGCAAGCTACTCCTGTTCCGATTCCATAGGGCGCTTCTGAGCAGTTCGTCTTTACCTCTTCCAACCTATATGGGGGATGTATCAAACCCATATGTGGGATGTATGTCAAGCTAAGCAAATGGCAAGGCTTTCTTTTCTTTCGTGAGCTAGCCATGTTTGCTTCCCCACTATATGTATGTGCCGGCTAGGCCAACTTATGCACAATTTCTCCTACCCTGATCTATCTCGAAAAAGCTCTAAAATGACTCCTTAAGTTTACACTCTGGATTTCCTATAGTATGACGCTCTCAAGGTTAGTTTGGATCGGTGGAGAAGTGTCTTAGATAGTTCTTGACTGGTTCGAGCGGGAACCTCTCTATTGTCGTTGGTGAAAGTGCTTCGAGTAGGATCCGATCCCCTTACGATATCGGGCACTTACTATAGCCCACAATAAATTCTACTATTGAAGAGATCCTCGAAGGAAGGGAATAAATCAAAAGGGCCCAATTGTTTTGGACCGAAGGAAGTGGTGGCAAGAAAACTTTCCGGCCAAGTCCCATTAATTGATCATAACGATATCGTGGAAATGCTGCACGGACCCATATATAAAGGAAAAGAAAAAGATTCACCTTTATACTAAACCAGATCGAGCCCGGGATCCTATTGGAAATTGGAAGATCTAGGATAGGCGGCCAACCTCCTGGAAAGAGCAATGTGCATGGACCGGGTGAGTAGGGATGCAGCTCCGTGGACCGCTCGTCGGGCCTGATAGGTTGTGGTTTAACACCCTTCTCAAAGGAACCGTACGTGAGACTCTCGCGTCATACGGCTCCGTCCTGGAATCTGGACCTTACCTTTATTCTTTGACCAACGGGTCCTCGAACCCATATAGGTTATTAATCATTCATTCATTCATTGATGTCAAGGTAGCTTTTGCCATTGATTGATGTCAAGGTAGCTTTTTGATTGAAATGAATTTATTTATTGATGTCAAAGTAGCTTTAGCCATTGATTGATGTCAAGGTTTTGATTGAAGCGGTAGAAGCGAATCTTCAGAAGCGAAGCGATCTTACGGGCCGGGAAGGATACCTTCTTATTGCGCGTAAGCTACCAAAAAAGGAATTCAGGAATAAAATCACATTATAAAGAGAAAATAGGCATGGAGAGGGTCGACTACAAGACTCAAACTACAATCAAAGTCGGCCTTCATTTCTAATGCCCTACCTAGCTATCCTTATAGCAGACAACTATTGCAAGCCTACTCAACTAATCTCATGTAAACGACTGTGCGAAACTGCACCTAACTAATAGATCAAGACAACTCCTTTTGAAACATGTAGTTTACGTCGTTGTTAGGATCTTTACCCGGGCCGGGCTAGACTATATAGACTTCCCAAGCTCTATGCTGTTTGGGAACTGTGCTAGGGTCTTACCACCTTCTGGATTCACTATATTTGAGTCTTTGGAGTACTTTTGGATTATATTCCGTGCCGAAGATTTGTGTTTGTGGGCTGGGGTGAATATAGCAGACCAGCGGATCTGGTAGTCGACAATCGTTCGCACTTGGTAAAGGTTGTCGCAGCATCTATAGTAGGAAAGAAGACTTATAGCGTAGCCAGCGTCCCAATTGACTATGTCTCCGTCGCTGACGTTCGTAAAAGAGGCTATGTGGATAGGCCTTGGTCTTCTTTGGCTAATTATACCTCGATCCCGAAGCCTTCGGAGTATCTTTTTCATAGGCGCCCTTATCTGTATGGGGAATTCGCTGCTGAAAGATCTCGCCCAGTGTCCCTCTATTTCCCCCGCTGCCTTCCGACTCGAAGGAGTATACAATGAACACTTCCGGGCATCAGTGACCGAGCAGTTAATGGGGACGGACTGTTGAACGTCTGATGGCACGTTGCTGCGACCTGAGCTATGCAACAATGAGATCTCCCTTGATCCTTGCCAGATGTAGGTCCCCCAGAATATGCAAGCTTGGGGACTTATTACTCCAGCTGTTCCATGAGTCGGAGCTAGTTTAACCGCTTCCTGTAAACGACCTCTGTAGCTCATCCCCTTCGTAAGCTCTTTGATCGGGAGACTATTACCTAGATCCCTAAACTTGGAATGGATCGCGCTGCGTAGGTTGAAAGCAGTTAGATGGATTCGGTGCTTCACCCGTAGACGCTTCTCCAGCTCTCGCAATAATTGGTTTGGAGTGGTACTCGGAGGGACTTCCCGAATAACCGTACCAGGGAATTCTACCTTACTCCGTGCTGCTATGGTTGTTGATCCTGCAGAGCCTACCAAAAGGTTAAGGCCGGATTGTAGGAAGTGGGTAATACGGTTTTGAATTTCTATGATAAGCTCTATGGCACCCACGATTCCAAGTAGTAAGTCGTTGGCATATCGCGCGTAACAAATCCTTATTAATGAGTCATGGGTTTTCAAGGGGGCCAGCTTACGGGCCAGGCCTCTATCTGACCTGATAACTAGTACTGACTCCCCGCCCAGCTCTATCTGCAAGCCCCTGATTTTGCAAGACTTAATAAGGTTGTTTCTTCTCATAGCATAATCGATGCCTTCCATACCAGACTTCGGGGGAAACCCAGAGGCTTCTAGGAGGAAGGCGGTGCAAAGGAGGCTCGAGGGCTTGTTAAGAAAGGCGGCACGCCCAAGGGGGAAAACGAAAGGTGTTTTATTGTCTCTCCTTCGCCACGACGAAACAAGGGAATGAAAGGTTGCTTTGCGCTGGGTGCTCTTTACCCTACCTACAATGATGGCTCTATTGTCTTGGGGAGCCTTGAAGCTTGCTTCTTATCCAGACTGCTCTTTCGGAGGTTGGGATTAATGGGATGTGGGACTAATGGGATGTTACATTATCCCTGGTTGCACCCCGCAGTAGAAATGAATAGTATCACGACCCGGATCTGATGAGCCAACTGGCCAATAACTTTATTTTGGTCCTTGCAACCACGGACCAAAATACTTAAGCAGGAGATAATATAGTACACTCATCAGGCCCTTATAAGCTAATCATGCATATTCCCCACTTCCGATGTGGGACTAATGGGATGTGGTCAATAACTCCATTTTGGTCCGTGCAATCACGGACCAAAATGCTTAAGTGGGAGGTAACATAATACACTAATCAGGTCCTTGTAAGCTAATTATGCATATTCCCCACATGTGGGACTAATGGGATGTTACAAATAGTGTTGCATCTGGCAATTTAATCCTCCTCCAAAAACTGAACATGGCAATCGTTGGGCTTCCACTTTGGACTATCTTCATCACTATAGCGGGACACAGCAATGTTCTTGACAACAAAATGATTGCTAATTTGTGTGGCATTGGATCTGCAGAGTTCCCATAAGAGACTGCTTATGGTGATTTTCCTAAGGAGACAAGTCGCATCTTCAGATTAAAAGGTTCGATTGGATATGTCACTCCGCGTGATTTACTCCCATCTCATGCTCTTTTCCTAAACTCATTTGTTGTTCATAAACTATTACATTATAGTGACCCTTTAATTGATCTTCACTAGCCTTTGTCTCCATTTATAACCATACAGGAGCACAAAGATGAAACAGAGAGGAGAAGAGGAAAAAAAAAACAAAAAAGTTAAGAGAAATAGAAAAAAATAATTTAGAAAAGTGAAAATATTTAGAACAGCCTAATTACTAGCTTTCAAAATATTCATAACCAATTTTGAACTAAAATTTCCGTCTCCAAAAAATCAGGGGTACATCAGACAACTGCATTTTCAAGAAGTATTTCAGTTAAGAGACATTTGTCTGATATCTTGTGACAAATGTCAATAAACCACCTAAGACCGTGTATGGTCAAATGTCAATAACATTATACAAAACTCCCTAAAATTCATTGGCTGGACTGGTGAAGCAATTTTAGTAATCACGTGAAGCAGACTAATAGATTCAAAATCTCTTACTTTGCAAGAACCTTTTTTCTGACACCATTGTGATGAAAACATAATTTAGAATTTCCAGACCTACTTTTCCTCTAAAGATCTGTGAGAACCATTTGTTAGTCATTCTTTGTAATGCCCCAACATTCTGTGTAAAAAAGGAATCTAGAAACGTCAGACCCCATCCTTATGTCTGTTTAACATTGCAGTTGTAACCTTATTAATCAAAAGTTCTTATCAAAAACATTCAAGAAATCTCGGCAGCCCTTTTAATTCTTCATGCCCTGAAATTTACTTCTCAACAATTCTAAAGTGCGACACTTATCCTTCATGATCATGCACAGGACATTAAATTATCAAAAGAAATAAAAGAGATAAGAAGCTGGTCGATCTCCTCCTTGTTTCATGCCACATTTGTTTATTCAATTCCCAGTACACCATTCAAATTGGTCAAAAAATTCCTCATAAATTAATTTTATCAAGAATCCATAGCCCGATCTCCTGTAGCAAGCTGAAATCACCTTATATGCATTGACAGCTTGTTATTCAGAAACCACATACACTATGGGGCCAATGACTTAATTCAGAACTTCCTAAGGACCAATGGCTGGAATCTTGAAGCTATTTTAATCATCCCATGAATGCTTTGAAACAATTTTCATCATCACATGAAGCAGACTAATAGGTAAAAAAATCTCTAACTCTACAAGCACCTTCTTTTTCTGGCACCAACATAATGAAAGCATAATTTAGATTATCCAAACCTACTTTTCTCCAAAAATGTCTGTGAGGACCACTAGTGAATTATCCTTTATTATGCCCCAGCATTGTGTTACAAAATGAATTTAGAACCATCAAGCTTACCAGCCCAAGGGCCATCTTTCAGTCTCTTACATATTGCAGTTGCCACATCGTTAATTGAAAGCTCTCATCTAAAACGTTTAAGATATCTCTGCAAGAGTTATCACTAAACAGAGTGGACAAATCTAAATGTTAGAAAGCCAAAAACATTCAATAAATGCTTCTTATCTAATTCTGCTACATTATTTACGCTTGTTACATTTATGGTAGCATGGTCGTATTTTCGAGTTGATGTAACCACATCTTAACCAAGAAACTCTAGATTTTGGACACCAATGTAACTCTTTTATCTCTTGATATTCTTTCCATTTGCATCTTGTAAAACTTTTCCTCATCAACCTTAGCCTCTATCAAGTTTCTATCTTTTTTCCAACAAATCCAGCTCAGTAATTCTATTCTCCAACATGTCCCTCTTACTCCTAATACAGAAATCCAGTTCCAACACAGAACTCAGATCCATATCTGAACCGGATCATTTGTGCCCCGGATTTGGCTCAGGCAAGATTATTTGTATGCCATGTCCGAGCAGGAAAAGAGCACAAAGCCACAGTAAAAGAAGTGATATTTAGCGCACATACCTTTGCTTTTGAATTTCATTGCCAATGCCTTCCCTTAATTAGCAGCTCCGAAGAAAAAAACTTTCACCTCTTCGAGCGTTTCGTCTCCTCACCGCCATTTCCCAATCCCGACTCATCCAAAGTGCACAGAAGCGATTTCCCTAATGAAGGTAAATTCAAGGAATACAAAGCAAGAGGGGAAAGGATTAATCAATCACATAAAGCAAAGATTTTTTAGAAAAACTGTGAAACTTGAGTAGGCAGATTTGCAGCAAATCTGAGCCGAATAACACCAAATCGGATCCATTCATGATGAAAACCATAACTTTGGCAATTCCATAGTGGGAGAATCGATTCATAACGAGAAACCTCAAATTAACAATGTACGAAAGCGTGAAAGATCTCAGTACCTCTTCTGACCGATCTATCCAAGACAAAAGACCAACCAGGCACAGATCTGATCCTCACTATCCTCAAAATCCAACAATCAATAGGCGAAACGAAAACCCTAAATCGGCGCAAAGCTCCGGAAGGTTCCGAACGGGTAGCGGCCCACGAAATCAGAATTCCGAAGAAACATGGTCCGGCCCACCAAATCTTTATTTGTCCTTTTGGGCGCGAATCGAGCCTAACTGGCCACGTAGAGGACAGATGTCATCAGCACATTTCAATAATGACAATGATTGTTGAATTATTTATTTCATACACAAAGTTGGAAAAGTATAGCTAAAAAATTAATTTTTTATGTTTTCCTAATCATTGAACTGCTGCTTTCATTAAACACCACGATCCGATAATACAAGTGATGGCAATCATTGTTGAATTATTTATCAGGCCATACTATTAAAACTTATGCTTTATTCTAAGTTTAATTCTGTACATTAACTGAAGATACTAACTAACTTATCTCGTAAAGGTTTTGACATAAAATTTTTATCTTTATCATTTACTCTTGGTAATATATATATATATATATATATATATATATATATATATATATATATATATATATATATAATAAATTTAATTAATATAATAAACAAGTGTGTTACGTTTGTCATCGTCTTCTAATATTTATATGGCCTTAAAATTGATTTGAAGGGCATAAATAAACTTGATATTGGCGAGTTTTTACCTACTTCGTTCCTCACATAGAAAAGCATGTGAATCATTAACTCGAATGTATAACAGTTTACACACATGAATCAATTTATGATCTTTGAATAAATTATCATATGCAGCAGCTAAAACCAAAACTATGATCCTAATTGATTGAGAAGAAGAAAACTTTAAATTTCCAATCTTATCCTGAACAGAATTTTTTGATTCACAGTTGATACCTTCTTGGCCATCGTTTCTGTGTACATCCCTTACGCCGGAGAAGACATGAACGGTGTAGCATCTCGCAAGTTAAGCCTCCATCAAAGGTCAAAGATAGCAGGACAACAATTGTTCATTTGTTGTTGACAATGAGCCTCCATCAAAGGTCAAAGATGGCAATTCATGTGGCTTCTTCCGCTTTGGACTGTAGCAAGACAACCAATTGTTCATTTGTTGTTGGCGATGAGCCTCCTTCAAAGGTCAAAGATAACAACAATTCGTGTGGCTTCCGCTTTGGACTGTAGCAGGACAACAATTGTTCATTTGTTGTTGACAATGAGCCCCCATCAAAGGTCAAAGATAGCACGTCATGTGGCTTCCGCTTTGGACTGTAGCAGGCCAACCAATTGTTCATTTGTTGTTTCAAGCAATTTTCATCATTCCATGACACAACTAATTAATAGGTTCAAAATTTCTTACTTTGCGAGCATAATTTATATTATGCGAACCTGCTTTTCACCACAAGAAGAAAAAGAAAAAGTAATAATCTGTTTAAGATTGAAGTCGTAACCCCGTCAATTGAAAGTTCTCACGTAACACTATCAAGAAATCTGTGCAGCTGTTTCCATTGTGCAAAAAGCCTCGGATGTGCCAAAACCCATCATTTATTTAATACTTCATATAACCGAAAGGGGATGATTCATTCACTTCTGGCTCGTCCTCACCTTCCAAGCCGCCATGGGGAAACCGTCCCGTCTGGTAATGCTCTTCCTTATGCTCTCACTCCCCATCGCCGCAGCCGCGGCCGCCGCCGCCATCTCCTCCTCTTATAGAGTCGACGAAACCGCTAGCCGCTCTCGTGATTGTAAGTATCTATCTTAACCTAACTTCTTCTTTGTCTAGGCCTTGGATATAACTAGGTTATCAATTTATGATGTGAAAGCCTAAAATCTACGTGATCAAGAGAATCGAGTGGTTTTCGAGCATTTGGACCTATCTACATTTTATCCTTGCGATCGTCTTTCTGGGCTTGATTATGAGCAAACATTTTAATCCTTTAATTAGATTTGGTAAGGTCGAATCGTAAAAGAAACTCGGCGAGGGGGGCGGGGGGTGGGGGTGGGTATAAGAGGAAAGGTGCTGAAGAAGGGGGGCATATGTCCAACGAATTCATCAGGTCTGATAGGCTGTTAGGAAGACGAGTGGGATGGAAAAAAAGAAAGAAAAAAGAGATTATATATAATAGGTCAGATACAAATTCAATCCAAAAGCTCAAGTTTCTGGATTATGTACCAAACCTAGTTGTAGTATATGTAATCTAACTATCTTAATCTTTAGCGATGTGAGATTATCCTTTTTAGTCCACATCTTTTCGTCTTATGCACGTGAACATTTTTAACATATAGGTGAAGAAGATGCTAAAGATAAATACAAAAGAAGAATGATAGTGAAGAAAGTTGAAAAAGAGAATATGAAAAACTGCTATTATTCAAAAGAAAGAATGTATAACAAATCTAATGTTCATCGTTGTCCTTGCAAAAAAAAAAAAAACTTGATTATTATTAACGAAATGATGATTTTTGCATAATTGCCTGATGATATGCAGCATGTTTTGTAGATGCGTCAACAATGGGAAAGTCGAAAGGAAGATATCTCATGGAAGGTGACAGCCGCATGTCTACTTTTATCGAAAAAGTCATTATTTACTTTAAATCATTCTACCATAGTGGAAATGGTTATGATTTTTTTACTTCAAAGGTGGAATAATATTAAAGAAGATACTTACATAGTCAGCCTTTTGATGTCTTCAGCAAATCAATGTGCTGGTTGCGTTGATGGTTCTTTGCATAAAACCTCACCAGGTAACAACATTGCAAAGATCTCACCTAGTTCCTTCTGTTTTATTTTTTGCTTTTTCCATTAGTTTTCAAGATAAGACAATTCAGCATTTTGAGATGCCACTTGGGGCATCAAACCAGTAGCTAATTTAGATTATATGCATTGCATGACAATCACTTTAACTGTAATCACACCTCACTTGGGAACTACACAACCCTCCACATCTCATTTTTCTCCTTGTTCTTATAACATATGTACCAATTGTTCACTTTTTGAAATAGCAACTCCTTGATTTTTTTCTCTCTCTCTTTTTTACCATGCAAGATAGACTTGATCCGTCAAAGTATCTTAATCCAATCAAATTACAGAACCCATAACCTAGGTGATAGCATCGCTTACGATTAGTAATTTTTTGATTCCTTAAACTTTTGGATACACCACCTAAGAAAGGTTGAGATGTCTAGTAGCAGGATCTATAGATTGAGATTCTAAAGTTAAGACCCTAATGCGAATTCATTTATTTCATGAAAAATGATCTTATTCATATTCCCTAGACACTCTTTGGTTATTCATTTTGATACCTTTTCTCTCAAGACAATCTTATATATGTTACTATATTTGAACAGCTAAACCTTGAAGGGTATCTTGATTTACTTGATCTTCACTAGCACCAAAACTGTACATTCTTGAGAACTTCAAAGATTATGACTTTGATTGAAAGAACTCTTCTTCACATCTTTCTTTTTCTATACTTCTATCATTGTCAATGTTCCAAGGGAAAAAATGCTTATCAACTAATAATACTATGCAAATAAGCATCTTGAAAGAGATTTGGAAAGGATCAAAATTATTTCTTCGACCATTTCATGAGAATAGATTACGATGAACTGGGTTGAGAAAAAAAAAAAATCAGTTCCGACCTGAAAACCTGATTGAGAAGCCCACTAGACTTGAAGTCATCACTTTCAATTGATATGCTGCGAGCTTTGAGATTATGTTAGCTAATGAGTGGATTAGAATATAGTGGTCACAACTCATAGGATGTGCAACTCCCTCTTTTGGCACCAAGGCCTTGAATGAATGGCTGATCCAAGCTAAAAGATCTTGCAAAGAGATCTAGTAAAATCCAAAGATCAGATATAATCATATGTGAAGCTGTGAATTTTTTCTGCCAAGAATGAGCCTTTGAAGGTACTAACAAGCTCAGGTTGTTAATTGTATATATTGTTGATTAAACACTGATTAAACCAATTTGGTTATGATCTTTGTCCTCATTTGAGTCCCACAATAAAGTTCAGATTCAATTGGTGTTTCTTTCCCAACACCAGTAGGAGTGTTCCATTTTATTGGATATGGGAGTAGCGCTCGTTCCTAAGAAACTCGATCATCTAGCTTACAAAATGTTAATGGTCTGAATTCTTCTTCGACACACCAATATTAACAATCTAGCATCAATCTCTTTGCGTCTTCAGCTGTAAGCAGTGTTTAAGATCAAGACTCCTATATATATTGTTTTCCTTAAGCAATACAAAAGCCGTTGGACTTTGCAATGTTTGCTCTATTCTCACTAGACAAGAGCCACTTCCGATAGCATCTTTTCATATTTCCAATTATTCTCTGAGGAATGCTTAGTGTCTTAAATTATTGCAAACCAATCCCTACATCCATTAGCTCAGCTCCAACCAAAGCAAGTGCCTAATTTGAATTAGTTGAAGGGCCATATATGTTTGTTTCAATGAAGTACCTGTCAGATGTTTGACTGCTTAAAAGTACTGAGACACAGAAAGTACCTTTTGGATGCCATAGTACACTTCCATATTGGAATTACTTCATCTTGTTACCATGAGCTCTCCTCTTGTTTCCATCTATTAGTTCTAATTTGAGAACAGTAGTACTAGTTCACCAATTGGTTGTGATGTGCTGCACATCTTGCTATAGTCCTAGTTTTTTGCAAAAGTTTTGCTATATGATTGTTAAGATCTAGCTTTCCTCAGTATATCAAGGGCAGACTTCTATCAAATATAAATTCAATTATAGACAAAGTTTAATCATGTTTTTCTATGCTAGGATATAAAAACTCTACTTACCAGCAAGTATTTCATAAATTAGCTAAATGTTGGGTGTTCTGCAGCAGAAGTCCCTGGCAAATCTCCAGTAGATCCGTCTACAGCAGAAGTCCTTGGCAAATCTCCAGTAGATCCGCCAAAGCCACAACGCCGCCGGGGGAACTCCATAAACTGTAAGGATTCTCTCTGTCAAGGGTAGATAATAATTCCTTGTTAGTTTAGGTTTTTTCCCCTCATGAAACAATGAATTCCCATGTAAACTTTAATAAATTAATAACAAATTAATATCTTGAAGACAACGATTCAGAGAGGATAACAGGAGTAATGATCTTTTGGTTTTCTTCTCCTAGAAAATCAAGAAACTAGGAAAGGGACATGGAGGGGAAAGTGAGGGGAAAAAAAGAGAAGATTATTGTGTCCTGTTGGCCCAATGAATCAAAATTTCATTTATTTCAACAAGCAGGTGGAATAAATTTTGATAACAAGACTAGGGCTAAACCAATAACACAAGACTTTTGGATCAAATTGGAAATGCCAATGACTTAGGATGGTAAATAATAGAAAATGAAATGATCATGTCAGAGATCGATCGATCGATCGGTGAGTCTGTTAAAAAAAAAAGGGTCATTGTCCAAATTGAAACTATTCATGTATAACATTTTGTAGATAATTACCCTTGTTAGTATTATTGACATTGTTTTTCTAATGATAATGCAGATCTATTTTGATGATGGAGCACGACAGATCCTTATTTTGAACAGACTTTTCGATTGATTGGCACTTTTATCACTTATTACTCAAGTGTGGATGGCGTGTTTCTTTTATGAATACTGTTGTTTCTCTTTGGCATGGAGATTTGAATATGGATATGTATTTTTCATGAATATGACTGCACACAGGAATCCTGGATAATCTTTTGACTGCATGATTACATGTTTGTTTCTTTAAATAGACGTCGCTTATGTGCTACATATATTAGGTCTGCTAGCCAAAACATTTTGGACTGATCAGTCCATAATATAGATTGATGGATATCCACATATTCAAACTGAAAAATATGAGACATTTTATTCTAGTTTTAGCAGAAAATTTGGGAAACAAAAGCACTTTTTTAAAGTACTTACTATTACGGAAGTGATGTGCTTCACACATTCAGGACAGACACTCCTATTCAACAATTTCTATCTATCAAGCTAAGTAGCACGATATATCTTCTGGTGGGTGGGTGTCTCAAGTCACCCAGTTCTTGCATGAAATTAGGATTTGGTTCTCTGACAACAGCCGTTGTAGGGAGAGAGAGAGAGAGAGAGAGTGAGAGAGTGGTCGAAACGGGAACTAAGGCTTGGTTAGGATTGTTTGAAGAGGAACATATTATGTTCACTCTTAGAGACTGAGACACCCTATGCTTTTGAATCTCAGATCGGTGCCTGAGGGAGCACGTCCTTAAAACTTGAGGTCGAAGACGCACGATGTTATGCCCTTCATGCAGGAGCAGGTTAAAGGCAAATTGAAAGGTTTCATGTGAGGCATTTACACGAACCTGAAAACGAACGACGGTATGACGCTAATGCTTCTGCTCGTTTCTGCTACTGCCGATGCCGCTCTTCTTCCTGAAGCAAAACTTGCAACGCAAAGCCATGGCTTGTTAGATATGGATCTTCCGGTTTGCCGCTCCTTTTTGCTTTTCCCGAAGAAAACTGACCTAATGATACTCTCTTCCTAAAAGGCAAGATCCACCTTTCTCGGGGAACTCGTCCGCATCAATGTGCGAGAACGTGGTATTTATAATATATTATATTGATTTATACTATGTAAATAATATTTAACGCCATCGGTCTGCCAATCGCTCGCTATCATCTCTCTCGGGTTCACCAACAATTTGACTCCATTCGCCAACAAATTTTCCCTCACACGCTCAGTCATGTGGCTCGAAACTTTTGTCTTCTAATTATTGCTATGGAGTGGTTATAACATTACGACTAGGTTGCTAACGTGGAAGCATGTGTATGTGACATAAAAAAAATAACTTAAAATACATAGATACAGCTCAACCCATATGAATAAGATACGGTTTAACCCATATAATAAGACTCAACCCAATGCATGAGTGAGACTCAATCCGATCTATAAAACTAGGTCCATCCAATTATGCAACTAGTACTAAACACATTGTCACCCCTCTATATAGCTCGTTGTATCTCAGTCTAACATGTTTCCTCGAATAGTCATATGCGATGCATGTGTCCCATCTAAGGCTCAAGTGAGTCGATTTAGTCTGAACTAGCACTATACGACATATTTTAATTTTCTCTTCCTTTATTAGTTTAAACTCGTTAGTTGACTGTGTTAGGAAAGGGGTCGACACTAAAAGGGAGGGGTGAATTAGTGCAGCGGTAAAATCACGTCGGTTTTGAAAACTTTTCGTACGATAAAAGCCGAACTCGGAAATACTTAACTTGAAAGCGAGTTCGTAAATTTATTAAAGACAGTAAGCAAGTAAAATGGTTTGTAGTAAAGTAACTGACAACAATATAAATGCAAACCAGAGAATACGCCAATTTTATAGTGATTCGATCATCGTGACCTACAATCACTTCGTCGATTCCTCTTCCGTCGAGGCCACCGGCATCCACTATCGGTCTTCCTTCAATAGACTAAGACCAACCACCTTTTACAACTTGATTCTCCTTTTACCAGGTTTAGGAGATAACTCTTACACCCCAACTTACTCCTCTCTCAAACTAATCTAACACTTAGAAGAGGGAGAGGAGTTCACACAAGATTACAACAGCATTTTCTCACTTTTAAATATTTTGTGCTTATGTATCTTAACCAAGGATGAGAGGGGTATTTATAGGCTTCAAGTTGATTCAAACTTGGAGCCTAAAAACATCTCATCCCGGGTTTTCTGGGTCTAGGCGGTACCACCGCCAATGTCAGTCTGACACTAACATTGCACTGGGTGGTACCACGGCCTGGCACCTTGCCAGGGGCGGTACCACCGCCCAGACTGGCGGTACCACCGCCTAACACGGTCTCGGAGACTGTGCCACAATGGTGCCATCTCTTGGGTCATTGTTTGGGCCTTTTATTGGGCCCAACATAGTCCTTACATTGGCCCAACTGGCCCATAATTGGGTTGGCCCAAATTTAATCCTAATTACGTGCTAACTACGAAATCTAAGACATACTTAAGCTAAACAAGTCCGTAAGTCTTGGTTTCTTCTGGAGGGCTTCTGGCGATCTTCCGGCGAACTTCCGACGATCTATCGGCAATGTTCCAGCGGACTCCCGGTAAGCTCATGGACTTTATGACGATCTTCTTGGCGAGTTCCGATGAGCTTCTCTGGCAAGCTCTGAGATTTCTCGGTAGAACTTCCGACAAACGTCCAGACTTCCGACGAATTCTCGAACTCCCAACGAAATCGCGTCCTTGACTCTAGGACTTCACTTTGCTTTATGCCTTGCTATCGTAGTTAATCCTGCATATGTAAAAGTACACTACGATCTAGACAATTATTACTAAGCATAAATCATGTCGTCCGGCATGTCATTGGTCCATCGACGCTTCATCCGATTCTTCGGTGCATCGTCCTCTCTTGCGGCATATTGCCCAATCGGTCAGTTGACCTCCGCAACTCCGATATCCTTGGCGCAATATCCGCTCTTCTTGGCCCAATGCCCGAATCCTTGGCCCGAAGCCTTCTGTCGATACGTCAACCGATCCTCCGGCCCGATGTCTAATCTTCTGATATGTTTTTCTCCAGCCCAATATGATTCTTCCTGTTTTAATTGTCTCTCAATAATCTAAGCATCCTACGTCATTCAAAACGCAGATCAAATCATAAATACTTATTAATTGGTTTTATCATCAAAATATGAGATTCAACATACTGAATTAAACAGGTTTGATCTAACCCACAAGCTAAGCATGACCTTATTCAATAGTAAGACTCAACCGAACTTGTGAGTGAGGCTAAGCCCAACCCACGAAACTAGGCTTGCCCTACATATGATTGACTCTAGACACCTCATCATCCCTCTATCTTACTTGTTATACCTTAGCTCAACCTATTATCTCGAATAAGCATGTGCGATGCACGTGATCCATCCAAGGCTTAAGTGGATCGGTTCGATCTGAAATAATACTATACAACATAGTTTAATTTTATCTCCCTCTAATAGTTTAAACTTGTTAGTTGACTAAATTAGATAGATTTGAATAGTTCAAATCAGTTTAAGGTGATTCTAGACTAACCTAATCAGTTCAAGCCTACTTAATCTAATCGAAACTAATCAAATCTAAATTAAATCAGTCTATGATGATTTTAGATCGTTTTTTGATTTAAATCAATTGGACTATTCTAATCAGGGTTCTAGTTGATATAGGACTATTGAGATATTAATGTTTCATGTCTTTATAATTTGATGACCTTAAAAGTTTTATCTGAATGTGTCATTAGAAAATAATTTATAATTATTTATTATTTTTTTATTAAATTGATAATATTAATATGATTGTCATTATATAGTAAAAACGTAACTTATAAAAGGCGCTATGGGTCCATTATAGTGTGGATCCACAGACAAAATCTAACAAATCATAGATGAAACATAGTCTATCATAATATCTTATCATACTATTTCTTGGATGCATAAATGAATGAATAATCATGGTTGACTATGTATCGCTACCAAGGGTAGGAAGGGTGATTCTCTTTGAGAATTAGTAGACCATCAAACATGATAATTAGATGGTTCCTCTATCTGTTGTTGGGAAGAACATATCCTCACCTAGGTGAGCAAGAGATATTATTTTATTCACTATTGAGAGTATGATATGAGTTTTCTTCATCGAAACAGTATACTGTCACATATGATGTATACATTTATTATCTAATCATTATGTATGTCATCCAGATATGTTACATATAACTAATTCATGATTTTGTTTATTGCATAAAATTATTATTATTATTCTTATACATGAGTTTCATAATAAATTGATATATTATTTATTTAATATTAAATTAATATTTTTATGATTTGTTCAAAATTTAGTCTTTTTATTATATTTATTTTCAGAATAATCTATTATTTTATAATAAATTTGAAGCTTAAGTGGAGGAGATATTTTCGTCACTTATGACCCTACTAAGAATATATATTTTTTGATAAAAAATATTTAATATTATAAAGATAGTGATTTAAATTTAAAGATAAAAATGATCTTTTATAAATTATGAATAATCAAATATTATTTTTTTATATAAATATAGGACATGATATCAATAGTATTCTCCCTAAATATATGATATCATAATGGTCTAGGAGCAATCACAACAAAAAAAAAACATATTATGATGTTAGTTGTAGTATTTTTAATAATATTTATAGTATTTTTTAATATCTCAATAAAAATATTATAAATAGTATTAAAAACATTATAAATTAGTCAAATAAAAATATTATAATAATTTAAAATTAATAAAAAGTAGATAAATTTTTTTAGGGATATTATAGATAATTTTAAATTAAAAACACTATTTAAAAAAAACCAATTACGTAAACTCAAAATATCAATATTTTTTAAGAAAATCGACCAGAATTGAAATGACTACGTATGTCAGTTTGCTGCTACGTTAAGTCTCCGTCAGTCAACTGTGTGGCTCTATATTTTAAACGCAGAGCTCATGGATTAAACACGACAGGACAAAAGCGGTCAGTGGTCAGCAAGCCTCAATTAAGTTGATTGCTTCGCAAAGTGTGTTACGAGTACGCGCAGAGACCCACTGAAATCGATTCCATCTAATATATATATATATATATATATATATATATATATATATATATATATATATATATATATCGATTAGCTATGTAAAAAAAAAAGAATGGATTTAAGCGTTTAAACAGAGAATCATAAGATTTATTGAAAGTAAAACACGCATATCTTGGATAGAAAATAGTCAACCTCTTATCTCACAGGTCTGATAAGTTGAATTATAGTATAATTTTAAACAAGTATAATATTTTTATAATTTTTTATTTGATTTATATATATATGTATATCAAATAAAATTTTTAAAATTATATAAAAAATTATACATAAAAAAAATTATCTATTAATTTTAATTTTTCATATTTAAATTTTATATATAATGATGATATAATCATGATTTTTATGACAGATTGCACGCAAACGTAGAGAGTTCCCAGTGGCTGCATCTCTTTTGCGAACGTGAGAACGACCGCTGGGATGAACACTTCGACTTGCCACTGCTCTGGTCGCCACCTCCGGTCACAGCCATCCCGACTTCCCTTCTCGCTTTTCCCCAGATAGAAACTAGTGATGGACCGGCCAATATCCATCATCTCGGTGACCCATCCCATCAGCAAGTAGGAACATGCTGTCCATCGGCCTGTGATCAAGTTAAAAGCATTCCTTAAAAGATTAAATTGAGAGAAGGAAATGAAATGAAAAGTTGATTTGTTTTAAGACCACTGAAAGGACAGAAAAATAAGAAGAAATATGAGGTGTTATGACTTAGCATATAATGAGGAAACTATGTACTATCATATAGTGGAGGAGGAGGGAATAGTAGGATGCTATCTTCGACTTCTTAGTGAAGGAGTAAAAGGAGAGAGAGCAACGGCAATGTTATCTTTGACTTTTGTAGTTTACTATGAGGGAGCAGAAGGAAGAAGATAAAGAACGATAACATAAGATGAGATAAAATGTGAGAAGATAGTCGTAAGAGGAGGGAAAGCAATGAAAATGTTATCTCCAGATTTTGCAGTTTCATTCGGGAGAGGAGAAAGAGAAGGGAGAGCAGCGACGAGAGATGATAGTGACACAAGAATGATGGTCGTGACGATGCTATCTCTCGTGATATCATTATGCTCGTCCTCTTCCTTTTCTTCCATTGCCTCCCATCGTCATTATCTTTTCTTTTCTTCCTTACATCCTCAAGATCTACCATTATCATCATCAAATCATCATTATTATCGTGGTCGTTGCTTCCACTTTGATTATCACTGTTCGAATCGATATCGACAAAACCAATAATCACCACAATAACTACACACGACTCCCAATAATACCACAATCCACCAACGTCACAACAATTGACTAAAAAGTCTTAGAGCATAACAAAAATTATATAATTGAGATATTAAACTTATATTTTTGCTAATCATTTTCATATCATTTCTACATGTATTGTATCTTCAATTGATAAAACTTACAGCATTAGAGTAAATAGGATTAAATATTTTATTTTTATAATTAAAATGATTTTAATATAAATTTTCTGAGTTTAAGGATCGTGATACTAAGAAAGTTTAACTACATGAGATAATATATAATTAGCTTATTATAACTTGATCTTTTGTTGACTATAGTTATAGGTCTAGATTGAGAGTTACGAAATCTGACTTCGTTCTCATCGAATAGACTCCTTAGAAAATTAGAAATTAGGCTATGAATTCATCTGTTTTTCCCCCTCATCGAGTTCGTAGTTACCATGGTGTTAACTACTGAAAAAATGAATTTGTAGTCGATCTTTTATAACAAAAAGATCAAGCAATTGAACATTGAAAGAGAATTCGAAGAGGGGAATCAAAGACTGTTCCAGCAAAGCTTCCTGTCAGGCTTTTTGGCTTCACTGAGCCAAGAGAGATTCTTTTGGCGTCGTGTCTCAGGTCAACGCATACTTTTGCTGTCACATGCCCACGCCACCGCACAACCGAGCTAGAAAAGCCCAGCTTTGGTGATCGCCTACAGAGGCTTCTAAGCCACTCCTCGCGCCGCCCCGCGCGTATGGCGACCCACCTGTTTCTCGCATTTCCTTCCTTCTGCTCTCCGCGGTGGTCGCCTCTTACGGCCGGAAAGGCCCAGTCTTTACAGATTACGGGAGCCAACGACACCTACCTGCCGTCGTCATTGCAAGGATTCGTCTTCGATGTGGCCTTTGCTGCTATTAGTTCCTGCTGGTATGCATCTCTATAATTTGAGCGATCAAGGAAAATGATTTTGATTTTCTAGCATTCTTCTTATCCCGATGTGTTCGGTGCTCTCTCGCTTTCTCCATATAACTTGCTTTCGATCACTGCGAATTTGGTGCTCCCTCAGTCTAAGGTACAGCTCATGTATTTCTCCAAAATGAGGAGAAAAAGACAAACCAAAGGCAAGCTAGAGGGCCTATTGGTTGGGCTAAGGCCCGAAGGCCGAGTCACCGTGTCTGTTCTCAAGGCGATAAACACCCAACTTTGTCACACCATTAATAAGCACATATTTATAAAGGAAGGATAGGAAGGATATAATTTTAACTAATTAAAGATATTTATTTATTTTTTTACCTTGAATCAAAAAAGATTTATGTAGTCGATGAACATTATGAGTTGTTGTCGTTCGATATAAAATAATTATCAGATCATATGGAGACGACAACAATTGCTCATAATACACCATTGTTATGGAGGGGGTGCGTTTGTAAATTAAGGTGTCTGCTCTACTCGGTCGCACGCTGCGTTCTACATTCTGTCGGTCAAAGATTTCATCAGGCGCCCACCGTGTGGCCGGTACCCTAACGTAATGCGTCGAAACATTGTCGATGGAACTCATCCTCGATGCACTCTGCGTTTCCTCTCAGCCTCTCCTCCTCCCTTCCTCATACGTCCTTGGTAACCCATGGATAAATCTGCCTTGGTTTATCTGATGTTCCCTCTAATCCTAACTACAATCGTGTTCCTCAACTCTTGTTGCGGACGGCATATCTCCGGAGAATTGTTTCCGTCGCCGACCGACTTTTGCTGCCCGCTTCTTCGCTCTGATGGCACCTCGGCTTCCGAAGCCCAAGCTCCGCAGCTCAAGGTTATCTCTGGCCTCACTAACGCAGCCGGCGATGATCATAGTGGCGGTAAGTGAGCCTCTTCCTAAGTCAATCTGTTGTTTGTGGTCGCAGTCTGGACAATTAAGAGCTATACTTTTGATTCTTTAGCAGTTTTTATCAGGGCATGCTCTGTTTCATTTGTGGTTTGCATATTTTCTGTGAAGAGGCGTGTTGCCTCAGATTTTCATGAGAAGATGTGGGGTATATATCGAAGGAATTCTTGTCCTCTGGTCTGTTTGAATGGAGAAAGGGATGAAGGAAGTAGAAGAAGACGGATAAAAGGAAATACAAAAACAGAGAAGAAAGAGATAAGGGATAAGCGAAGGTCTGTTTTAGAGTAATGTTAACTGAGATCTTTGCCTGCTCAGAATTCAAGTGTCATTTAAATTGCAATATTTGCCACACTTAGATATGTTTATAGTGGAAGAGTCACCATCTCTCAGAGCTGCATCCACAGGTTCAGTTAAAAAAGATGACATATCTCTGATGTTCCCTTAAAGTAAAAAAAGTAAAGTGATTGTTACCTTATCTTGTTAAAAAAAAAAAATCAATTTTTTTTTGTTTTATTTCTTTGATTAAAAGTAATTATTTCTTATCACATTACCTAGATAGAGTCCTTAGGTATGTGGAGACCCCTTGCTCCTCACAGTCCCACGTTCTCATGTCATGGATGAATGTAGGACATATCATGAATGGACATGACTTCCCATGCTCTCATTGATAGCCTCTGTTGCATTTTTCTTCTCTTTCTCTGCTTGTTAGGAATTGTAATCTTGTGTTTCCTACTTACTATTCATTTATGTATTTTATTTTGTTTTCTATTGATGGTGATGGATCGGCATCCTCATCATACATCTTCATGTGCACAGAGACAGACAATCCCCCATTTTATCTTGGGATGGTGTTCTTGATCAAAAACGAGGAATACACCTTAGAACAATGAATTGCACCTTCAGATTCATTCTGATCCTTCTCTTTACTTTTTCTTATATATTATTTTGTCAAAGACTTCAATCTGAAGATAGTTTGATTACTAATACCTTGACAATTTAAGGTGTACTTCTAATTCTGATTAAGTATATGGATTTTGCCATTATTAAGATTTCCCCAATCATTAGTTTTGATATTCTGTATCTGTTGTTAGTCTTTGCTAATATTTCCTAAGCAAAAGCACAATGTGACATAAATTTTCAGTCAAAATCATCTAGATAAATTTTATATCTTTAAATGTTCAAGAACAATGATGGAGCATTCACATTGTTCTGAGATAGACACATGCTTGTTCAGAAGAAAAATTTTGATGCAATAGTGTTACTTTGAACAGTATCTAAATCGTAAATTGCTTTTCATTTTGTAGTAACTAACATTGATTGATTTTTAAATCTAGACATAAGTTCTTTCATCGAATTTAAAAATAGTCTCCAACACCAGCTAATCTTAGTAGGAATTTCAAAACACCAGGGCAAAACCATACCATAGTCCAAATGCCACTCTATTAACTTAAATATTGCTTGTTAAGCATAACCTGCAACTCAAACTTGGAAATTTGTATGTTTCTAATGCCAAGGCCATCTTCAATCATGTTAATGGTGACATGATTTTCCTTACATTGTATTCACCTGATACTAACTGTTGCAAAAAGTAATGAGTAATGACCTTTAAAACATCAAAGAAGAAAAACATTAATCAAGAGCAAATAAGGGAAAAAGTAGTCACTAAGAAATGCCTATGGAAAATTAAAATTTAAGCATTATTTCTGTATTTTGTGGTTTCTAAATTTAAAAATTCATTTGCTGGTTACCACTCAACTATCAATTGGGAACATAGAAAAGCAGAGGAGTCTTCATTTTGAGATTGCATGCAGGTTTTCAATATCTTTCATTTTATTGCTTCTGATGGGGCTTAATTTTTTTTTATAAATGAATAATAATATAGTCCATACTAAGCAAATAACATCATGGATATAAATCAGTTGTCAAAATTAAAAGAAAAACATTGGAATGTTTAAACTAATGCTCTCATTTCAGAATAGAGAAATCATAATGTTTCAGAATTTTATGTTTATCATAATTTATAGCCGTACTTTTCACCAATGTCTTCTAAAAATATAACATAGAAAAGATTACTGTTAATACCAATTTCACTCATTGTATATGTTGAGTAATGGTCTTTTAATGGGGAAAAGCCCTCTTATTTTTTACCTTTTTACTTAGTTGAACAATCTAAGGTTTCCTTTTATATTAATTTTCCAAACTGAATGGCAAATGTGTATTCCAGGTTTTGATAAGTGACATGGTTGCTTATTCCTTTCCTTCCTGATAGAAGGTTGTCTGAATTTGATTACTTTAAGTATAATGAGATAATTAAGAATACAATTAAATAAAATTAAAATACTATTTGGAAGAATATTAAGAAGTTGAATTTCAAGTTAAGTGAAAGTTAAATTTATCTAGTTTGAATCTTTATCCTCTAATTTTGATTTCTTAGTTACATAGATTTCAATTGACTTCATGATTTCATTAATGTCATATAGTTAAGGAAAGTGTACCAATGAATACAATTTGATAAGGAAAGAAAAAGAAAAAGGAATCACAATACAGAGAGAAATATATGGGAAAACTCTGGTTTTGAAAATAACCCTAAATGAGATCTTTACCCATACAAAATTTGAGATTGCCATTTAAATTTCATCAAATATACCAACTAACCTTGTTGCTACTTACCATCTTCTGTATTTCAAATGAAAATTTAACCTAAACTAAACTAAACAGCATATGACAATTCATCTCTGCTATGTAGGTTACACTGGTCAGACCCCTTCGGCACTGCAGTACTTCTGCTGTCACAAGCTGCGAGGCATTAATTGCTGCCTCAGCACTGAGGTTGGAGAAGTCCAATCTCCTCAGCTTATGGTCGCTTCTGGGATTGCCGACACCAATATCAGTCGTCCCTACTGTAACCAATCCATCTCTAATCTTACCATTTCTTTGGTGTTGCTTCAGTTATGAACTACATTTTCCAATATGTTCTTTTTTAGAAACTGTTTCATGCTTCAACTAGATGTGTGATGATATTTGGTTCTGATAACTAAATGTGGTTTTTGTATATATTCCTAAAGAAAGTTAGCTAAGCTGTAAATTGTTTGTAATACCCCATAAAAAACAAGCGACTTGTTCTATCAATTTATACCATTTTAGGTTCTCATTACACTTGTTTTCCTGGACCATTGAGAATCTTCTATTGATATTACCAGCACATTTGTAAATGCCTATTCACACATGTCTAGAATGGCAAGGTTACCAAGAAAGCTCTCAAATTTGCATCCACAAGTTGAATTTAAAAGGAATATATGTCTCTGATGTTCCTTTAAAGTGAAAAAAGGAAGTGGTGAATTTATGTAAATACCTAATAATACATGTCTTGCTCTGTATATATGTCTGGAGTGGCAAGGTCACCAGGAGGAGATCTCAAATTTGCAGCCACAAGTTCACACCGAAAGGAAGGTATGCATCTGATTTTCCTTTGAAATGCAAAAAAATGAAGTGGTGACCTTCAATGCTTTATCGATCTTACCAGCATATTTATAAATACCTAATGGTACATATCATGTTATGTAGACATGTCTCAAATGGCAAGGTTACCAAGAAGCACTCTCGAATTTGCATCCAGAAGTTTGGTCGAAGGAAAAGGTATGTCTTCGATGTTCTAAAAGGTGAAAACATAAAGTGGTGACTTTCCGAGCCTTCTACAATCATGTGGAAATGGTTAAGGCTTTTCACTTTGCTTCAAAAATGGAATATGTTAAAGAATATACTTGTATAATCATAGCCTTTTATTATGTCTTTAGCGGATGAATGTGCTGATTGCCGAGATGGTACAATAGACAATGAATCGGATGTCAAGACACCACCAGCTGACAACCATTCAAAGGACTCACGTAACTCCGAGTTTCCGTTTCTGCTTTCTTTCATTGGTTCTAATTTTGGAACAGTAAATTTATTTCATCCATTGATTTCTTGTTAATGTGCCTTTTGCTATGCTATTGCCCAGTTACAATAAATATTTTGCTTTGATCAATGTTCTATCTCATAATCTCAATAAGCTGGTTTGCTTTCTAATAAGTAAAATGTGGCTGTTGATAGCATTTAAAAGATACATAATTCAAGTTATGATTCTATATTTATAGGCTTGTATCATACTAGTAAAGATTGTATCTACTATTGTCAAAATCTAGATCTACAATGTTCATTTGAGAGGAGGGCTTTAGCAAAGGTCAGGGACATGTGATTGTCTAGATCTAGCTTCCTCGGTGCATCCGGGGCACACAACACAGACTCTGCTTCTTGCTAACATAGATTTTATTTGTAGACACAGTTAATTCATGTTTATCTATGCTACAAAATAAAGCCCAATGTACTCACCAGCTTGCACATCTTCTAATTAGCTCAATGTTGATGTTCTGCAGCGAGCTCTGGCGGAGAAGGGAGTCCACCGGCAGCATCTCCCGAAGGTGCATCTGGACCTGCAGCTCCGTAAATTGCAATCTCTCTCAGTGAACATACAATTACTTATCGCCAGTGTATTGAAATATAATGATATATTTGGAGATATTCAATATCTCCCACTTTTACAGGACATTCATACACTCCTGAAGTGAATTTTTAGACACTTGGAAAGCTTTCCTTTTAAGGAGAAATATAGCCAAGGGTTTGAATATGATAAAGAGGTCAGATATTAAAGGGCAAAAATGTTTGTCTGCAATGCATTCTTCTCTCACAGGTTTGAGATGAGGGCATATGTACCGCCCTACGGTGACATGAAGGCATGGATTGGCTTAGAGAGAGCATCTTAAGATTTTTCTAATAAAATCACATATATCTTCATGCAAAGTCGGTCGTTTTTCTGTTAATTCTTTATATTTAAATTATACACCTTAAATCCAAAAAATTATATACTAATCTTAAATCCAAAAGAGTAGAAGGGATATGTATGCAATTTTATCTTTTTCTTATTCAGAAATGAAATAGACGATTATGAATTCGCTTTCTTATACGACCAATTCCAGGTGACAGCTTCAATAGAAGATGTTGGCCGTTTGGTCACGTGACCACTTGTCTAGCTACCAAGAAACCCTCGTGCTCGGTTACCGTTGGTGGAATTTAAATTTCAAATACTGCCACCGCGTCCTTCTCCCAATTAAAGAACTCAAGAAGAACAGCGCCCCTCTAGAGAAGAAGAAGAAGAAGAAGAAGAAGAGGAAAGAGCGAGGACACCGATGAAGGCTCTGGTGACGCTAACCCCGGAAACAGCATCGTCGAGGATCCGGCCGGCGGTCTCCGCTGCTCGAGACCGCTCGGAGAGACGCGGCAGCGACAGCAGCTACTTCCCCGGCTGCCGCAAGGACACCAACTGCCACTGCGACATCTGCCTCGCCAGCATCGACGCCACCCGCGACCTCATCCCTTCCGGCGGCTCAATCCGGACGTCCGTCACGAAGCTCTCCGTCTCCAGGCCAACGCCGTCACCGTTCGTTGCTGGGAGCCCTAAGACGTCGCCGGAGACAGGATCCACTGTTACCCCTCCTTCGACGCCGGTTATCGAGTCTTGGACAAGATCTAGGCCGGCAGCGAAGGCAGTCGCCAAGAAGGAGGAATCTTGGGGCCTCAGCTGCCGGGCGGTCAGGATTCTTGTTGGCTTGTTCTTGCTGTGGGCGGCCGACATGGGTTTATCAGCAGTAATTATGAAAGATTTCGGCTCTAAGCTCACGCCGGAGGTGGTATCTCGGGCTGGGGAGGAATGCCGAGTACTCAGAAATGATTTGAAGGGGATATTGCAGCTTTTGCAGCAGAGGATGGAGAAATTGGTAGGAGGAAGAGCTTCCAATTGCAGTTCTGTTGATTCTTTCTGGGAAATGAATCCGGTATTCTCTCATATTCTTGAATCTTGTTTTCTTCTATCTACTTTTACATCTCTTTCTTTCTTGGATGTGAATCCCTTGCAAACTTACTTTTCATAATTCAGAACTTTGTTCATTTAATTGTCCTCTAAATAATTCAACATACCATAATACTAAAGGATTTAGGTTCCTTTCTTGTGTTCTTTTGATTGAAGTGACAACGCTGCACTATTGCAGACTTGTGAAGCTCTGATGGCAAATCACTACTCCAATAAAGCAATGTTACTGTTCTTTTGATGTTTAACATTAGAAGCCTGACGCAGCTCAAAATTTACACATCCCATTGTTTCTCGTTTAACCTTATTATCGCTGGGTATGTTTTAGTAACAAGATTTTAGTTGCAGGGTGGCAATTTCTTCTTCCAATGGAGATGTGTTGTGTACAAATCAATAGCAGAGGAAGTGAATGTTTGGGGAAGCCCACTACGGACCGCAGGTCTGCTTTCAGCTGGAGCTTCTCCTCGATCACTGACGCTTTTATCGGGCAACATAATTGAGGTACCAAATAATTAGCTTCCCCAGTTTGAGCTTCTTCTTCTTTGTGTTCTGTAGCTAACGTGAATCTACCATCAGTGGTCCGATGGGAAGCTGGTATCCACCACAAGAACAAGCTACAACAGCTCATGGATTTATGAGAAGTGGAGGTCATCGGCAGTACGTCTAGATGCAAACACCTGGGTCTTGGAGTACCAGAGGAATCCTTTGCTTCAGAGGCCAAGATTGATTCCAATAGCATGGGAGGTGCTGAGGGCGACAATCGTGAAGAACACGAAGCAGCTCTGGAAGCAGTCATTCTGGCGACCAGTGGAACAGTTGACTCCCCCAACCTAAGAAAATCCCGGTTTGATGCCAACATATCTTTGTTTGTTCTTATACTTGTCTCATCTGTAGTATTGTCATCTTGATTCTGGATTTGTTAGCATGTCGCGCTGACAATAGCCTGAAGCTTCAAAATGTATGAGAAAGAACGTATTCATTTACGACCCATGGAAATCACCAAATTCAACGAGGGTCAACTCAGTATTTGATTATTTCCTGTTCGCTGTGCTCGTAAATGAGAAGTAAATAGATATTTCTGCATTGGAATGGTGAGGTCGATCGACAAGAACTCGTCAACTGTCGATGGATCAGAAGATTGGAACCTCTTCGCCGGAGTCCCAACGGCACGACACGTGTTTCTCCACTCCCAGAGCCTCGCCGGATCTCCTGTTCTAGTAGTCCTTACCCCTTCCCCAGAGCAACACGTGACAATGATCTGTCTTGTGTGCTGACCTCCTCCGTTCACTTGCCCTCTATATAAACAGACCACACACAGATGGACGAAAACCCTCACCGAGTTTGTAGCCTCTGATCTGCGTCCTGCAACATGAGCCAAGAACAACAAAGAAGGCCGGACGACCAACCCATAAGGTATGGCGACGTGTTTCCCGTTTCCGGGGAGCTCGCCGGCCAGGCCATCGCCCCCGGGGACGCGGCCATGATGCACGCCTCCGAGAACAAGGCCCCGGGGGTGACCCCCAAGGGTGGCCCCGCCTCCGTCATGGAGTCCGCTGCCATGCGCAACAAGCAGCGTGGCCTCATCGGCCACACAACCAGTTCAGCCCCACCCCGGCCAACCAGGGCGTGTCCGTCACCCAGACCGAGATCCCTGGCTGCACCGGCCAACGCCTCGTGACCGAGTTTGTCGCCGGCCAAGTAGGTGCAGATCACCGTATCTATCTGAAACTATTACAGAGAGCATACCTGATCATGTTGGGCGACAGTATGTGGTCAACGCTGGAGCCGGAGATGGCCGCGCAGCAGGCGGCGGCCAAGGTGAGGAAAGGGGGCAAGGACTCAGTGGATTATCGACATGGACGGACAAGATGACCATCGGGGAGGCGCTAGAGGCGGCAGCAAGGGCAGCGGGGGACAAACAGGTCGAGATGAGCGACGCCGTGGCGATCGAGGCGGCCGAGTCGGCCGCGATGGGGCTCAACACTGTCTTGCGAGGCGGCATGGCGGCCGCCGCGCAGAGTGCTGCCATTCTCAACGCCCGTGTGTCTCGTGACGAAGACAAGACGAAGCTGCGCGACGTCCTGCAGGTAGCATCGATCGATCACCCTACCACATATGCGTGTTGTTCCTTAGTCCTGCAGGGCTAACTTCAACTCTATATATATATATATATATATATATATATATATATATATATATATATATATATATATATATATATATATATATATATATATATATATATATATATATATATATATATATAAAAGGTTCGTCGTATCGTATTATACCGACATTTCAACCGCTCGATACCGATACGATATGGTATATCATAGCAGTGCTACAATATTACAGTGCACTGCTACAGTGCTCGGTACGGGCGGACCGATACAGGGCGGTCCGCATATCGCTAGCCTGTCGGACCGGTACGTACCGATATATATATATATATATATATATATATATATATATATATATATATATATATATATATGTATATGTGTATATATATATGTATATGTGTATATATATATGTATATGTGTATATATATATGTATATGTGTATATATATATGTATATGTGTATATATATATGTATATGTGTATATATATATGTATATGTGTATATATATATGTATATGTGTATATATATATGTATATGTGTATATATATATGTATATGTGTATATATATATGTATATATATATATATATATATATATATATATATATATATATATATATATATATATATGGTTCTCAGGAAGCATCCATGAGGCTGCCGCATGACAGAGATGCGACGAGGGGGGACGCCGAGCGGGTGGTGAGGGCGGAGATTCGGAACAACCCCGAGTTGCGCCGGTACCCCGGCGGTGTAGCGGATTCCATCGCCGCCGCAGCGGGGTCCAATGAAGAGCCTTGATGCTTTGCGCTCCGTAGCTACTGCCTGCCTCCCTGCGATCTCATTCGTTGCCCAGCGAAATAAGATCATCGTTCTCCACCGAATGGTTTCTCTTATTAGCTGCTGCGACCATTGAAATCTATCAACCAATCGTAAATCTTGGAAATTTCTTTTCCTTCTTGCCAATAATAGGACTTATTTATCCGTCGCTGAATGCCCATTTTTGTCCGCTGCAATAAAACTTTGGGGTTACTGAATCAAATATGGAGTTCATTGGGCAAGCACGGGCCTTAAGTCTCATAAGCTGCGTTAGGGCCTCTTTTCATCCAGATCACGCACTTATCATCCTACTCCATGGCCAACATATGCTAGAACCAAACTTATGTCAACATGAGCCGAAGAGCAGAATATTCCTCGAAATATTTATAAATCTAATTTTAACCCTTATGAAAGATCTCGAATTGAATTGAGCATTAGGCTGATAATGTCAAACGTGTGGGTTTTAATTGCATTTCTCCATGCAACCAATTGTTAGAATTCTTATGAGGGATAAGATCTATATATAGTTCATAACCTTAAGTTGTTTTAAATGCGCCGCAGTTTGACTCTTTCGTAACTTAGTCAGGTAAGACTAATCTCATTCGTTAATATCTTTATTTTATACATATTTGTTTCCTTTTTTAAGTTGCAAGCTATGTTAACTAATTCTTTCATCACTTAATGCTAATCTAATACATTTATCTTCTTTTAATTCAACTCGAATATTTTTTTTGTAACACGGATGTCATATTGAAAACTTCGCTAAAATGTAGTACCATTCAAATTATTTTATATAAAAAAAGATATATAAAAAGAAGAAATATAAGGGGATATATTATTTATCATTATTGAGCGAAAATATCGTTGGCATCATTGTCAGTACGACGTGGCTATGATCCATATACGTAAAGTCATTCAATGTGGACAACACATTCTCCCCAAATATTATCTATACAAAATCGAAATCGAGAGAGGTTTCTCGAGCTTGTCTTTCTGATGTTTAAGTTAGTCCTGTGATCAATTTCTCTATACCTAAATTCTTAATTTTAGTGCTCTTTATTTGTAGTTGAGAGTGTGTTTTTATTTCTGATCTTGAAGAGATAGTATATTTGGACTTTGCAAGGAGATAGTTTGTAATCGATCTTAGTTGTTCCTTAGATTCTCGAGAATATTCTTATGAATATTTGAAAGATGAGACAATTTATAACCGATCCAAGCTACCTTTATATTTCTAGGAATATTTCTATGAATATTTTATAGGGACACCATTGATAACTAACACAAACTGTTCATTGGAATCCTATCCTCTAGGTCTATTTCTCCCATATGCGTGCTTATGTAGTAAGTGATGACGGATTGATTATATATTCCTTATCAATAATTATTGTTTTCTGATTGATAAAATATAAGTCATGTATATGCATTAACATAACTTATTTGGACACTTCATATAGTTAGTAAACTTAAAATCAATTTTTATATAATATTCTTCTATATATGCGATCTATTATCAACATACGCGATCTATTATCAATTACCTATTAAAATATGTACTAAGCATTCTGTTATAGGCATGTTTATATGAGATTGGTCAGTCATATTGAGACCATAATTTTTTTTGGACTTTGGGCCTATTCATCTCGCTTGTTTAATCATTTGTACTTATAACTATATTAAATTGGTTGATCCGATTCAATTACTCTTTTCTCATGTGTACTTATAACTAGATTAAGTTGGTTTTTTTTGTCTTTCAAATGCATGCAATGGTTGGTATGGTTTAGTTCCAACTATTATTCTCATTTATTGTTGAGTTTATTTCAAGTTTTTGAGTTACAAAGATTTAAAAAAAGAAAAATTCTTTTCATATCTATCTAATGTCTATCAAGAAAATGCAATACAAAGATTGAAAGAGGATTAAAAAATTGTCCCCATCATAATCTTTATATACCTATATAACATCTATTTTTGCTTTGAGCTCATCTAGCTTATTTTCTTATTATAAGATAATCTCTAATTTAGTTGTTGACAATCATCCACTATTTTCTCTTTTTATCTTTTTAAGTCTACACCAATCGTATTTTCTCTGATTATAGCTAAAAAAATATGATCATAAAAAAATTTAATCGACTACACCAATCGTATTTTGGTGAGACAAATTAAGCTAACATCGTCGTCCATATTGATTCTCATTATTATTAATCCTAATTTTTATATAGATTTATTTTAAGGAGATCTAATGGAAGGTGAATCTTTTCTTTTGAGAAGACCTAAGGGAAGATGAATATTCCTACAGGTGTCTCTTTCCGGAGATAACAATCGGTATCGGCTACCGAGGCCTTTTTGCTTCGTTGGAGTGTCCCTAAATCAAGCATTTCCTCTCTAAGAGCATTATGAATGTTAAGTGTGGATCGTACGAATCTTAGCCATTTGTAGGCTAAGTTATTAGATAAATAACATATAGTAGTAGACACAATCGTCCATCATCACGCACATTCGTACACCAAAAAAATATTTGATTATACTTTCATGTGCAACAATATGGCCCAAAGAGAGACAACGGTGATTAGAAAATGATTTCTTCTTTTTATATTCCCAGTCATTGTTAGATGGGAAACCCTATAGGATCTTAATAGTCATCTCAAGATTCCTCTTTTTAGTGACTCTTCTAGACATTGTTCCGAAAGGATGAACATGATATGTTATGATCCACGTTACAAGCTGATATATATATATATATATATATATATATATATATATATATATATATATATATTATTGTCAAATGAATGAGACAAAGAAAAAGAAGTCGAATCAATAAGGTCAAATTTATTAGGATTATATGTATTAAGAGAGGACTAATTATATATTACATATTCTACCTGAACCATATTAGTATTATTGTTTTTGTACTTAAAAAATTTATATTGAGATCCTCATAAATCTGAAAATAAAATAAATAACTCTATTTACTATAATGTCGTCAGTTGTATTAACAAAAAATAATACACATGACACTATATGATCGATACAAAAATGATGAGTAAAAAAATAATTTTAATGTTTCTTTCATTTCCGATGACTTTATTAAAAAAAAGATAATTTCAACATCCCATATGTGGAACATGTGGTGTCATGTGTTGTGTTTTTCATTAATGCGGTTGATAATGGTAGAATAAATAATATCTATCTATTTATTTCACTTTTAAAACTATAGGAATCTCAATATAAATTTTTTAAATATATGGATCACAATGTTAATATAATCTTAGTATAAGGAGAAATATGTAATTAACCTATTAAAATATTATATTATATTGATTAATTTACTGTTGCATTCCCATTTCCTATTGCTGTAATCAAATTAGACCATATGATGAATAACCATAGTAATGGTGATCAGTTAATTCGATATAAACAACTCGATGAGGTCTAACAAAGGAAGCCCGACCAAAAGCATAAAATCACCTGCATCATCATCAGATATATAGGATTCGAATGAAATAAAAATGTAGTGTTGGGGATATCTATATACTGAAACAAATCTCTTGATCATGTTTGGGAATCGTGTTATTACAGTCTTGGCAAATCGATCAAGCTACCAGCTCCCATCATGCATGCATGAAGAAAACAACTCATATAGTACACGGAATGCTACAAAATTGATTGGAATATTGTAGACTTCAATAGTAGTAGTCAATGGAGAAGGCAGATAGATAATGGAGGACACTAAACTCTAAAATCTTACTTATCCTCACCACTTTCTCGTAGTTTTTCATCACTAACATATAATTGACATCCGTTGGAAATCAAATATTTGTTGTTAATAATAACTATTTATTTATGAAAAATTTATTATAAAAAATATTTATTGTTATGACAGATCGTCACAAAATATATAGAATAGAGCATGACACAAAAATGATGAGCAGTTTGGTCAAATGACTCTCGTGTTGATCAATGAATAATTCTATAAAAAATAAATCAACAACTTTACATAGAAATTGTGGGTCTATTATTAGTAAGATTCAAATCGAAAGTGATACCAAATTACCTCCACTAGAATTCAGGGATCCGTTTCCTGATCTCTTTATTTAAGGCGACGACTTCGGTGTTGGAGCTAAGTTTGGTCTGTCAAAACAAGTCAATCTGTACCTGTTTTTACTACTTGTAGAACAAAACAAAAAAGAAATGTACAATTTTGCTATGATTGTTGAATGCTTACCTAATGGATCCAAATATATATACTGGTCATAGAGGATAAAGAAAAGAGTTATGTTCCTCTCATATTTGCAGCTCTTCGTCCAGTTCCTATCAATCCTCATCCCAATCCTGCAAGTTTGTCTTACATCTCAATCACCTGCCAACATGAGATGAACCCACCCACCATGACTGTGAGGTGATGGACTGTGCATCACCGCACCAGATCAAGAAGAAATCGATTTTACTGTTGGTTGTAATTAAGAGTTTTGTTAGGTATATTTTAATTATCTTTTTCGTGCAGAAATAAAAAGTCTTTCTTGCGAGTGTAAAGAATATAGAATTCTTTTGAACAGGACGCATATCTCTTCCATTCTAGGGTTTGTCATCAAGATATGAAGAGAGGAGGGAGGGAGGGTGGAGAGAGGAGGTGTAGTTTCCGAACTCCATGTTTGGAAATGGGATCTGAACTGCGGATTCTGAGAGGGATCACAACGTCAGTGCATCATTAATGAACACAACGCAGCGCAACGTGACAATCATCGATAGCCACTGTTGAGGACTGTCGGTCAACCAACAAGCACACTCACTTGTCATTGTCTTCGACAAGCAGATCCCCGAGCGCCTCCTGCAACTAACATGCATGTAACGCTGCAAGCTCGTCCGCGCCTAACACACGTACCACGGCCTAAAACGACCCTTCAGAAAAGTAAGCGAGCAATCCTCCAAAGCCACACTGTCTCCCCTTGCAATTGAGACATGGCGGCAGCAGTAGTTAGACAGCGATAAGACGCGAGCAGCAGGGACCAGGCCAGTCAATACTTCACAGATGCCTTTTGATCCTTATCTGACTGCTCATTTTGTGAGGGAGTAGTGGACAGATGCATACAAGCTCGGAACTGCAGTCACGTACGTAGGAGCAATGGAGCATCAACTTTTGTGAGATGCTACTGCTGCTTCTTCCCTAACGCATACAGTCAAAACTCACGGAGGTTGTCTCTGAGATTACTGTCGCGGTGGGAGACAGAGACTGAGCTCGGTGTTGGCGGTTTGGCCGGTGGGGAGGCTTCTATAACCGACGACCTCTCACTCATTCACTCACCCACCCACCCACTGTTCCTTCTTTTGGAGGAGCTGGAATGGCGAGCTCACGAGAAGCCAAAGGAGGCGAATCTCTCGTCGTACGAAGCTGTGCATTAAGGAAATGGAGCTTCTGTAGAAACCGAAATGATGGTAACGTGGATCAAGTGATCCATCCAACCGCGAATCACGGATCTTGCTCATATTAGATCTGTATATATATTGCACCTTGCGTTTTCACTCGCTGCTACTACTTACTTACTCCAAGCTCATAGGTAGCGTCAGTGTTGGCTTTTCCGGCTCTGATATTTTCTGTTGTCATCATTTTATCCTCTCGTAGGAAGATGTTAAGGTGTTCAGAAACAAAAATTGTCAGAACCTTTGTTGGGAGGAGGTGTTAAGGACGTGAAGGACAGATTCGATAGAGGATTTTTGGGCCAGCGGAGAATGAGCATAGATAGAGCTTAAAATGACGAGAGGATCGATGAGGAAACACACTACAGAAAAGTAAAAACATTTCGGTCCTAGAAACTGCGGTTCCCACTGGGCAAGGATCACGTTTCAGTAAGCTGCCATCAACCATATGAGCCACAGACTTGAAGCCTTCCTTTAGACGTACAATTCCACCTCATGCATTACACTACTGTATGAGACGTTAAATTAGTCCATAATCTGTTGATATTTCTTCGTCGCGTCATCTGATCGATGGATGTCTTCGTCTTCCTGTTAAAAGAGTCATATATTAACCACAAAAATTGGATGTGCATGGAGAACTGGTGATTTTTGTGCTTGTGAATGTTTGCTTCAGCGAGAAAAACGTAGAACACTGAGACTAACAAACAAGACAAGGATCTATTGTTTTCGGAATTAAGATGTCAACGGTTTGACCGAATCCATCATCCATCAAGTCATGTATCTCGACAGTCAAATTATCATCCAACGGTCAGAAACTTGTTAACAATCCATGTTTTCATGTACTAGATGGAAAACACAGATCCCACCAAGAAAATAACTTTATCTAACAACAGATTCCATCCATCCTCAAGTCATATGAGGTTTGTGCTGTCCTCTAAAAGGCTAATTATCACGTTGAAGCTCACTTGGTGGTACGATGAATCCACTAAAATTAATTTGTCGGGCTTAACCGATGCATTATGATGACAACGTAGGAGTCCACTCATCGAGCATGTTTCTGAGGAAGAGAAACCTTCTAATTGCACAACTCAGTAACCAGGAAAAGGTAGGTCCGGTGTCAATCACGGTTTTCTTGCCTCTGTATATGATGGAATTTAATATTATGATTGATTTAAGAAAACAAAAAAATTGGTACAGTTGTAGAATCATAAATAGCTTTAATTAAATAAATATACCTTCATTATTGTAGACGGAGATGACTGCCCAACTCCCATCCCTCATTCCTTTAACAGTACCAAGATCCACTTGATGGGACTCTGGACTTGCATTTTGAGCTTCTCATAACATACGTGGATCCAAAAATGCATCTATAATGGTTGTTTTTATGAGAATATATTGGTGGCTACGTGAAACTACATATAATTTTGTATAGGTTAATTTAGCTAAAATTTCTATATAGTTAGATAATTTAGCTAAATATGGTGTGACACTCATGATGAAACAATCGTTTGGAAATCATACCTAACAAAATTGGAGAGAGATCATATCCGACCGAATTTTTACTTTCATAGCATGCGCTGCATCTGAAGCATCTCTATGAAACATGGCAGACATGAAGATGCCGACAATTAATGACTGGATGCAATCTTACTACACACTGCATATATGGCCTCCTCAGATTTGATCTCATCCCGTGCAAAATGTGCCACGAAATTATTCTCTCTCTCTCTCTCTCTGTATTCGTGTAACTCGTGGGACCGTGATCGAGAACTTTTCCTAAGGAACATGATCCGCCGCCCATTTTTTGCTGTAAGTGAATCCCATCCGTCCATCGAATTGGATCGTGCGTTATTTATCTCCGCGGTTCTATAAATATAACGGCGACTCTCACTTCGCTTTACATGGTTCGGTATTTGCTTACATTCCAGGGAGGACAGAGGAAGAAGAGATGTTTGGCGATAGCTTGTACAGTTGCTTCTCCGGCAACCGCCGCCCTTCCCATTCTGCCCCTCTCCCGATTTCCCTGGACGCCCGCGCCGCCGCCGCCACCACCTGCTGCTCATCCTCCTCCTCTTGTGCGTCCTCCGTTGCCTTCAAGAACTTTAATTCCCTGTATGAACCCGGGTCCGACACCGAGACCCTCGCGCTCACCCTCTCTTCCCCCGCCGCCGCCGCCGCCGCCGGCTCCTCCTTCTCATCCTCTTGCGACGCCCCTGACGATGCCGACGCCGGTGGCTCCTGCCCCTCCGAGCGCGACCTCTCCACCGCCATCGCGTCGCGCCGCCTGCTGCCGGCTTCTCCCGGCCTGTCCAACTCCATCGTGGACTCCGCGGCGGTCACCGTAGGGGTGGGCGCGGGGGTGGCCGTGCCCACCTACTCGCCCGACCCGTACTGGGACTTCCGGCGGTCGATGGAGGAGATGGTGGCGGCGCTGGGCCTCGACGCCGGCGCCCACCGCGCCCACCTCCACGATCTCCTCCTCTGCTACCTCGCCCTCAACCGGAAGCACGCTCACAAGTACATCATCAGCGCCTTCGCCGACCTGCTCCTCACCCTCGCCTCCGCCAAAGGCGCCCCCGGCGACGCCTGACTCGGCGAAGCGGATCACGCGGTTTGCAGGACGTTGTCTTGCGCTCATACCTCTAACGGCGACCTTTTTTTGTTTCTGTTTCCTGTTTCTGATGTGTTATTTCGCTTATGTTTTCGTTTTTTGTAGTATTCACTAATTTTGTGCATATTTTTGACATACAATTTTAAGATCACTACTGTCGATCAAGCACGAAATTGACAGCTAATTCTGTAACATGATATTGTACTCCGTGATCCGATGTATTATTTGAGATGGACTTCCATTTTGCTCCTCTCTTCTTTTGGGAGCTTAAAGAGTTCTGTGGAATCTTCTTCCAAGGAAGAAAAAGTTGATATGATTGGTGGGGTTAACGGGTGCGGTTGCATTCGTTGTAGTCAGACTGACAGATTAAATGGTGGACAAGAATGATAGATTGGGTGGGTTACGCGTGGACTCAACTGAGAAGGTATTGGCGGTGGAGTTGAGTTGCGGTGGTGGTAGTGGTGGTGGTGGTGGTGGTGGGCGCAGCCAAAGACTGTGTTTAAGTCAATGGGACTAAGTGCACTGCAACCGATGATGATGCTGTGCAGCATATTCTGGCATAAGCAAAATAATAATAATAATAATAATACATATCAATTAAGTTTTGAAAAATATATTTCATGGAGATAAAGATTAAAAAATATATCTTAATAATATATTATAAAATCTTAAGTTTGAATCTATCTTTGCCACTCCTCTTTAAAAATAATAATAATAATAATAATTTTTTGATATCCTCATCGAACTAAATGGTTAATACTATTATTTGTTGCAGGTTTTGTATTATTAAAGGACGGCTAATATTTCACATCTTTCGGCCATAAGAGTAAATATGTGGGAGAAAAATATAACTGTATTTATTCCAGCATCAATATAATATAATATACATTAGAACATATTTAAGCTCTTGGAATTGTGAATAACCATCACGATTCTTCCTACTGTAGTGTCATTTCAACCCACAAAATTAGCGTGGCTGGATCCGTAGAGTCAACTTTAGCTCCATCAATTATAATATCTAATTTTCTGATATGAGTGATAAAAATATTTTACAATTCATTCATCAAATATACAGACACATGTTGTTACTTTACATAAATTTGATATATAATTTTGTTGACGGTATAATTATTGTTGATGTTTATTATAAGCTTAGTCCATCGCGTATTATAACATAAAAAAAGAACCCTAAATATATTCTTAACAACTGATTTTTTTTTTGACAAAGCAAAATATTCTTAACAATATATATTCTCTGACTAATGCTGTGTCTAGGAACATAATTATATTTTTAATATACAGTTGAAACAAATGTTTTGAGTGAATGTCCAATTGTGAAATATTTTGAGTGCTGGGTAGATAATAGATGAAAATTATATTTTAAATATACATTGATATAAGTTTTGTTTGCTAAAATTATATCTCAAAAATCAATTGAATATTTTATGATAAATTTATTCTTTTTAATATTTTTAATATTTATTCAAAAATAAATAAATAAATAAATAATGTAATCGTATAAAGTTTTCATATGGCCTAAATATATAATAAATAAAAACATATTCATATAAATAAATATAAACATAATTTTAAAAATAAATAAAATAAAATTTCTCCTTATAGAAAATATAAATGATGTTGTTTTATCATTAAATAATTTTGATAATTTTAAAATTTTAGATAAAATCATAAAGTACTTTTAAAATTTAAAAATTTATATTAGCATCCAACAAATAGTAAAATACTAATGCTACCTTAACATAGCATTCACATTTAAGTATTTCCAATACAACATTCTAGATGTGATTAAAAAAAAAATATCAAATTGATTGAATCTTTTGAACTCATACTCACTTAAGTTGAAAGAGTCTTATTAAATGCACTCCCAATATAGTTTTTGTATCACCTTGAATCAAATTCTTTATTTTTTCGATACCTTAATTTGAAACATATTGAAGTAGACATCAACGACTCCAAACCCCCCATGTCAGATAACCATAATATATTTTGATAATTTTAAATTTTTTGATAAAATCATAAGGTACCTTCAAAATTAAAAAAATTATATTAGTATCCTATAAATAGTGAAATGCTACTACTATCTTAATATAGCATTAGTATTTGAGTACTTCCAATACAATATTTAGGCTAGATGAAATTTAAAAAAATTATAAAAAAATCAATTCACATTTGAGATGTGCATTGGACTTTATATACATATTTTAAATGTGTTCTCAATATAATTTTTATATGATCTTGAATCAAATTTTTTAATTTTTTTAGACTTCAATTAGAAACATATTTGGAAATAGACATGAACGACTCCAAACCCTGCATGGATAACCACAATATATTTAGTCATAAGATTGCTAATCTTTCCTATATTACATGTTTAATTGGGATTACAGCAATGAGTTATATAATAATATTCCAAAATAACTAACGATAACAAATATGTGGGTTTACTATAACTTTTATCAGTTGCTCACAAACTCAATCATAAAAATATATTCTTTCAAACACTTTAAGTTGTAAAGTTCAATAATATAGAACTCAAGTTCTTAATTAATATTAATTATTTTTAAATATTTTTTAATCATTAAATACTTTATACCATTAAACTATAACTTGACAATCGAGGTTGATCGAAATATTTTATGATTTAGTACTTTAATCAACTAAGGTTGATCATACGAAGTCTTCAGATAGGATTTTATAATTATAAAGGTTAATTATTAGCCTCAAGACATATCACAAAATTAACTTTTAATATTAATAATATAGTAATATATTATTTTATATTTTTTCCTATAAATTGCTCCTTTAACTAACATAAATATAAATTGTAAAGTAAACTTTTTACTATTAAGATAATTTATAAAATAAATATTTTAAAATAATATTATTTTATTTCATATATGTGAGCATATAATTCTTTGTTCTTTTCCATGTAAATTGTATATACTCAAGTTATTTATAATAATTTAATCTAAAAATATAAAGATCTTTATAAGAATGTAATAAAGAAAGTATCACTATAAAAAATAAAATAACTTAATATTTTTAGTTTTTTAAATATAATAAATTATTATTATAATCTATATTTTATATTTAGATAAAATATTAACATATATAATGTTCACTCATCATTAATCAGGGATCGATTACTAAAAATGTTAAAAAACATTGGGCATCACCACTGCCCAACACAGTTTCGAAACCTTCGACTACATGCGATTTCGGAAGACCAAATCCAGACCCTCCCGACAAAATCTAATGGGACGGCGGATGATTCACACTTAGGAACAAGAGAAGCTAGTGGAGTTCATTCGGCCAATGGCAATCGAGTCAGAAAAGCATAGTGGAGCGATTTGTTCACGCCCGTAGATTGAGATTAATATTGTCCTATATTTACGATGTGATCTTTTTTGTTCATACGTAAGAGATGGAAGCAACGAGATAATTTGATTCCCTTTATCCAGTTGGAAGCATGTCTCGATTCAATGAGCATTGGAGGATGTGTTTATTGGAGAAACAAAAAAAAAAGATCGAATTAGAAACTAAAATTACAGCAATTAAGAGTATAAATATCTATCTTATTATCTTTGAAAGAGTATCATCTTTTACATAACGTAAAGACTTCTATTAACTCTAATGGTTTCGAGTTTTTATTGTCTGACATGACCACTACTTGGCTTTGGGGACTTGTCCTGTTGTCCACTCAAAACATAAATGGAATAGACAAGAACAAATTAGTTTTTGCTCACGTCTTCCTGCAGATAGCCAACAAATGGGAGAATCCAGCCTGACATGATGCAGCTTTTACTGCCTCCCTTTTCTGTCTCGGGTTAAATAGTTTAGTCACTGACCATCTTGCTAGTTTCTTTGCTGTGTAAATTCTCAGTAGACGGAAAGAACCCCACCGGTTTATCTCGACAAGGAAGCATGTGGTGGTGGAGTCCGTATTGCTGCTAAGCTTGAGAGATGGCTTTTTCTCTGTCTTTACTTTCCATGGTTATTCAGCGTTTGTTTCCTTACAGTAATTAAATATTCATCCTCTCCAATGTTTTCACGTCGAAGGTGTTTTTCTCCTGACAAGATCGGATAAAATGATTGCTGATGCAGAGGAGCAAAAAGGGATTATCGACTCGGTCCTTGACTAGTGGTGATGACAAGATCGAATAAGCATGACTGCAGCATCACATCCGTGGTGGATCCTACGAAGATAAAATGGTTCTTGACTCGGTCCTTGATTTGCATGGTGTTCACTCGAACTTGATCCTTCCCAACAGCAATATCATCATCTCTCTGGGTGGAGTGGCAAGTCCCATAGTCTCACATCGGAAAAATCAGACTTATTATCTCGTCTTGGAACTATAAATAAGAGTCTGAATTTTGAAGTCAGATGCACTACAAGAAAAACCTAAGTGTTTGCTTTGATTTAAGTCCATACTCAGTTAAATAGTTTGGACTTATAGTTTGGTTTTTCTTGTTTAGTATTTTCGGGTGTTTTATGGCCTAGGAACATCTTCCTAAGGCATTTGTAATTGTCCATCTTTTGCAGTAGTAATTTGCTCCTCTTTCGTCCGTGGATGTAGGTCAAAGTCAATTGATCGAACCACGTAAATCTGGTGTTCTTGTCGCTTCTTTTATTCTTCCGCTTTATTGTCTTTGTTGGGTTGCCTAAATTACCTTGTGATAAATTTCCTGGGGCTAGCTCTAACAAACTGGTATCAGAGCTTGGTTTCGGGATCTTTTGGCAACGATGAGAATAACAAAGATTGTTGTCGAGAAATTCGACAGAAATGTCAACTTCGGCTTGTGGCAACTCAAGATGGAGGCCATTCTAGTTCAAGACGGAGTTGATTTGATACTATAGGGAGCCGAGAGCATTCCAGATGATATGTCAAAAGAAGAGCTTGCGGGTATGGATAAGAAGGCCCGATCAAGCATCATTCTAAATCTCTCTGATGAGGTTTTACGGGAGGTAGCTACAGAGACTACGGCTAAGAGCATGTGGGACAAGCAAGCCTTGTACATGAAGATGACAGTGGAGAATCGTCTCTACTTGAAGCAGAGTCTGTATATGCTTCGGATGACTGAAGGTACATCTATACTCTCACATCTTGATAAGTTTGATTCTTTGGTTATGGATTTGGAGAATATAGATGCAAAAATTGATGATGAGGATAAGGCTTTGTTACTCTTGTGTTCTCTTCCCCAATCTTTTAAGCATTTCCGTGATACTTTGATTTATGGAAAAGAAACAGTTTCGTATCAAGAAATTAAATCTGCACTGAAATCTAAGGAGCAGATAGATAGGAATATCACTGAGAAAAGTAGAGAGAATCAGGCTGAGGGTCTGGTTGTTAGGGGGAGAATGGATAAAAGAGAATTTAACAGTAGTAGATCTAAATCCAGACATAGAAATTTAGAATGCAGATATTGTCATAAAATGGGGCACATTAAATCTGATTGCTTTAAATTGAAAAATAAATTAAAGCAAAAGGAAAATTTTGTTGAAAAAACTACTGAATCGGTTGAAGTTAGTATAGCAACTGATGAGAATATTGGAAATATTTTTTCTGCTATTGATGACAGGACGAGGTCTAAAAATGAATGGATTTTAGATTCAAGTTGTTCTTATCACATGTGTCCCAATAGGGATTTGTTTTCCACATACGAATCTTGTAATGGTGGAATTGTTTTGATGGGCAATAATGCCGCATGTGATGTTGTTGGTAGAGGTACAATCCGAATTAAAATGCATGATGGTATTGTGAGGACGCTCACTAATGTTAGACATGTTCCTTATTTGAAAAAGAATCTCATCTCTTTAGGCACCCTAGAGGCCCTTGAGTGTAAATACACAGCTGAAGGTGGAGTTATGAAAGTTTCTAGAAGTGCTCTTATTGTTATGAAAGCTTGTAGGTCTGGTAGCTTGTATATTCTGTAGGGAACTACTGTCACAGGTTCGGTTGTAGTTTCGTCATCATCATTATCTGATTCTAACATCACCAAATTATGGCATATGCGTTTGGGTCATATGAGCGAAAAAGGTTTGAGCATATTGAGCAAAAGGGGTCTACTTTGCGGACAGAGTACTGGGCCACTTGATTTTTGTGAACACTGCATTTTTGGACAGCAGAAAAGAGTCAGCTTCACTTCTCCGGCAATTCACAAAACGAAAGGTACTCTTGACTATATTCATTTAGACCTTTGGGGTCCAGCTCATGTTCAATCTAAGGGTGGTGCCAGGTATATGTTGACTTTCATTGACGATTATTCCAGGAAAGTTTGGGTTTATTTTCTGAAGCATAAAAATGATGTTTTTCTAACATTTAAACAATGGAAGGCTTTGATTGAGAAGCAAACAGGTAAACAGATTAAGCGGCTTCGAACAGATAATGACATGGAATTTTATGAAGGTGATTTTGAAGAATTCTGCAAAAATGAAGGAATCGTTCGGCATCGCACTATTAGGATGACGCCTCAGCAAAATGGTGTGGCCGAACGTATGAACAGAACACTCTTGGAGAGAACAAGGTGTATGATCTCAAATGCAGGGTTTACAAAGGACTTTTGGGCAGAGGCGATTAATATGACCTGTTACGTTGTCAACCACGCTCCTTCTGCAACACTTAACTTTAAAACTCCAGAGGAAGTTTGGTCAGGTACTCTTGCTGATTACTCTGATTTAAAAATTTTTGGGTGTCCAGCATACATGCATGTAAATGAAGGAAAATTAGAGCCTCAGGCTAAAAAGTGCATTTTCCTTGGGTATGCTTCTGGGGTGAAAGGATACAGATTATGGTGTTCTGATCCCAAATCCCCAAAATTTATAATCAGTAGAGATGTTACTTTTGATGAATTGTTTATGTTATCTTCCAAAGAGGATTCTACTAGTTGTACAAATGATAGTGCGCAGAAGCAGGTGGAGCTTGAGATTGGTAGTTCAGATTCTTTTAAGTCGAACTTTTCTACTCAAAGAATGCCAGTAGATGGTCCCGAGTCTACTGATGTAGTTGATCCAGAGGAAGAGCAATATTCCATAGCCAAGGATAGACCACGGAAAGATATTCGACCACCATAAAAATATGCAAATTTGGTTGCATATGCTTTGTCTGTTGCAGAAGAGACAAGTGAAGTTGGTGAGCCTACTTCCTACTCAGATGCAGTTTCTTGTGATAATTCCGCTAAGTGGTTGATTGCGATGAATGAAGAAATAGAATCTCTCCATCATAATAGAATTTGGGATCTTGTGAAGCCACCTTCGGGTAAGAAAATTGTTGGATGCAAATGGAATACCATTGCTAAGGGAAAGGTCCTTGTTCAGAAAATTCATACGAAGGACAATCCAGTTAATATGTTTACGAAGCCTCTTCCGGTTAAAAGTTCAAGCAGTGCTTGGACTTGGTTGGTGTTTATTGTTGGTGATTGCCCGTTGGGGCTTTTATGAAGAAGGTGGAAGTTTTGTTGGAACATGCCAAGGTGGAGATTTGTTAGTTTGGCAAGTCCCATAGTCCCACATCGGGAAAATCAGACTTGTTGTCTCATCTTGGAACTATAAATAAGGGTCTGGGTTTGGAAGTCAAATGCACCACAAGAAAAACCTAAGTGTTTGCTTTGGTTTAAGTCCATACTCAGTTAAATAGTTTGGACTTATAGTTTGATTTTTCTTGTTTAGTATTTTCGGGTGTTTTATGACGTAGGAACATCTTTTTGTAATTGTCCATCTTTTGCAGTAGTAATTTGCTCCTTTTTCATTCATGAATGTAGGTCAAAGTCCATGAATGTAGGTCAAAGTCAATTGACCGAACCACGTAAATCTGGGGCTGCGAATCCAACAGATGGCTCAGTAGGAATGACGGCATTACTGTGTTTCGGTGACCTGCCGATTGTCCCACAGCTTGTGGTAGTTGGACATGGGCCTTCCTGTGTTTAGTGGTAGTGTGATGGAGCCTTCCTCTTCACTCCATCCTCTCCTTTTCGTTGCCATTTCTACTCTCGGCTACTCTCCTCGGGATTGCATTTGCATTCCTACTTCTTCTCTCTTCGATCTTGTTCGTGCTTCAAAACATGGAAACTATAGACAATAGATGCAGAACACTGAGAGTATGATTGAGCACTGAATTGGCCGTGGGTTGAATGATTCAACAGCTTATAAAATAGCAGCTATTGGGTCCAGCCTAGATTCCTAACTTGTATCAGACTTTTGGTTTGTGATCATGCCGTATCATGTCATTGTGACCCCATTACTTCTTTCAATGACCACCCTGCTTGCCTTAGGCAATACCTGAACCTGTTCTGGGGGAGCTCCTGCTAACTCCTTTGTTTATTACCTTATTTCTGGGGGAAAAAAAGAGAAATTTTACCTTCTGCTTACATGTTTCATTCTTCCTGCTCTCCCTCATGTATCGGTAAGCATGTGTATATATATAAACACTGGATGCTAGAGAATAAATGGTTGGATTAGGAGAACATGCTCCTTTTGCCATGTAAGAGCAGGTCAAGCACTGCTTTTCTGACCCCTTTATGAAAAGGTAATGCTTTTCACAACTCTAATCCAAAAGCAACAATGAGTCTTTGTTGGCAGTGCATTACAATCTAAGACAACAAGGTAAGGATTCTAATGCCCTGTTTCTGGATGGGAGGCAACCATCATTTCACTTTAGCAATCTTTTCACTAGTTGCTATTGGCAGGGAATTCTTTAATGTGCTCAGAGGATTTCCAGTTAGTGTTGCTTACATAATGAATTGGCTTTATGGAAAGTAAAAGTGTTGCTTACATAAAATTTTTGAGTGCAAGAAAATCGACCCTTCTCCGCATTCATTGTTCGAAGTCTTCAATGTGATAGTCCAAAATTGATAGTTGACCTAATTTTCCTATGAGCTGACTGACCAAAGAAAGGAAAATATGCTGATCAAATTGGAAATAGAGATTTTATGTCGATTTCATGAGATCATCAGTTTTGGTTTAGAGTACTGATGAGATCTAGCTTGCTAGGTGGGGTTCCTCTGACTCAATTGTGGTGATACATACATTGGTTCCACAACAAGGACTAAACATCATTGGAAATTATTCTAGTTCATGTTAATTGCCAAAGCGTCCTAACACTACATTCACTAGATTTTGCTGTCCAACGAGACATAACATCTAATTTGAGAAAATATTCCTTTTTAGGGTTTCATGAAAGGTAAAGATTATAAATGAAAACTTTTGTGGCACTTCCACATGACACCATCCATAATCATGAAAATTTTATTTTAGGCTTTTGTTTAGTGTTTGAGCACATGCCGTGCACCCAACTCAAGGATGATCTGTATGCGGTCGCAATCTGATAAGCTCAGAATAGATGCAATCTTGAGTTTGCGTTGGTCACTTCTCCCGTTTCTGTTTACTATCTAATTGATATCATCAGAAATGTTTCTAATTTCGCTGTACATTGCTATTGCTCATAATAAAAAAGACTAGTCATGCTTAAGCTTGGATCTAATATATTGAATTGATGACCGATTAATGGAATTGAACCAATCATATTAAATAGAATTATCCAATATCATAACTATATGTAGGGAAAAAGTCCACCGATTCCATAATGTAGATATGAATTCCTCAAAACAACTCGAGAGAATCAATCACACAGCATCCAATTAGAGACCTCAAAATTACCAAACTGCAATAGAATATATTCATTCCTGAGGAAAGCTTGCAGCTTTAGAGTAGGCCCAAACTATTTATTTTATTTATTTTTCTTTTTATTTTGGGTGGGGTTAAGCTGGCGGGGAGCCAGCCAGCCACGCGGAGCCGGCGCCTTACGTAGCACGTGGGCGGGGGATGGGAGACGGTCCGATCCGACGGCCGTGATGTGAAGAGCAGAAAGGCTCGCCGGGGGCCACCACATGTCACAGCCCCAGAAAAGATCTCAGGGGCTAAAGAGGTGGGGCCACCTCATCCTTTAAATGTGGGAAACCTCTCCCTACCTGGAGGCAGATTTGCTCGGCTCGGCTCATAGCTGGCTTTAGTTGGGATCCAGTCTACTTGGATCTCGGATTTCCGTGGCCGTGGCTCACTGCGAATCCAGCAAGCAGCGGTGATAATCCAACCGCCGCCGACAACAAAATCTACTCACGCAACAGGGAATCCAAGTCCAAAACCTCCCACAGCGCGCGAAAACTAAGCCACGACTCCTGCCGCTGCGCCGCCATATCGATCCGCCACGTCAGCCTGCGTCCTGGCCTAGCTGATAGGTTGGCGCTCGACTGTCTCGTTCTCCCCTCAACTTTTCTTGATTTACGACCACATCACCACCCCCACCACCTTCGTTCCCTCCCTGCTTTCCTAACCCCTACCCACCTCTCCCCCTCGACCATTGCAGTCTCTCCTCTCATTTCCCATTCTCGTTAAAGATATCACACAAGTCTCTCTCTCTCTTTCGCTCTCGTTCTCCTTTCTCTGACGTTAGCGTTTCGTGTTTGAATGATCGATACGTGTATCGGGCTTGAATTATGGTAAGTTGTGGATCATCGAACTCTGTTCTTGGATTGTCTTGGAGTCTGCATCGGCTGATTGCTTGGATCTTTCCGCCAGGGGACTCCGGTCAACATCATCGTCGGGTCTCACGTGTGGGTGGAGGATCCCCAGGCCGCTTGGATCGATGGAGAGGTCACGGCGATCAAAGGCGGCGACGCCACCATTACCACCGCTGATGGGAAAACTGTATGTTTGACGTTCAGTATAATCGGCTGATGGAAGTCCTTTGGTTTTTGGGTCTATGATGGATGTCACGTCGATCTTCTTCTAGTGCATCAGTTCTTCTTTCTCCAAGTCGTTCTTGATTCGTATGACAGAACTAATAATTCTTCAAAGAAAACATTTGAGTTTTACTTGGAATAGTTAATATAATAAAGCAGAATGATTTCTCTGGCTCTGCTATTCTTAATGATCAGCAACCAGCAACCAGCTTCCAGTAACATATCAAATCTGAAGAAACTAACGAACACAAATGCCAGAATATACCTCGATGATGCCAGAACAATGTAGTGGTTCAAAGCTCACAATTGCGACTGATCTTGAACTTCCTTGATTCAAATTATTTTGTCTCACTGTTTGTGAACTGCGTTCTTTGATAAACGATTTTTCAAACTTCGAATTCATCTAGTTTATGATATATTGTGTTTGAAGAGGGGGATATTGTGGTGACTCTGGTGCTTAAGATCTTGCCAGACCACATAGTTTCTTCTGAATTCGTTGCATTTCCGAACAATTGTCACAGTGATGTTCGTTGTGCAATTCAGATACAAATAGCATCATATTCTGCATTTCATATCTGCTTGATGTGTACAAATTCTGATACCAAAATGTGATAGTTTGCTCCACCTTACAGTAATTCAACACTAATCAAAGACAACTATTGTTGTTGATCCTATGCACAGGATGTGGCTAGTCTGTCGAGCATATACCCCAAAGACACAGAGGCTCCTCCAGCTGGGGTGGATGATATGACCAAGTTAGCTTACCTCCATGAACCAGGAGTGCTTCACAACCTTGCGTCCCGCTATGCTCTGAATGAGATATATGTATGTTTCTTCCTCCTAATCAACCTCAAAGCAACATTGTCTCACTAGTTAGAGACAGAGGAACCTGGTACCGAAACAATTTACTACCTTTTTTGACAGACATACACTGGAAATATATTGATAGCTGTGAACCCATTTCGGAGGCTTCCACATCTGTATGATGTCCACATGATGGAACAGTACAAGGGAGCTGCCTTCGGTGAGCTAAGTCCGCATCTTTTCGCCATCGCAGATGCTTGCTACAGGTATCTGCAAGGAATTTGAGTGCCATTGTCATAATTTACTTTGAAGTTTACTGATATGAAGCTGTCATTGAGTCTATACCAGAGCAATCATAAATGACCAGGGAAGCCAGTCAATCTTGGTTAGTGGCGAGAGTGGAGCTGGTAAAACAGAGACCACAAAGATGCTCATGAGATATTTGGCTTTCATGGGTGGGAGATCATGTACGGAGGGCCGAACAGTAGAGCAACAGGTCCTGGAGGTAAAATGCACTTCCTACTCAGCATTCATGTGATACCCATTATGATAATTTATGTCCCTGAAAAGCATATAAAAACAGAAAACAATGTCAATTTTGATGAATGTAATTCTGTATCATGCAGTCTAATCCAGTGCTTGAGGCATTTGGGAATGCCAAGACAGTAAAAAACAACAACTCAAGGTGATAGTAGGCTTCTGCATTTAATGTTCTGTAATTGCAAGCAAACAATTTGACTCGGTTGAGTTCTGATATGATGAAACAAACATTTTTTCCAGTCGGTTCGGTAAGTTTGTCGAGATCCAATTTGATAAGTATGGGAAGATTTCTGGAGCTGCAGTCCGTACATATCTTCTTGAGCGCTCCCGAGTTTGTCAAGTATCTGACCCGGAAAGGAACTACCATTGTTTTTATATGCTGTGTGCTGCACCACCAGAGGTACTTGTATATTGTTGCTTATTTTCCAACTTTTCTTTGGGTAGCTGATCTTAATTGCAAAAATGTTACATGTAGTGTTCTATTTGTCTCAACGGTAAGTTACCAAGAAAGTAATTCTATGATCATCTAAGAAGGTTAGTTCCATTGTTTTCTGCTTTCAGGATGTGAAAAAGTTCAAGGTGGCTGATCCAAGAACATTCCATTACCTAAACCAAACAAACTGTTATGAAGTAGCAAATGTGGATGACGCAAGGGAGTACCTGGAGACCAGAAATGCTATGGATGTTGTTGGAATCAGTCAGGAAGAGCAGGTTAACATCTAAGTTGTGGACTTGGATTGATCAAACAATATTATGATATCTGAATAAGCATAAGATGTCCCAAAATGCAGGAAGCTATCTTTTGTGTAGTAGCTGCAATTCTTCACCTGGGGAACATAAATTTTGACAAAGGGAAAGAAACTGATTCCTCGAAGTTGAAAGATGAGAAATCAGTCTACCATCTTGAAACAGCTGCAGAGTTGCTAATGTGTGACACAAGAATCTTGTGCATAAAAATATTTCTCAATGGTTTTATGTCCCTTCTTTTGCATGTGTTAAAGATGATTGTTCTCTCAGGTGTGATGGTAAATCACTTGAGGATTCTCTTTGTAAGCGTGTGATTGTTACACCGGATGGCAACATCACAAAGCCTCTCGATCCAGAGTCTGCTGCACTAAGCCGTGATGCCTTAGCAAAGACAGTATACTCGAGGTTATTTGACTGGTATGACTGAATATGATCCAATGTTCATATATATTTATTCTAGAATTTGCATGCTTAGTTTCAGCTATTTTAGCTTGAGTTGTCTTGCAGACAAACTTGATTATGACAATGATTAATAAAAGACAGTTCGACTCTACATTTCTGGCTGTCAGAGATTTTATTGGTTTTGATTAATCATCAGCAATGCATTTGTGGTGAAAACCATGTTCCATAATATCATTGCAGGATAGTGGACAAGATCAATAGTTCAATTGGCCAGGATCAATCTGCAAAGAACATTATTGGAGTGCTTGATATATATGGTTTTGAAAGCTTCAAGATTAACAGGTAAGCTACCAAATAATTTTCCAGATAAAAGTGCATCAATTATATGATGAAGATTGTTATATCTAACATCAATCTTACCCGGAAATCAAATTGTCCGGCAGTTTTGAGCAACTATGTATCAACTTAACAAATGAGAAATTGCAACAGCATTTCAATCAAGTATGTACAAATTGCATTTCTTCTAATGCTTTGATTAATGAAGACAGCATCGTTATTAATACTAATTATGAAAATTACAGCATGTATTCAAGATGGAGCAAGAAGAGTATACAAGGGAAGAAATTAATTGGAGTTATGTAGAATTTGTGGATAACCAAGATGTCCTAGATCTCATAGAAAAGGTGCATATCAACACAAAATCTATAGTAGCTACTAAATATGTTGCACTAATAGTGAAGAAACAAAATATTGCTTACTGATTCTTATCGTTTGAATGCAGAAACCAGGAGGAATAATTGCGCTACTTGATGAAGCATGGTACATCTGTTTCCTTCTTTTTGTGCAGAGAGTTCTCTGTGCACAAAAAATGTCACCATAACAGAATATATTATTCTTACATAAAAAATCAAGATGAAATTTATGAGAATATAATTGTTAGGAGTTTAACTCTCTTGTGTAGCAACCAGTAAAAAATATTTCTTTTTCTGTTACAATTTAATGTTTCAGTACATCATATGATGGATATTGATTCAAATAAACTATATTGCAGCATGTTTCCAAAATCGACTCATGAAACATTTGCTCAGAAGATGTACCAAACATACAAAAATCACAAACGTTTTAGCAAGCCAAAACTTGCTCGCACTGCATTCACCATCAACCATTATGCTGGAGATGTAAGGAAAAGAAAAAGATGATAATCATGAGATAAGTAACTCTAAAGATCACTTGTGCTGTGTATGGAACTAAAAGAACAAGTTGGTTACTAACAGGTTGCTTACCAAGCTGATCAATTCCTTGACAAGAACAAAGACTATGTCGTTGCAGAACATCAAGCTCTATTAAATGCTTCAAAGTGTCCCTTTGTGGCAAATCTCTTTCTGCCATTAGCTGAGGAAACTTCAAAACAGTCCAAGTTCTCCTCAATAGGTACTCGTTTCAAGGTGTGCAGGTGATATAGATTTGAAATTCATCTGTCCAAGTGTCTGTCAAATTTCTGATAGTTCTGTAGGTGAATTTTGCAGCAACAACTTCAATCACTAATGGAAACTTTGAGCACAACAGAGCCACATTACATCAGATGTGTGAAGCCCAACTCAGTCTTAAAACCAGGCATCTTTGAAAACGTCAATGTACTCAACCAATTGAGATGTGGGGTCAGTAGCACATTTGCACTGGAATTTTATAGTAATTTATAGGAAACTATGTGGATTGAAATGCACCCGTAACATGTCTCACCACTTCTCTGCTCCAAATCTAGGGTGTGTTAGAGGCAATCAGGATCAGCTGTGCCGGCTATCCAACAAAGAGGACATTTGATGAATTCGTTGATCGTTTTGGAATTCTTGAACCAGATCTTATAGATGGGTACAAAACTTCTCCATAAGAAATTGAACTCAGCTTCTCTTAAGTGCATGAAACCATGGATGTTGTGACTGAATATACTGATTTCATACTAGATCATGCAGCTCCGACGAAAAAACAGCATGTGCAGCTATATGTGACAGGATGGGCTTGCAAGGCTATCAGGTGCATTCACTAAATAAACAAGAAACCAAGAAAATTTATAGCATAGGTAGAAAATATCTTAAGAACTATGAGTTATATATTCCAAACACAAGTTGCATATCTTGATGTTAGATTGGAAAGACAAAGGTGTTCCTCAGAGCTGGTCAGATGGCTGAGTTAGATGCCAGACGAATGGAAGTCTTGGCTAATGCAGCAAGACTTATCCAGAGGCTAATACGTACATATCTTGCTCGAAGAGAATTCCTCATACTTCGCAAAGCCTCAATTCAAATGCAAAAGATGTGGAGAGGTTTGTTGCTATGACTGCCTTTGTAGTATAGCAAATTAGTTTAATAGATAACTTGATGTATTTTTTTTTACTGCAGCACGTCTTGCACGAAAGCTATATGAAAGCATGAGGAGAGAACATGCCTCAATCCGCATACAGAAATATGCACGTTCTTATGCGGCTAGAAAATCTTATACAAACCTAAGGTCATCTGCAATAGTTATACAAACAGGACTTCGAGCTATGGCTGCTTGTAATGACTACAGACATAAAAGGAGAACCAGGGCTGCTATTATCATACAAGTAAGTAATTAACTACAGGGCGGGAAATGCTGAATATTTTGTGAAAAGTAATGCGTGAACTGACGAGAAGTCTAATAAACCTATGACCTGCAGACGCAATGGCGTCTATATAAAGCTCTTTCTGCCTACAAACAGCAAAAGAAGGCAACTTTGATACTTCAGTGCCTCTGGAGAGGACGTATTGGGAGAAAGGAACTTCGAAAGTTAAGAATGGTATGCTGCCCTTAGATATTTAATATGTAGTTATCTCATGACAACTTTAATTGTTAAGTTGTGATGCTTAGACTTTTTGAAAATGGAAGCACATATAATGACAACATATGTATATAGGCTGCAAGAGAGACGGGAGCACTCAAAGAGGCCAAGGACAAGCTAGAAAAGAAAGTCGAAGAACTCACTTGGAGATTAGAAGTTGAAAAACATATGAGGGTATGCAATCATCTTAAGTAGACATTATCTGCAGCATACTCGTATAATAATAGAATGAAGGATATTTCTACCTTATTATATAGATTGACCTAGAAGAAGCCAAACAGCAAGAGATTGCAAAGTTACAAACTGCATTACAAGAAATGCAGGAGAAGCTTGATGAAGCCCATGAAGCAATCATCAGAGAAAAAGAGGTTGCTAGAGTAGCAATTGAACAAGCACCACCAGTCATTAAAGAGGTTCCGGTAACAGACAACACCAAGCTAGACTTGTTGACAAGTCGCAATAAAGAACTAGAGGTAAATAACACATCAAGTTTCCGTATTGCTACTCAAATAACCTAATCTAGATATACCTGAATGAACTTGAAGGAATAAAACAAAGCAATGCTTTAGGTCATCTGAGTTGAAGCATGTCACATTCTGACAAGTAGCACAGAACATGTTCTCTTGTTAGCAATAAATTGTTTGATCTTTTACAGGATGAATTAAGTATATTCAAGACTAAGGCTGAGGAATTCGAGGGAAGATATACTGAGGTCCAACAACAGGTGGAAGAACTACTAAAAGACACAGAGGAGTCCAACTCAAAACTAAATCAACTGCAAGAGATGATAGAGAGGTAAAACATGAGAGTATCTTCTCGTCCTGCTGTTTGGACCAACAGAAATGCACCAAAATCAAAATGCAGTTTGCAGGATGCCACTAATTAGCTACATGATCATGCAGACTTGAAACAAATTTGTCTGGCCTAGAATCTGAAAACAAGGTTCTAAGGCAGCAAGCTTTAATTGCTTCAACAAATGAAGACTTCTCAGAACAAATTAAAAGGTACATCTGAAATGGGAAAACACATGCCTTAGCTTAGGCACTGAAGTTTTACCTCTAAAATGTATTCCTAATGAGCTTGACTTATGTATTGCAATTATCCTCCAGCCTTGAAAACAAGATCAGCACATTGGAGTCAGAGAATCGGTTGCTCCGTGATCAGCCTGTGGTAGTTTATCAACCATCAGTCACTTCTGAACTAATTAAACCACAGCCAATCAAGGTATACTAATCAGCATTCTATGCAAAATTTTAGTAATTGGTTCAAATTGTAAGTAATGATTTAATGATGCAGAACCTTGAGAATGGACATACAGATGGAGAACCTAATTTAAGCAAAAAGGTTTGTCAGATATCTACTGAAGTATTTCATGATTATAAAGGTAATAAACTGGAATCTAAAGCAGAAATTTCACCAAATGACATACTTCAACTTGCAGGAACCAGAAGCCACACCCCTTGCACCAGATTTAAGCAAACAGAAGTCTCTAACTGATCGACGACAAGTATGTAATAGAAATCTAAATTTAGCATGACAGCGATGACAGTTAAACTTGTAGATGTAACAGTAATTTACTTAAAGGAAGGATATAAGAGGCATAGATACGAACGATGTGTTATGGCCCTATACAAAACAAGGGCACGTGCTTCGCGCAAGAACAATTCTGTGTGGTCCTTATTGTACTACACTGTGTGTTTTGTTCCAGTAGTTGAGAGGTACCATAGGACATATGGAGTGCCTAAATCCTTAATAATTTCATTTCAGCCATATCTAAAAGGAACCATGCTTTCTCAGATATTACTCTTTTTCCATTCTCTGATTACATGATTTACTGCTTTATACTTACAGGAAAATCATGATGCACTTGTCAAATGTCTCATGGAATATAAGAGGTTTGACAAGAAGAGACCTGCAGCAGCATGTATTGTCTACCAATCATTGCTTCAATGGCACTCATTTGAAGCAGAGAAGACAAACATTTTCGATCGGATCATTCAAACAATCAGGTCGTCCATTGAGGTTGTGATCTGACTTAATCATTTGGAACTCCCACAAAATTTCTTCTCCTTACAGACAAGGAACTCTTTTATGTGACTATTTTTTTCTATGCACAGAACCAGGAGAATGTTGGTGAACTTGCATATTGGCTTTCAACAACATCTACCCTTCTATTTCTTTTACAAAGGACTCTTAAAGCAAGCAATGCATCAAATACAGGATCACACCGCAGTCGAGCAACAGCAGTCACATTGTTCAGTAGATTGGCATGGGTAAGAAAATTGAAACAGAAGTTAGATATGTTTCTGAGAACCACAGTAATGAACATAGTATGCAATTGACTCTTTGGCTATTCAGTCACAATTGGTGTTATTATCTAACACTACCAGCACTTAATGTTAAGCGTGCCCAAATAAGGAATTGGGAGATTTGGAAACATCATATTTCCATTTTTCTTTTAAATTGACTGAAGATAGACCTATTCTCAAAAGATATCTGATAAAACATCAGTAGTTTTTATGTGATTCCTTACCATTTTCAATGTTTATATTGTTGGTCAAAATATAATTTCAGAGCACCCGTTCATCTTCATCTGGAATGGGCATTTCGAGTGGCTACAGTGGAATGGTAGGCAAGTCTGAAGACCAATCCAGGATGGAAGCTAAGTATCCAGCGATACTTTTTAAGCAACAACTAACAGCCTATGTTGAGAAAATTTATGGAATGATACGAGACAGTCTGAAAAAAGAGATCAGTCCATTCTTAACTTTGTGCATACAGGTTTGCCCCAGGAGCAGGTGCATAATAGTGATCAGTATCATCTAGTGTCTACTGTTAAATGAAGTTGTAAAAATCCTTATCTGCAGGCGCCAAGGTCTGCCAGAGCTAGATCAATTCGAGGATCATCTAAGAGCATTCTTTCCGGTATTGTAGCAAAGCAAGCATCAAGCATTCACTGGCAAAGCATTGTCAAAAGTATGGATTGTTTATTGAATACATTCTGTGAAAACTATGTAAGCTGGCCTTTCACCTTTTTTAAACACTTCATCAAGGGGTTAAAACTATAAGATATGCACTATTTCATAATATTTTCAACATAATTGTCACAGGTGCCTTCTATGATAATAAGGAAGACTTTCAGCCAAGTGTTTGCATTCATCAATGTACAATTATTTAATAGGTACCATTCCCCATCTTCTCTATTATGCATTATTTACAGTGGCTAGATGAACAGGTTTGAGTACTGTGGTTTGATAAAAATAGATCAAGATTTGCATCTCATATGAACATAATGTAACTGACGTACAGCTTGCTACTCCGCCGAGAATGCTGTTCATTTAGCAATGCAGAATTTGTCAAGGCTGGCTTGCAGGAGTTGGAACAATGGTGCTCCAAAACAACAGACCAGGTCAGTCAGTATGACAAGCATCAAGCAGAGTCACTGCTGCTGCCACAAATGCACAAAAGAACAAATAAACAGTGGTAGATGGGAATTCTAATACAGTGCTAATAGCAACTATCTACTTGCAGTTTGCTGGGACCTCATGGGATGAGCTCCAACATATAAGACAGGCAGTCGGATTCTTGGTAAGTGTGATATCATAACCATTGTCAACTACCGATAGTAAATACCAGACAGGTAACCAAAACACACTGTTTTATGCAGGTTTTGCACCAGAAACCCAACAAATCCTTGGTGGAGATCACGAATGAGATCTGCCCGGTAAGTCGGAAGCGAAATCCTGGGGACAAAAACTATTGGTTTTCACAATATAATAAGATCAATTGCGTTCGTTCCAGGTATTGAGTGTTCCTCAAATCTATCGGATTGGAACTATGTTTTGGGATGACAAGTACGGTACACATGGTGTATCTCAGGATGTGAGTATAATCATCCCACTTCCTTCTCATTATAAATATCTCCTCTTGCACCCTTCGAAAACAAACGAAAAAAAAATTAAACCTGTTGATACCTCTTCGACCAACTCAAGTTCGCAGGCAAACATAATATTTTTCCTATATAATCAACCTATTTAATCTTTTGATTTCAGGTCATTGCCAACATGAGAACTATGATGACCGACGACTCCATCACCATGCCAAACAATTCCTTCTTGTTGGATGATGACTCGAGGTAAGAGCAGCATAATCCCTTTATGTTCAACACAATAGAAAGAGAAAAAGACAGCCTTTTGATGGTGGTATCATGGACTAGACATCGATTGATTCAACTTGTATCTAAAATTGAAACGAAAGTTACAACTACGATGGCAGCATACCATTCTCTCTGGACGACATATCGCGATCAGGGCTCGACATCAGCCTCACCGACTTGGAGGAGCCGCCGCCGCCGCTTCTCCGGGAGAACCCTGAGTTCCTCTTCCTGTTGCAGCAGCACCAAGGTTGAGGAATTTACCTTTTCTTTCTTCTTTTATTTTTTCCAGCAAAAGAAGAAAAGGAATGCAGAATGCGCAGTTATGTGGTGCAAGCAATTCTTTTTGAGTGTTAAAAAATGTGTCCCTTTTTCTTTTCATTTTGGATATTTTTATTTTAATATTTTCTTGTTTTGGAAAACCTTCACATATTCTTTTTTTCCCTTTTTTTTTTAAGATGTGTTGTGGGGAGATGGATTTGTTGAAGTTTCACTTTAAAAACTACAAATTATGCTAAATAGAGAGAGAGAGAGAGAGAGAGAGAGAGAGAGAGCACTGAAAGGAATTTTTTTATCCAAATAAGAATGATGCAAAATTTGGGATTATATGTTTTGTGTTGTAGTTTTTTCACAGGATTATATGTTGTGTTCTCTAAAACTTTAATTAGTTTGTAAATATTTCCAGTCTCTTGTGATGATCTCCTTGGCAGAACTCTTTATCAATCAAATGTTGTCTTACTTTTTCCTTTATTTAATTAAGGCGAGCATGACAAATCAGCATCAATTTGAAATTTTGATTACTAAAAAGAAGAAAAAAAAGGATGACTCTTTCTTCTTGTTTACATATAATAACAACAACTTATAATATTCCAATTATTTGGAGTGGATCCTTTACACCAATTAACTCTATAAAAATAATATGCTCAATCTGAAAATCTTATTAGTTTTCAGTGTAAAGAGTTGAAAAAGGAGGAGGAGTTCCTCATCTGCTACAATTTCCATGTCATTTTCAGATTCACTTTTGTATATCATATTAAAGTACAACAATTAAATCAACTCTGGGAACTTAAGCTCAGAGATGATGTAATGGCCAATGGTGCCATAAGGATCTCATATGGACCAAACTAAACAAGAGAGAGACACATTTGTCCCAACAGCAACTGAAGACTCTGCAACACAACCAAATCCAGAATCTGGACATACCGAAAAAAAAAAAAAGACTGAATACAGCAACTCAAATGTCAAATTATCATTCCGAGGACAGAATTATCATACACTCATCACTTCAGATATACACTACCAACCAAAAAAAAGGACCAAGGAAATGCACAACCAAGATTGGACAAATTTAGGGTGAGAGATGAAAAAAATGCAGCAATGAGGGTTTGGAGAAATAGGAATTAGCCAGAAGATACACATGAATTCATTACTGAGACAATTAGTTTGCTCATGAGCATGATTAATCATTAGTGTGCCAACCTCTTGACTACATTAGCCATATACTTTCCCTGGTGCTCAGCAAGAGCAAGCTCCATATCACCAGGTTCTCTTGTGCCATCACCCGCGAAAACTCCAGCACCATATGGGGAACCACCTCTAATCTCATCCATCTTGAACATCCCAGCTCCAAATGTGTATCCAATGGGAACAAAGATCATTCCATGGTGCACTAGTTGGGTAATGGCAGTCCAGCTGCAACACAAAAAAATAACAAAACCGAATTAACAGCATCAACTTGTTTATCAATGAAAAATTCTAATGAGCTCCTGAAGTTTGGCAATGCTCAAGATTGTGATAACCTGGAGAATCACATAAGAAACAGAAAAGAACCTGCACTACCAAATGTCACAAAGTTGCCAGTCACTGCAGCTTCAAGGTTTCATGAATTTTTAAAAGAGAATGCGCAGAGATTGCCTGCTCCATATGATGTGGGAATTGCATACACAAACGTGCATCCTTTTAGAAGCTGCTAAAGTTAACAGTTTCAGTACTGACATAGTTGTGTCACACTAGTGACGTTTATAAGAGATTGTAACATCGAAGGACAATGAATATCCTTAAAATATTAAGCAAATCTTAACTTGTCTGTTCCTTACCCTTAACTTGATGTGTTGCTGTCACTTCAAATTATCTAAGTGTAAGACCAAAAAAATTGAGAATTTATCAATGCTCTCTTGAAATTTGCTGATGCATTTCATGAAGAAGGATGGTACAACCTAAAGCCAAGAAGATCTCATGATTGTAAAGGAGAAAGTAGGTTTCCAAAAAAAATCTGTCCATCTTATTTTTGGTTAATCTATTAAATGAAAATGATCAATAGAATTGGAAAGGAAAATGATCTTTTTCTTCCAAAAGAAAGAAGGTAAAAGGAAGGTACCATTTTGGTCGAGTACTAAAAACTAAGCATAAAATCTTATTAGCATATAACAAAATGATGCTTATTTACGTATGAAAGAATGAAGTATGCACAAGGCCAACCATGAGCCTTGCAGACATGGCGACTCATAGCATTCATCATAGAAGAATGATTGAACATGCTAGCAAGTGCCATTCATTCTGTCAACCTCTTCTATTCTTTCTTACCTTCCCTTAACTTCTGTTCAATGGAACAAAGGCTAATGACATCAACACTTGGAAAAAGAAAAGATACTGTGTATGAATGGGTTTTCCATTCTTTCTTACCTTACAACTGTTCTATAACGGATAACAGGCTAATAAGATCAACACTTGGAACATGAAACAATAATGTGTATGAATGGGGTCTTAGACAAAGGTACCAGATGAAATCAAACGATGACAAGACATGAGAATAAAAGATAAAGAAACACTTTGGTTATTGTTCTTTTTATTTCATTTGATTCACTGAGAGGCAAAAACAAAAATATGAGTAGGAACATATAAACAAGAAGATGCTTTATGAACATAAACAGTAAAGATATCGAAGAAGTACATATTTTTTATCTGCAGTACATTAACGACGATGACAACAATAACAAGCAAACCATTTTTAAATCTGATATTCCAAGCTATTTTTCATTTGTTCCCAATTGGGTCTTAGTTTTCTTACCTCTATTGTGACACCTTTAGTACTTGATCCGTTCCAGTTATGCAAAACTAAAAGATAAATTGACCTTTTTTCCTAGATAATGAAGATGTTGTTCTTAATACTCTGATCTCTTAGTTATACGAAAATGAGAAGGAAAGGCATATGAATCAGAATATTAATGGCAGAAAGACTCTTACGCAGTAGTTTCCTGCCCTCCCCCTTGAGTCCCGGTGCTCACGAAAAACCCGGCCGGCTTTCCAGCGAGCTTCTGCTCCCTCCAGAGCTGCCCTGTGGAATCAAAGAACGCCTTCATCTGCGCGGCCATGCTCCCGAACCTCGTAGGGAACCCAAACAGTATCCCATCTGCCTCAACCAGTTCCGCAGCGGAAATCTCGGGAATCGCCGGGTCCTTCGGCGGAGCCTTCATCTGCTCCAGGACCTCCGGTGGAAGTGTCTCAGGGACGCGGTACAGGACACCTTCGACACCTTCGATGCCGTCCACCCCAATCTTCATCCGCCTAGCCAGGCCCTCGATGTGTCCGTACATGGAGTAGAACACGATGAAGACCTTGAGCTTGAGGTTGGCCGGTGGCCGCGCAATGGCTTCGACGAACTCGGCGCTGCTTCGGCCCCTCTCCTCAGCTGGAACGGGAGCATCCGTCGGGACGGCGGCCGCACTATTGGAGACCACCGCCGGCTGCCGCTTCTTGCTTGGAACACAACCTCCCCCTTTCCCCATTGCGCTCTTATCTCTCGCAAGTAGTTGTAGAACAGTGGTGATCAGAACAGAACACTTCCAAGGAGCTCAGATCTCTGGAGAAAAGGCCTGGTGGATCGAGAATTGTGTTCCGCGCCTGTCGTCCATTTCCCAAGGCGCCTTTGTTCTCTTAATTTCCTTCAAATAGATCCCCTAAAAGCCAATTTAGCTTAAATTCAACCGAGAATCTGTCTGGCGATCGATTTAGAACCTCAAATCTTATCAGAAAAGAGAAAAATTACACACAAGAGAGTTCAATTCGCACGGGGTAGCGGTTTTCTGAATCAATTCGATCCAACAATTGGACAACGGCCAAGAACAGATCTTTAGCGCAACTGGAAGGCGATCTCTCCGATTTAAATCGATTCTCACCCAGTAGAAACACCGGGATCCAATCGCGCTCCTCCTTATCTGCACCAAAAAAAGATAAAATATAGAAAAATTGACGATTTTTCCAAATCACACCAACATCGAATTATAGTTAAACCTCATATCTCGAAGTTCTCACCTTGAGAAGAAAACCACGATAGTGTCTCTTGCAATCGCGTCTGGGATCTGATTGGCCTCGGAGTTCGCCCCAGGAATAAGGATCCCGCCGGGAATGAATTATTCTCGAGCTCCTTGCCAGGCTGTCATACGTCATGTCTCGACGGCCACAGACGACTGGATCAGCTGTCCGCGAATTGACAGCGGAGCGCCATACTGTAGCCACTGGTTTCGTGTTACGTCGTGCGGCGTCCAAGAGTTGATTCCGTGGATACGGCTGTCGTGACGTCAGAATCTTGTGGGTCCCGCTCAACATAATCATTTTATTTCAAATATATCAGTTGTATTTTTATATGAATAATTAGAATAAATGAACAGATACAAACTAATGAAGAATAATATAATTTTCTAATTAATAAAGTCAAATATAAACCTTTGAGATAAATTGATATTCTATCCACTTGGATATGAAATATTTTTTTGACCTTCTCTTAACCCTAGCAATTAAGAATATATTTTTAATAAAAATAAATGATGAATATGAGATTCAAATTTAAGATCTTATAATAAACTGTTAAAATTTTGTACTCTAACTTTGGCAAATAGATCAAATACATCATCACCTAATCAAAATTTAACAAGAATATATTCTTATATAATTTTATATAAACAATAAAAATATATTTTTTTACTCACAAGTAGAGGCTTCATTCCCTTATTTTTCCTTAAAAATGTAAACATATAATACTCATTTTCCGATATTTGAGGCTTTTATTGTCAACCAAAACCATAAACACATGTAAGAAAACACAATTGGAGTGTCATGACCAGAAACGATGAAGCATAACCACAAACACAGGAAACAGTGAAGCATCAACTTTTGCAGGTTGCAGCACTATGAAACCAAACTCCCGTTATGTACAGGTACAGTAAACCTTCACCAAGTAAAGAAAAAACATTCCAAGAACAAACTTAACACATCATAGGTTAAGAGTCTTTTCAGGTAACTATAATCTTGTCAGACAAATGAACATGCTACTTTGTTCCAGGATCCACTACGGCAAGTATCATGCTTGTTAACCACAATTGCAGATTTCAAACTTATTTTGGCACAATACGATATAACTATACCGAGCGATACATTTTGATATATTACTATATATATATATATATATATATATATATATATATATATATATATATATATATATATATATATATATATAACCCCCCCCCCCCCGCCCCGCGGCTCGTGTGAGGAGGAGGTTTCATTCTCCCCGCGGGAAAAAAAAAAAAAATACGACATCACTCGATTTCTGCCCGCGTTGACACCGACTTAGCTGGTTTTGCCTAAGTCGTGCGGCACCCTTGCGCATCCGTCCGCAAAGGTCAGTCTTCCCGAAGCCTCCCATTGTCCCTTAGGACCAACAAAAGAGAGAACGGGTTAAAGAGAACGCCTCAATCGGGATCCACAAGCAAACATGTCCGAAAAACACTTCATAGACAATGCAAATTACAAACAGACTTTACAAGCTCTGAATAGTGGCACAACAAAGGGTAAAATGGTCCATTATAGACCGAAAAGCTCTCGCACGTGTCCACATGACACCACCTTTATTTACAAGCCTAAAGAGGCCACCAACCCAACTAAAATGGGACTTATAAGCCTTCGGCTGCCCCTCTACACGCTGTACAAGGCATGAACATGCCAACAGACACGGACAGATATGAGCATTACATCAAACATCCTGTTTCAAAGTTTGTCCGTGACATTCTCCCCCACTTATCCCTTCGACGTCCTCGTCGAAGCCTTTGTGAACACTGCAACTCTTCGCCTTTGCTGAGTCTTCAATCTTCTGCTCCAGCTGCAATGCGCCTCCTGGCTCCCAGCTGCTCTCCGCTGCTGTTTCTGAGTAGTCGAACCTTTGATCCGCCATGCTGCTTCAACTCGCCAATGACTCTGATTCTGGTGTGGGGTTGGCTGAGTTGTGTTGATCCTTGTTGATTCCTGCGGATCCACCAAATGAAGGAAAAGACCATCTTTACTACGCCAGTCTCTCAAAATTTCCACATGCTGCTTGAACTGGGTGGATGCTTGTTGGAACTTTAACGAGCATCGCCTCGCAAACTTCTGAAGTTTTGGGTCCTTCCTCCACAAAATCTGCTCATTGACTCTTCTTTCAGTTAGTTGTCACATCCAAGTAGGTTCGCATCACTTCCGCTTTCGATTGGCATTTCGTTGGGAAATGAAGCGGACAATCTACTCTCAGTAGTACTGATCACCGTTGGTGAAGATTTGATAACTATTGTCTTCCATTATTTTCGAAGGGTCTTTGAACTTGTGCAGAGCTCCTCTGCTGGATAGATAAGAGAACTGGGGTACTCGGTTTCGCCCATTCTCTTAAGAGTTGAGAAGGCAAAGGTTACTTGACTTCGCCCGCCTCCTCGAGGTTGTACTTCATGTATCGAGCTGGTTACTGGTCTTCGCCTGCTCTTTGCTCACACTTCTGAAGCACTTAAAGTGTTTGCACTCCTTGCGTTGAGTTAGCTACTATGATTCACCTTCTCAATACCATCGAACTTCTGGAATGCGGGAAGTTTTCGCCCCAACTTGGAGTAATTCTCTGATAGATGAGGTCGCCTCCGGGATTGTACCGTCTTCTCCATCAACCCTGCCGCCTACTCCACTGAGTAGCAAAGGTACAGCACCGCATACTGCCTGCTTCGTTCCTTGGTCATGCACTCTTGCATGACCCGAAGTCCTTCACTTACGGCTATCTTGATGAGAAACTTGTTGACACCGGTCTTACGAAGTTTCTTGGCCTCTGCCCTTCAGCCTTGTCTCGGTACTTGGAGATTGCCTCTGCATGCTCCACCTCCTCGGCCCCGTTCACGACCAAGCGCTCTCCCTCCATGAGAGCAAGGGATCAATGACTTGCACGGATGTCCCGCCTCTGCGGTACCATAGCGCTGCCATGCCCATGGCCCTACTATCCGTCGCCTCGCCTCTGTATCCCTTTTCTTCACAATCAGTAGAGATGTCTCCGTGGCACTCCTCTGAGTCCACCTCCATTCTAACTGATGCTTGATTTTGGGTAGCTAAGTCCCTCTGGACTCATCGTCGCTTCCTCGCCCCTTTCGACCCCCTGCTTCAACACCTCTGTGTTCTCCAAGCAGTCCGTTTGGTCGATGGAAAGACAGACTACAACTCTCATGCATGGCCTCTACCATCACGTTGTAGAGTTTGCACCGATTCTGTTCTCCTTAGCTTCCTTGGTAGCAACGTTCGCTTACTCGACCTTGTCCTCTGACTTGTCGGGCTCCCTTAAGCGAATATGAGCTCTGGAGAAGTCCAACTCTCCAGTTGCTTCGATCATACCTCTGCATGATCAAGTCCCTCCCATGGAACTCACTAGTACTTGCATTCGAACTTTTCTCTTGGTGGAACACAGCCCCCATATGCTGATGACCAAGGCTTTCATCCGATGCAAAATTCGATGCACGCCGGGAAGACCCGCCTCTGCGGTACCATGGCCTTCACTCCTTGAATCCATAGCTCTTCTTGCCGTCGTGTTGTTCACCGAAGTGGAGCTTCCAGTAACTCCCGATCATACCTCCATATGATCTCATCCCTCACGGGACCGATTGTGTGTATCGCATTGCCACGAACTGTTCCACCACGATCCGCTGCACCATGTCGCCTCCTGGTGACATCTCCATTGCATTCTGATCCTTGTGGAATAAACTCGAATTGTGAACCCTCCATGTGTGGCCTCTGCCAATACATCGCAGGGTCCCTTCCACCTTCGATTTTGTTCGCTCCTTTGGCAATCGACCTTCATCCACCCACTCTTGGGTCACACCTAGATGAAGCACCGCTCTAGGATAGTCCGTCGCCTAGTAGCTCTCGAAGTCCACCGACTTCACTGTAATCTGTGCACCATTGTCTGGATCCTGGGCCTCTGCCCCTACCAGCACAATCTCCGCTGCGCACTGCTTCCTTCATAGCAACTCAAATGGCAACACTGTGGCATATTCTTCAAGAGTACCCGCCTCTGCGTCCTCTTGCCCCGTGCTAAGGCCCTTCTGAACCCAACTTCGCCTCCGCATATTGAGTCGTCTTAGTTCCTCCATCAAATGCTTCTCCGAGTTAAGGTGCATGTGCCGCGAAGCTCCCTTCGTCTTTGGCACCATGCAAGATGAGTCCGCTCCGTCAGAAAGAAGGACCCATGGAACAACATGATCCTACTCTTGCCTCTGCAAGAGTTCATGTCCTTGACCTCTGTCTAAGGAAAGCACTGTGCCTCTGCTCCATGTTCCAACTTCTATGCTGGCTCCCTTCATGCGGCTTGGGTACTTCGCCAAGTTACACCCAAGTTGCTCCGCTCCTCGTTTTTGCATTGAGTCGATGGTGGCCCTCGCGCCCACCATTCCACGGGTCAACCCTCCCTTGAGTTCGATCTCCACATCGACTCCAAGTGTGCCTTCATTTAAGTTGTTTTAGGTCGCTCCCCCACTTGATCTCGCAATGCATCCACCAATGCATTCTCTCGACGAGGTCATGCGACAACTCCTCGCCGCTTACTCAGTCCACCGAGCTTCGTGGAGTTGTTGTTTGTTGAGGTACTCCTCCTCAACATGTGAGGTCTGTCTCACATGATTCTCCCTCTGGAGAGTCGGGACTTATCCCTCCTGGATAACTACCCCGTTGGAGCAACATCTCTCTTCATTTCGGAGACCACCCTCCCCTTGGACTACTCCGATCTGCTGAACAAACTGTGCATTGTTCTGCCTCCTGCAAACGCACTTGCTAGATTGCGACTCCACGTCCATACAGCCCCCGCTACACCCCTCAAGGCCTAGCAACATGCTGAACTCATTGCACACTTCAGCCTCCTACGGACGTATCCTTCACATGCCGAAGAGAAAGTTTCAATGCTCCATGGCGCCGAGTCTCGGTTGCCTTGGGATGGCCACGAACATTCCATCGTCCGCATACAAGCCCATGCATGAGTACCAAATTCTTCGAGTTAGCAATTCCCCTCACCTCTGTGAGCTTTGCATAACTCTTTTGGTCGTTGAGCAACTCATTCCACCTTGGATGGTCTCATTCTTGCCAAGCGCCTCGCTTGCCTAGAGCACCATCAAGTATAGTTGTCAACGTTGAGCCGTAGCTCAAACTCAGCCATCCCAACCTTTGTGCGCTCCAAATTCTTCCAAGCTTGCCTGTTCTCGTGGTGCCTCTTGCGCGAAGGGTTGGCCATTCCTCTGAATGCCAATCTCAGATGCTCGCTCCTCTGAGCGACTCTTTTCCCTACATCTCCATGCTCGTTTTCCCTCAAACGGTCGCGCATGTGCTGACTGCCCTCAACGCAGCCCCGCTAGGTCCCCCACGTTTACATGTCAAGTGTTTCTATGAGTGCTTGTCCCGCTCTGATACCATATGACACGGACTTAGCTGGTTTTGCCTAAGTCGTGCGGCACCCTTGCGCATCCGTCCGCAAAGGTCAGCCTTCCCGAAGCCTCCCATTGTCCTTTAGGACCAACAAAAGAGAGAACGGGTTAAAGAGAACGCCTCAATCGGGATCCACAAGCAAACATGTCCGAAAAATACTTCATAGACAATGCAAATTACAAACAGACTTTACAAGCTCTGAATAGTGGCACAACAAAGGGTAAAATGGTCCATTACAGACCGAAAAGCTCTCGCACGTGTCCACATGACACCACCTTTATTTACAAGCCTAAAGAGGCCACCAACCCAACTAAAATGGGACTTATAAGCCTTCGGCTGCCCCTCTACACGCTGTACAAGGCATGAACATGCCAACAGACACGGACAGATATGAGCATTACATCAAATATCCTGTTTCAAAGTTTGTCCGTGACAGCGTGGGGAGAAGAAACTGTTTCTTTCTCCCTACGTAAAAAAAAAAAAAGAAAGGCAATGTTACCCGGTTTTCCCATGAAAAAAAAAGGAGAAAGGTGAAGTCGCCTCGGTTTCTGCCCGCGTGGGGAGAAAAAACTGTTTCTTCTCTCCGCACAAAAAAAAAAAAAGTGATGTCACTCGGTTTCTGCTCGCGTGGAGGGTTCCTTCTCCCTACGCAAAAAAGTAAAAAAAAAAAAAACACCTTGTTCCTTCTACCTGCATGGGAAGAAGAAATCGTTTCTCCCCGCGACATCACCGAGGCTTCTTCTCTCCTCGCACGAATGAGGAGAAGTCGCCGGGGCCTCGTCGCCTCAGACAAGGAGGCGACATCATCTGCGACGTCCAACAAGAGAGGGTATCAACGAATCGAGATCGTCGAGGGAGAGCGACGCTGGATATTCAAGTTTTCTCTTTTCTTCTCCCTCTTCTCTTTCTTCTCTCTCTGCTAATACAGATATCGATTTAGGGTGATAATGGAGCGGAAACAATCTCAATCGACGCCATCGCTTGGTAGCAAGCGGTCAGCATACCGATCTGTTGACGAACCGATACGTATCATCTGAAATTAAAATCATTGATATATATATATATATATATATATATATATATATATATATATATATATATATATATATATATATATATATATAATCTTTAGGAAGAATTCATAAACAAAATGAATGGAGAAAGGCATACTCTATTAACTTTTAATCCAGCAGAATTATAAATGAAAGAAGTGCCCTAAAAAAGAGAAGTTAAATACCTGAAATATTTTCTGCTGCAATTTTAAGACAAGAAGCCTTAAGTTCCATAGCATGACAGTGATCAGTCAATGCGAGAGTGCTGGCCACCGAATTGACAGATATTTCTTTAAATAAATGAGCCTCATACCGAAGTTGAAGCCTTCTCAAGCCATATTTGTCAGCTGTATCTAACAGTGTGGTGCCAGTATGTTTGATATAGAACATTCAAGAACATATGATATAACAAGATCTGCCATCTTGCACAAGAGTGTCTCTGTAAAGAAAAATATAGCACTGCCTAGTCGGGAGGAAACAAACAAGCCATGAGTTACATAAGCAGAAGTATGGTTCAGATATCTCCAACTTATTTGTCCAAAATACATCCATAAACTAGAAAAAGAAACTCATTCAGAGGGATACTACGGGCAAGCACTGGAGGGGGACATCATTTATATGAGTGGATTCCATGTTTAACAGACCATACCACCTGATGCAGATCAAATACTTCCAACAAAAATAACCCTCTTGCAACTAATAAAGCAGAACTATAATATCTATGAATGAGTACACAATGTCAAGAGAGAAAACAAGAACAAAACAATTAAGCTTTCTATCCTTCAAGCATTTAAAAAGGAAAAAGTTATATATCAATGGTCATCCTGATTAAATCCAAAATGATAGGCAGGAACCTGCATTGGTCAAAAAGATAGAAGTAAGACCATTTGTCTCAAAGACAATATTTCAGCAATTGAGCTCTAGAATCTCATTGACAAACAGATTTAGCACCATAACAAAGGAGAAGCAGAAGCATACATTGACCATCTTCCATGCCAAAGTTTTTCTTTCCTTTTGGGTCAGGGCATCCACAAGGACATCTATAGATGTTGCAGATAAACAAGATGAGCCACTAGGATTAGTGATGTAAGGAAAGGTAGAGGGTGACAAGAAAAACTGCAGAATCAGTGAGACAAGCGGCTTTTTCAGAAAATCCCAAGGTGCAGACTGCAATGAACAGCAACATCTAGTAATGTAGTAACTGCATTATTCATCGATCTACACAAAACGAACTCTATGCTTCATACTAGCAACTTTTAACTCAAGCCTAGAATAAATAAAGTACAATGCAATTCTAATGCTAGATAACGATTAAGATTCAGATAAAGAGATGATAATTAATGCATCACATTATCGGCAAAAATTTGAATTAAAAATGCAATTATTTAGAAAAGCTCATAGTTGCATATAATGGAAGCAATTTGCAAATGCAATGCTACAAAACCTCCAAACTAAAAATATAGTTCCTGCAAGGATAAATCCAACTAGTACAGGCAGACAATTTTGATTGAATCTCTCCACAGCATTCAAGTCTGAACAATGTAGTAAGCCCATGCAACATACCTTGAGGTTAAAATCAGAAAACAGCACAAGGTGCTCCCATATGAACAAAATCAGCAGGCAGAAATATCACCTGATTTCACAAACAAGCAATTTCCACACAAAAACTCCAGTACCATTAGGACTGAGTAGATGAGTCATGATATGCAGCTGCCTAAAGTATCTATATTTTATCCAAATCCATAACTGATTAAATGCCATTATTTCTAGAACTTGACCAGAAGAAAAATGACAAAACCAAACTAAGATTTGAGCTTGATGCATCTGAAAACAGCCAACAAACAGCAGAAAAAAGCCTCATTCACGACAATAAGGTTTTAAGGCATCCAGTTCAAAGGTGCCTGCCTTGGAAATCCTTCATGAAAGCAACAAGCTTCTCCACTCCTGCCAACGGCATTGCATTGTATATGGAAGCCCGAACACCACCCACTGAGCGATGACCCTTGAGTTGAATCATCCCTTCTTTGGCAGCCTCCTCGATGAATTTCTTCTCAAGATCTGTCTTCTCAAGTGTAAACGGCACGTTCATCAGTGATCTAACTGATTTCTCAACCGGGCACACATAGAACCCGTCACTCCCATCAATAGCATCATAGAGAATTCCTGCCTTCTTGGCGTTCTTCTTCTCCACCTCTACCAAGCCACCCTGCTCCAGCAGGTCCGCAAACACAAGTCCACAAATGTAGATCGTGAAGCATGGGGGAGTGTTGTAGAGGGAAGCGCTATCAGCATGGATTTTGTAGTCCAGCATCACGGGTGTGATCGGTTGGGCGTTGCCAATAAGATCTTTTCGGACTATCACGATCGTGACACCGGACGGACCGACGTTCTTCTGCGCGCCAGCATAGATCACGCCGAACTTCGATACGTCAACGGGCTTCGAGCAGAAATTGGATGACATATCGGCCACCAAGATTGCATCTTTATTGTTTGGCGTGGGGTAGTTCTTGAACTCCACCCCGTGGATCGTCTCGTTGGCGCAAATGTGCAGGTACTTGGCGTTGGGGTTCTGCTCGAGGCCTTCAAAAGGCGGGATCTTGGTGTATTTGTCAGATTTACCAGACCAGATGAGATTAGGGTTGCAGAACTTCTGGGCTTCTTTGAAGGCCTTGTCGCCCCACGATCCGGTGACGATGTAGTCCGCAGCATCGTCGGGTGCGCAGAGGTTGAGGGGAACGGCGGCAAACTGGGTGGTGGCGCCGCCCTGGAGGAAGAGGACGGCGTAGTCGTCAGGGACGGCGAGGAGGCGGCGGAGGTCGGACTCAGCGTTCTTGATGACGGCATCGAACTCCTTGCCGCGGTGGCTCATCTCCATAATACTCATGCCGGAGCCATGGTAGTTGTACAGCTCCGACTGGGCCTTCAGGATCACGGACTCCGGAAGGGTGGCCGGTCCCGCGGCGAAGTTAAAGATGCGGCCCTGATCCTTGGTGACGGAGACGGAGGCGGGAGCAGGGTGGACGGCGGTGCAGGAGACGGTGGACAGGCGGGGTCTTGGTCGGAGGTGCTGCTTGGAGGGGATGTAAGAGAGGGTTTTGAGAGAGGGATAAAGGGGGTGTTGGAGGAGGAAAGATTGAGGAGTAGAGGCAGCAGCCATTGGAAGAGAGTGAGAAGAGAGGTAAGGATCGGTGGGAGAGGAGAGGAAGAGGAGCAAAAGAAGGAACTTTTTCGGATCTAGCAATCGAAGTGGACTTTGGTTGATATAGGGAAACGGGGGAAGGAGGTAGCGGCAAGGGGGAGGGATTCCGAGTTGGAAATGTTCGTCGCCTTTTCCAAGATGACCAAAATGTCCTTCCTTATTTCTCCATTCTCAAATTATAATGTTTCACATCTTTATTTATTTTTTTCCTTTTTTATTGTTTATTTTAGCACATCTAATTATTATAAATTAGAAAATTAGGTTTATTTGAGTATAGAATATAAGATAAATATTTCGATTGTTATATTGGAAGAGTTGATCGACACACATCATGTAAGAAAACTGGTAGAACATGATAGAATATAAGTGAGTTGTGTTTATTGTGTATAAACTTGGATTTATATACAAGTGATAAAGAACTAAATTGCATTTAAAGATAATAAAAAGAATAATTATAAATATATTATTACTAAATGTAGACCACATTAATCCAATGATTATTTCCTTCTTTTTTAAATTATTATTTCTTTTTCAATGTACGTTTTCTTTTATAAATGAATCAATCAAGTGATCGTTTACAATTTTTTTTTAAATTGTGGATCACAATATTCACAATATCGATAAGCATGGAATAACGAATAAAAACACAAGAATTGGTAGAACAAATATCCAGAAAAAACTATTTTTTATTATAGAAAAAACAAACACCAAGCTTTTATCTACTTGATAATCGCAGTACCATCTTCTTTCTTCTGAATGCAACCCAAGTTCTCTTCATGGCTACGTTGGGAATTGGCAGAAGTAGACAAACACGCCTTTGATGAGAAGATAGAAGACGGGGAAAAGGAAAGGTCAGGTTCCGGTTGACATCACAGTGAGTGGCAAAACCACGGCTGGTGGATCTAAGTAGTTGTAATGATCCAAGTGATGTTAAGTAGGGACATGTCCACCCACAGATTTTTCTGACGTATGAATCAGCAAAGGAGAAAAGGATACGTTATTTTATGTCAACCTTTTCCCCTAAAGTCCGCCATTTTCTCTACCTGATCCAAGTGACAGGGATGCTTCACCAGAAAAGAGAGAGTAGATGGTAGATGTCATTCCATCTTGACTTGTTAGATGCCACAGATGTGTTATTGACGAACTCTGGTCGCTGAGCTGAGACAAAGGAGGACAACAAAATCTGTCGAACACTTGATCAACTGCAAAGAAGCAAAGAGAAGAATGAAAATTTGAAGAATAGTCACCCAAAACAAGGATAATGAGAACAAGGTATCCATTTCACCAAACCCACTTTTCTGTGGGTTTGTCATGCTATTTGCACAGCTTTGTTGTGTACAGCCATCAACTTTAGTACTCAGCTCTTAACGTGTTACAAGGTTGACAAAATAATATGCAGTCGTTTACTTGGTTAAAATATTGAAAGATAGATAGAACAGGGCGGTGAAGGCGTGAACGCGGCTCTCGTTTTGTCCAGCGGCGACACGAAATCCGCTTGGTTTTCCTTCTCCGTCCCGTGGCCCCTCTCGCCCTGACTGGAGTTTCATCTCAGGTAATTTTTATTATTATTATTATTATTATATTTTTTTTTTTGAAAATATGAATGGTTACGGATCCTCTTCCACAACCGCCGATTTATTTTATTTTTTTAATTCTCAATCTCTTGCAAAGATAAATATAATATCCAGAGTGGGGCTTTAGTCATGTTCGTGATGTCGATGCATGAAAGTTTTCAGTAAAATTAGAAGAAAAATCGAATCATATATAAACATCATGAAATCTAGAACTGATTTTGAACGAAAAAAAAAGATAGATAATATTTGCAAAACTTGATCTATTAATCGGAAGAACATCCTTTCTTGATTTTTTTTAGAATTTATCAAGAAATGAGATATTTTTTTTAGAATTTATCAAGAAATCGGAAGAACATCCTCTAATTTTTTTTGCTTTCCCATTATGAATGAGAAGGATTTCACCCTGTGAGAAGGTTCTCTTACGAGGACCTTGGTTTCTCAAACGCCAAGAATTATCTTTATTTCCTCAGAGACAAGAGTTTCAACCCTTAGGTTTAATTTTTTAAATTATTTATTAAATTCTATAAATAGCCTTAGTGATTGGAAAGTCCCAAATGATAAATGATATCATGATAACTAATTTTTATGAAAAATTTATTATATCTTAATGGATTTTTCTAAGCCATAAGATTTTTTGGATAAGACATGGATCCAATAAGATTTTTCAAACTACTATTTATTGGAATATCCTTAATCTTTGTTTTAATTATGGTATAGTGGATTACCATTTAGAGTATTGTGATTCATATAAGCCTGTTTGTTTTCTCCAAATTGCATAATGATGATATACATAAGGTTTCTAAACCGATACCTAGAGAAGGAGATGATACTTTATATAAGCCTTGGATCAAGGTTCGAAGGAGTAATCGGGTCAGATTGGAGTAGGTCAACCTTGAAGGGCACCTTAAGTCCTTGTCTAAGCCCAATAGGGAGTCTAACGATCATGGGTCGATCCCTAATAATGGCTTTATCTCTGGTTCGATTGATCATGTTAATGAGTTCACTCAAAGTAAGAGCTGATCCTTTGGCTAACAAAAATAACAAACCTACTCATCTTAAGTGGGCCACTATGAAACAAAAGGTAAATGAAGGCTTTAATGGTAAGTAGGTTACTTCTTCTTTGAGACATATGGGAGGTATGGTAGACGATGCCTCTGTATAGCATGCGAAGACAGCTCTTAGCACATCTCTATCTCCCTTCGGTAAAGTATTTTCTACCCTTAAGAATAATGTACAATTGTATAGCTTTGTCATTTTTTCGAGTGATCCAAAGGGCATAAACCTAGGGATCTCTACCCTATAGTTTATATTATAAAAGAGTAATATTCACTTCCAAATATAAGATAAGGAATAATGCACAAAGGTGATTTAAGACCCCACCCCATTTACTAAGGAAGTTGGGTTAAACTTTGAGGAATTAGTGGCGTAGGTGATGGAGGCATTTTATTCAACAGAAATAGACTTAGGTGATAGATATTTTCTTTTAAAAGAGGATGACCTAGAATAGGCTAGAGAAACCATATCATAAGACCTGATGTATAGGAATTTAAGGAATCATGAAATTCTTATTTCATTACTTTGAAATAAAAAAATAAAAAGAAGAAGACCTTTGTGCTTCTCTATTTAAAAGTCCATTAGACTCGATCCCAAATGTTACTTTTTCATTACCATTCTTTTTAATGCTGTTCTTGACATATAATTACAGAAGGATACGATAGAGGGAGGAGCAAAGTGATTTAAGACTATTAATTAAGACTCATAATCTGTCTCTAATGGTGCTACTAGAAACATACTTTAATAAAAATAAAAGTTTTAGCTCCGTAAGAAGACTTGAATGTTTATGAGAAGAAGTCATATCCGTTAGCCATTGGTAGATATAGTAGAATATTTATTATTTAGAGAAAGGATCACTTGTTAGCTAAAAAATCTATAAGAATCAACAAGTATATGCCTATAATTGAGGAGTATAATAAAAACTCTTGACTTTTTACTGCTCTTTATGTTAGTAATCATGCTTATATTCATCACTCCCTCATGAATCGATTATTTAGTATTAGTTTTGACTTTATTTCATAGATTGTTTGTGGTAACTTAAACTATATCATTTTTCGTATGAGAAATTAAGAGGCAAACCTTTTCAGTTGAATCACTCAGTGCTTAACTTTTATAATTTTTTGTTTAAGTTCGGGTTGATTGGCTTAGGGTTTTATGACAATCGATTTATCTAGACTAATAAAAATATTAGGTGATCTTTGCTAAGTTTGATAGAGCCCTAATAAATGATTACTGGTTTTCTTTGTTTCTAAATGTTTTTATTCGACATCATCCAAAAGTTTTATTCGACCATGCTCAAAATAAATCTCACCCCAAATGCTCCTCATAAACCACTTATTTTTAGATACGAGGCATTAGACTATGAAGGTATTTCTTAGATTGTTATTGAGACTACAACTTATTCTCCTATTATCTCTAATCTCATAGTCCACATCCACTCAATGTTTGACAGTACGAGCAGAAAGATGGCTGCTTAGAGTAAGCTAAGACCTCTTGAAAGTAATATCAAGAATACTATTGATGAAATTGCTACCTTTAAAAATAAAGAAAACTTAAGTCCACTGCTATCGAACAATGATTATGTCAACCTTTGTATGCTTAACAGGAAGCTTATGATCCTTTAGAGATACTTGAAATAATGGTCTAGAGTTAAAACTCAATGGATGAATGAGATTGATAATAATACTAAATTTTTTCATAAAATGGTTAGTCACGGGATTAAGAAAAATAATATTCAATTTATCCTTCTTTAATCTCAATGTTTGATCTTTGATGTTAAAGAAATATTACATGAATTTGTTAGCTAGTATCATATATTATGGATTTATGATTGAATTCTTTTATTATTTTTAGAAAATTCTCAATCCCTATATATTTGTTGCATTTAAAATTTTTTATAATTCTATCATTATTCCTCCTAGCTGGAATAATTTTTTTCTAATATTTATTCCTAAAGTCATTAGCCCTAAAAGGATATATGATTTGAGACACATAGTCTTTTTTAATATTATCTATAAGATTTTTACTACGGTACTATCACTTAAACTTATTCCTATTCTATAATCAATTATAGTCCATCTGTTTTCATCGAGGTCACACCATTCATGATAATATAATTATTACTAATAAGGTTGTCCACACCATATTTAAATTTGGAAGCAAAAAACTCTCTTATTGATGTTATTTATACTAAGAATAACCTACTATTTATATTTGGTAATAAAAAACCTACTACTAATATACACATACATTTATGAGCCCTCCATTCTTTCGTTAAAAAAAAAATCAAAATAAATATTCGAATAGGCTTATCGTAACATATAAGCATCAAAGGAGCCTAAGATTGTTCATCTACAGCAGTCAAACAGTCTTTAATTGCCGCAATCCTTCATTTTCAAACCAAACTCTCAAAGTAAATGACTCCACGCTAAGATTGTTCATCTACTGCAGTCAAAACAGTCTTATATACTCCATAATATTTCCTCGTCCACTCAGATTTGCCCACGCAATATCTTAATCGAGACAGGGTTTAGCTTTCTTTCTCCTGATCTCTGCCGCGGGGCCCACGGTCCAGTTACACTGCCATGCGATAGAAGTTTTGCCTGCGATGGAAAGAGTGAACCGTGGCTCACGCCGCACTGCTAAGCCGTACCCAACGGCGCACCGCTAAATTCCGTCTCTTGTTCACTTCCCCGTCAAAATAAAGAAGAACCCTAGCGGGAAGTCCCCACCTTTCAATCTCTACGACGACTGTTCCCCGGCGTCGGCGACCTGGAAGCGCAAGGGTTGGGTCACCATGACCCCATAGCATGATGCGTCGCGGATTAGGGTTCGGCTTAGCGTCGCTTCTTAGACCCGAGAGGTTCGCGGCAACGTCATTGGGTCGAAAGGTCGGAGCCTTGTCTTTCCTCTCGCGGCGTTCGATCTCCTCGACTGGTGGAGATGTTAATGCTGGATGCTGCTATCGGTGGCAGCGCGGCTTCTGCGGCTACGCCGTGGAACAGTTCTCCGACGACGAGTATGAGTGCGAATTCGAGAGCCACAAGGTATGGATTGTGGTTTGTTCCACAAGTTCTTTTGCTTGCTAAGTCGTGTGTGCTTTAGTTAAGTTAAGGTCCATTAAATATTGAATTTTGGATTTAATAGCTCTTGGAATTGTTCTATGAAGTGGAAAATTGGTCGATTCACTTTCCAGAGAGTACTTTATGTTTCAGAGTATCAAAATGACCATACCCGAGGTTGCTCACTTTCCTGGACTTTTGATAGACTCTGGGCGTTTACGAAATGTATTTAAGCTGTCAGGATGTCAACTGATCTTCTTGTTTAGTTAAATTACTAATGGAAACTTTGAACTTTCGAATTCAAAAGCTTAGTTGTTTCTCGAGCCCTTTTTCTGTTATTTTAGTAATCAGGACGATTATTTGTCTGCAGCCTTCTTCAGAGGCCAACATTGATGAATGGAGATGGAAACTTAGTTTGCTCTTACGCGGCACTGAAGAGCAAGAGATTATTTCCAGGGACAAAAGAGACCGACGTGATTATGAACAAATATCAAATCTTGCAAAACGAATGGGTCTCTACAGGTGACAACCGCTGCACATCCTTCAGTTGTGTCCTAAAAGCAAATTATTGCTTGCCAGCATATTGTTATCCTTAATATGCATTTTATTATTTGCACAGTGAGCTTTATGGAAAAGTGGTGGTTGCCAGCAAGGTTCCTCTGCCTAATTATAGACCTGATCTTGATGATAAGCGGCCACAAAGAGAAGTATGTAGTGTGTCAAAGGTTAATAATTTTATTTGTTGTTTCTGAACCAGCAAGTTCACTGTTCTGGAGTGAGTGCTTGTGTTACAGGTGATGATCCCTCTTAGCTTGCAGAGGAGGGTTGAAGGTTTACTGCAAGAACACCTTGATAGGGTGCTATTAGCATCCAACATTGTCAATGATGAATTGGGACGTAGTTCTTCCAGCAAGGATGTGGAAGATGTAGATGTTGATGAAAACCAGGATTCCTTGGTTGACAGTTCAGTCATGGAAAAGATACTTCAGAGAAAGAGCATACGAATGAGGAACTTGCAAAGAACTTGGCAGGTTGATCTTAATGCTTGGTGGTGTGCTGGTCTTCACTAGTAGCAGAGGCACAGTTTTACCTTTGCATTTATGACATAATCTGAAATATGGTGATCTCATATGGTTGAAACAAGGGTTTTTGTCACTCGTACATTTTTTTTGGAATCAGTATCATATAGGAAGCCAATTATGATGTTCTAAAAGTATTTAATGAATTGATTTATGAAGTTAACCCTGTTGTTCTTAGGAAAGTCTTAACATGAAATGAATAAGTAAATAGCATGGAAGGAGAGAAGGTCGCTTTAACTTTATTTTCTTATAAGTTGTGGGCCCTACATTTGGAAATACAAGTCGAACCATTATTTGTCAGGTTGGCAAATCCTTCCGAACAGTTATAAAATGATGCCTTGGAATTACAGTTCATATTAAATGTTTTATTCCAAAAATGGGGATTAAATCCCAGAGGTTAGAATTCCTAAAAATAACGATTTCTAAACAAAGTTGTTGGGAAACCAGGTGGTCTATATTGGGTGTGAAGTTGTGATACCAGAAACCTACATTAGATCTTTTTTTTTTCTTCTCTAAATTAAGATAGTGTGTTTGCAAGTAAGCTAAATCTTTTTTCTTTCTTGTTCCGAGAATTTAGTTTATATATATAAGAAAAAATGGTATGACCTTTATGTTAAACAGGACTCACCGGAGGGTGTGAAGATGCTGAATTTTAGAAACTCACTTCCAGCATACAAGGAGAAGGGCGGACTCCTCTCTGCTATTGCACGCAATCAGGTCTTACTTTAAGCCAAGATACCTTTTAAAGTGTTTTTCATGAAAATATGTTGCATTTCATATTTAAATATCATGCCTGTTTGATTGCTACAAGTTGCATTATGGAAGAGAACTATCTTCAAGTTGAAGGGTCTATTTTAGCATTACTAGGACAAGGAACTTTCATTTAAATGGAAAAAAGATAGTCCATTTGCAACCAGGGTGCCAAGTATTTGAATCACTGGAATATTCTCTTTGCTTATGAGGATAAGACTGTACATTGACCTCATTGGTGGAAACCATGTACTGGTTTTGTCCTTCTTTGAGCTGTTACTGGAGTTCAATTATGCGCAATGAGACCTTAATTTTTCTTGTTTACAAACTCATTTTGGTAACACTTTTGACAGTGGCAGTTTACGATTCAGCACGAACCAATTAGGCTTTGAGGTAGAAAAGGAAACTAACTTAACATTGTTATATTTTACCCCATCACGTGGAGAAAATTGAATTTTCTGACATGGGGATGTTGATATGAATAAGTATTTATGATAAATTGGAGGTAGTACTAGTTGAAGAAAGATGGTAAACATTTGTTTATTATGCTGTCCATATGGGCTGAAGTGGACATGGATAGACGATTTTTCAACTAAAGTTGGATGTGCTGCAAAGTGTGGATATGATCAACCCGAGGGTGATTTTTATTTACTGTTTATTTCATGATTTTTTTATATACATTGAATTTTTTTCTGTAGTTGATTGGCGGCCATTAATTTTCCTTGACTTTCAAAGTTTTCCATTATTTTAAGGCATGTCAAGCTTTTCTGTTTCTGGATATTTTCATAACAATAAGAGTAGATTCAAGTACTTGTGTTACATATTATGTATAACTGGTTTCTGCTGAGATGACTAGACAATTATGTTGTACCATTTTGTTTAACCCTTTTATGTCTGAAAACATTGTCTAAATCTTCATGTTTATACTTCTCAGTTTGTGACTGCTTGATTTGTTTGGTTGTCTTTTGCTACTTACCATCTATGTCCTCATCAGGTCATAGTAATTTCTGGGGAAACTGGATGTGGTAAAACAACTCAACTTCCTCAGTATGTTCTAGAATCTGAGATAGAATCTGGGCGTGGGGCATTTTGCAACATCATTTGTACACAACCGCGAAGAATATCTGCTATGGCTGTTGCTGAAAGAGTTTCAGCAGAAAGAGGAGAAAATCTTGGTGAAACAGTAAGTTTTTGCATATTCATGTTCTCCAGTTGGGTGTATACAACTAGTTTAAATATGCTTACTAGGAAATTTTCTGTACAATCTTTTGTTCTAGACATTACCCTTTTGTGGTAGGTTGGTTACAAAGTTCGATTAGAGGGAATGAAGGGAAAGAATACACATCTCCTCTTTTGTACCAGTGGAATTCTGCTAAGAAGATTGCTTGGAGACCGAAATTTGAATGGTGTAACTCATGTTTTTGTTGATGAAATTCATGAACGAGGCATGAATGAAGGTGCATGGCATTTATAATACAAACAGATTTGCCTCTCTTTTTTGCATGAATTATTTGAGCCCAGCTTACTGCTTGTAAAGATTGCATATGTGCCTCTGTGATGTGCAGATTTCTTGTTGATTGTGTTAAAGGACCTTCTTCCACGTCGCCGTGATTTGAGATTAATTTTGATGAGCGCAACTTTGAATGCTGAATTGTTTTCAAACTACTTTGGAGGAGCTCCAACAATCCATATTCCAGTATGCTAATGTCTAGTACATACTTTAGTACTCTTTGAACATCTACCTGTCTCTTTATCTTTCTATATTATTTATTTTTTTCATTTACCATGAACTCCTTACTGTTTGAAAATTCTTGTGATTCCTTAGAAAGAGTTGTGATTTATATTTACATAACTTCTTAACTTACAGGAGTTTTGTTGAAGACGGATCAGATTCTATTATCAGGAACCCACTCTTCACTAAATAAATGTTATCTAGATTGGTTAAAAGTGCACTTTTTTTAAAAGGAAAATTCTGTTTATGATCCTGCAAATGTTGAAAATACTAAATTTGGTCCTTGATAAATTGAATATAACTGGTATATTGCTTTAAAACTCAGAAACTATCATAGATACCACACTCAGCGGTATTTTTGATAGTTTGCTATGTGTCAAAAACTATCAAATATACCCCCATCTATGATTGTTTTCGAGTTTCAGGGTGATCTGCATAATACTTAACTGTTCAACTAGTATCTAAATTCTAGACATTTATATGCTATCTGCTGGAATTATAGATCCTATATCTTTTACTTTCTATATTGTTATGCATAATATTTCTTCTGAACCTCACCTTTTTTATGGTATGTATCAGAAAAACTATATCTAACCACCTTTATCTCTGTGCTCTTAGCATGCTTGACTCAAAATTCCATAGATTAGCTTTTTGTAGATTCCAATTTGAGACCATTCATTAACATCATTTTCATCAACATTGTCTACAATTTGTTCTGAGCCTTGATTGAAAGTTGAATGCTTGTGAAGCTATCATAAAAGAAAATCTTCTGTTGGCTTCAGGGTTTCACATATCCTGTAAGGGCGCAGTTTCTTGAAGATATACTTGAGAAAACTGGATACAAACTGACTTCTTTTAACCAAATTGATGACTATGGCCAAGAGAAACTTTGGAAGACTCAGAGGCAGCTAATGCCACGTAAAAGAAAAAATCAGATTACTGCACTTGTTGAGGTACTAGTATGCATGGCAGAATCTGATGAATAAGTGACATTTTTTTTTATATGTTGCTGCTTTTCCGATGCAGGATGCTCTTCAAAATTCAAGTTTTGAGGGATACAGTTCCAGAGCACGTGATTCTTTGGCCTCCTGGACACCTGATTGCATAGGTTTTAATCTTATTGAGGCTATTCTGTGTCATATATGTCGTAAGGAACGACCAGGTGCTGTCCTTGTATTTATGACTGGTTGGGATGACATTAGTTGCTTGAGGGATCAGCTGAGGGCTCATCCTCTCTTAGGAGATCCAAACAGGGTTTTGGTACTTACATGTCATGGTTCTATGGCTACTTCTGAGCAGGTAATTTTTCAATGGTGAAGATTCCGTCATTTTGTTTTTTCAATTGCATCTTATGCTACTTTTTAGTAGTCTTCAATTGCTAATTGTAAATGAGAAATTCTTAGTTTTGTCATGGCTGAACTCCTACTTTCGTCATTATTGGTCATTCTCATAGATTTGAAGGGTAATAATTTTTATGATCTGCATTGAAACATATAAAAACATACATTACTGGAAGTCACATTCCATAATCTTCCTGTGTTGGTTATAAAGCTATTTAGTTTGGGTATTTCACATAGTTTTGGGCGCTAGTCATTTAGGAAACTAGAACTTGAATCCCACTGTATGCTGGTAATATCAACAGTGAAGATCATTTTCATTGGTATGTCTCAGAACTTTGTTCATACTTCATATACACTTGTTCCATATTGTGGAATGTTAACTATAGGTGTCATCGCCCAGGTCTGGGTTCCATTAATATAAGATTGGATCTACGGAGCAACTCGAAGTTGAAAAATACTTGACGGAAATTTTTACCAAGTTATATAATTAGCTATGTAGCTAATGTTGAGCCTCTCAGGTTGGTTCCAAACTCTCCTGAGTCTGGGTTACTAGTGGAACTTGTGTAATTATACAGATAGTAAATTTCAACTTAAATAACAAGGCTTTGATTTAGTGGTTAAGTTCCTAATGGAAAAGTTTGTAGGGTCAAATCTCACCGATTATGCTTCTTTAATATTGGACATTGTTACTGCTGTTGTTGGGCCCTGTAGGTCTACCTAGAATTAGAATAATTGTTGTTATTGCAAAAAACATTGATAGAATTATTGTTGTTATTGGACATTGTTACTGCTGATGTTGAGTCCTGTAGGTCTTCCTAGAATTAGAATAATTGCTATTATTGCAAAAAACATTGATTAGATGATGCTAATGTCCCTCTTTGATCAAGTATGATGGTATATACATAATGCTAATAACCATTAGGCATTAGTTTTTGTAATGCTATATTTATTTGTTAAAACATCTGTACCTACTTAAGTTGTGCTGGTTGCAGTTATTTCAACCATATTTGAGTTTTTATTAGATTTTCATACCATGTCATTTATTTAAGCCTTTTAAATTTACCTGCTCAAGCCAAAGTTTATTAACCCTCTTTCTTGAGACTTGATAGTACAACCCAATATCCTTTCAGATGTGAAACAAGCTGCGGGAGAAAAAGAAATCTATAAAAATTAGAAGGGGTGATGAAGGAATGTGTTATTAGATTGTAATATTGCAAAGTATGCTTCTCTGGTTGAAGAATCATAGACCTATTGGGTAGCGTGATTTACTTGTTATTGGCCCCTCTTGAAAGATCATGATGTGCATCTATTGGCCTGAGGGACTAGATTAATTGTCCAATGCAAAGCTTATAACTTCATGTTGATGAAATATTTTGGTATTCTAATTGTTCTCCCAATAATAAAAATATATGTCGGATAAGAAAACTCTGTCGTTCATAGTCATTCAATTTGATGCTGCACTTTTCTCTTTTGCAGTCACTTACTGTCCATTGGTAATATGCAGAAACTCATATTTGAAAATCCACCACCTAATATACGAAAGATAGTCCTTGCAACAAACATGGCTGAAGCAAGTATTACAATCAATGATATTGTGTTTGTTGTTGACTGTGGTAAAGCAAAAGAGACCACCTATGATGCACTGAATAATACGCCTTGCTTGCTGCCATCCTGGATCTCTAAAGCTTCTGCCCGCCAAGTAAGATATTTCCCTCAAACTTTCTTGTTTTTGTTGGTGATTCATCTGTTGATTTTCTTTTGAATTTTGAAATAAGAATGATTGTCATTTTCATTGCTTATTCATATGCAAATTATATTTTCTTCTCTATCTTTGAATAATTTTATTTAGTGGGATATCCATAAGACAGTTGATTTGGCATTATGTGGGACGCCACATGCACCTGCAACAATCTGTATGTGATAATTGTATCCATGAGTTTGACACCAGACCCTTCTATTGCAAAACAGGTCAAAGGAATAAAATTGAAGGACGTTGACATTAACAGTGGACTTATTTGATTTATGAGGCTTCTATTCTTGCCTACATAAAAAATTATGTATCCTATATAATTAAAGTCTTATATGTCACCCAATTTTTATCCTTTTCTGTCACAAGTGACGGCCTGTAAATTTAGATATATGTGTAAATGCAATTTCATTTCACCTACATGCTGCCATCCATCAATTTAAATAGCTGACAAAACCGAAGGTTGATTCTTAATCCTATAAGAAGTGGTGATGCTGTCTCAATGGATGGTTAATGAAGTACTCCATAGTCCATACATCTAAACACAAGAAGGAATTTTTTAATGGTACTAAACAGAAGCATCTGAATACACCATGGTGACAGATATGGTGCAAAAAAGAGGGCATTCTTCTCTATGCCTTGCACCAAGAAAAGAACTACTATTACATGATCCTCACGGTAAACCACTTTTAGGTGTAGATAATTCCATCAACTATGATCATTAACCCGTTATATCCATGACTACTGTGCTTGTTGGGCAATATAAATCCGTCAGGAAAAAGCAACAGTTTGATCACTTATATTTATCTTAATTCTCTTGTTTGAATCAATTTCATATACTGCCTTATGTTGAATTTCATAGTTGTAGCTTGGAGAAGATAGAACTTGAATTTCTTGACATTTTCTTTTATAGTATATGACTCTAACCATTTGATTGTTTAATTATGTAATAAAGAATACCTGAAAAATAAGAGCAAATTGAGGTTATATATTCAACTGATGAAAATGTGTGGCTGCATGTTTTGTGAATGATATTGTTATCAAAAGCTACATCTTTAACAACAATATCTGTAAGAGGGTCAAATCACTCAAATATTTTGGCAACTTAGAATTTTAACAGATGATGCCATCCTTGACTTCCTACCAAAGGAGACATCCTTGATCTGTTCAAAACTGCATAAATTCATTATACTTTTAATCTTTTGGTTGATTGTTTGTCACTTTGTCTCTCCATCTTGTTTGCTAATTCTTTTATTTTCTCTATGATGAGATTGCAGAGGCGGGGTAGAGCTGGTCGTGTGCAGCCTGGGGAGTGCTACCATCTCTATCCTAGATGTGTATATGATGCCTTCGCAGAATATCAGCTTCCTGAGCTTTTAAGAACTCCATTGAACTCCTTATGTTTGCAAATAAAAAGTTTGCAGGTTGGTAGCATTGGGGAGTTCTTATCTGCTGCCTTGCAGCCACCAGAACCACTCACCGTAAGTGATGCAAAAGCTCACTTATAGGATCACTAGTTCCTAAACAATTTTCTCTTCAGAACATTCATGCATAATCTTGTATAATATGGAAAAGATATTTTTTGAGGAAGAGGTATTCGGTATATGATCCCTTGTTACTTAGTTATAGGAAATTAAGAAGTTATGTATAATTGGATTAATGTAACAAAATCAGAATGACATGAGCTTTAGAAGTAAATGTTTAAACCCAAGGAATTCAATTCTGGGTACCAGTCCTGTGCTGGTCCATGATGGTACTCTGCCACTGGCGGCTGCAACATGCCGATAACAACCACTAAGTTCACTATGTCTTTGCATCTTTTCATGTACCGCCCAGTAGTTGTACAAACACTTTGTGAGTCATTCCATTGGTCGACATTCCTGCATTGCTGAAATTGGCCAACTAACCTCACAGCCTATACTATGACAGGGAAATTTCTAGGGCTGAATTTCAGTGTGGAACAACAGTTTCAGGACCATGGAACCTCCTGGGTGACACATGGCTGGATGGGATATCAGAGTGGTCTGGGAGGGGTAGTTGACAGTCTTTAGTGGGTCCTCTTGTCGAGAAGGCTTCAAGTGAATTGGGCACGGCTGATGAATCTTTCAAATGTCCTTTTTTGTGCCTAAGAAAGTTCTTTGCTTGTCCTTTGCTTGTTTGGTTCCTGTCCGGAGTGACGACAATTTTTTTACGGTAGTTTGTTTCTTGAGATATCTAATCAACTTGAGTTTTCCTTTTTAGCTTGTTCTCAACAAGATTGTGTTTTATAGCATCAAAACATGCTTTTTTCTGTAAATTATGGTTTTATTGATGTGGTTAATATGTTTGTTCTCTGAATGGTGAAGGCATGAGCTGGTTGTGCCTGTGGTTTCAAATATCGATTTGTGCTGGTATATTCTGACTGTTATTTACCAATCTGAGGAAGGATTGGTACTGGACCATATAGCTCAATGCTAATCAGCATTTGTTTTCCCTATTTTATTAATGAAAGAAAGCAATATAAGTTGGTGTTACTGAACTGATCCAACAATGTGTCAGATGTAGTGTTGGACTGGTGTTTAAGAAATCATGGTTTCACCTGCCGTCCATCCTATCATTGGCCACCAGCAAAAATCCTTCTTTCCCATATTAGCTGGTTTCTGGCAGTTCAGTACACTGCTTGGAGTTGAATTTCTTGATATATGCAGGTCCAAAATGCTGTTGAATTTCTGAAGATGATTGGAGCACTAGATGAACAGGAAAATCTTACGAATCTTGGTATGATGTTGAATTAATATGAAACCTGAGGTGTCCTCCCCAGCTTATATATATTTCTACTTTGTCTCCCATATGCAGGGTTTTATATTTTGTTGCATCATGGAGTATTCTGGATTTTATGTTTCTTAAACTTTGACTTTGCACTGTGTAGGTCGATATCTATCAGTGCTTCCGGTTGATCCAAAGCTAGGAAAGATGCTTATCATGGGTGCTGTCTTTCGTTGCCTTGATCCAGTTCTTACGGTAGTGTCTGGATTAAGTGTCAGAGACCCTTTTCTCTTACCGCAGGACAAGAAGGATGTAAGTCCGTATCTTTATTCATCAAAATCTTCACATGTGTTAGTGTTCTTCATAAAGTGTAATTACTTTTTGGAATTTCCTGGTTGTTGTCATGTAGAGACTGTAGCCAATATAACCTCCTCTACACTTTCACAAAACCCTTCTGATATTCTGAACATTTTCTGTCATCCTGAAACATTTGGATTGGTTTGTTGCTTTTAATTTTTTTATCCTCATTTAGTCATCTAACTATTGACATCTGTGCGACATTTTATCACTATATTTGTACTCTACAGCTTATTGTAATTAGAGAGATGCATCTTGAATCAATGTACTGTTAGAATGAAATATATGATTAACGTTCAGTTTGTATCTCCTGTTCAGTTGGCAGGAACTGCAAAATCAAGATTCTCAGCTAAGGACTACAGTGATCATATGGCTCTTGTCCGTGCATATGAGGGATGGAAAGATGCAGAGAGAGAAGGTTCTGCATATGAGTACTGCTGGAGGAACTTCCTTTCAGCCCAAACTCTTCAGGCTATCCATTCACTTAGGAAGCAATTTAGTTTTATTCTAAAAGATTCTGGTCTTTTAGATGCTGACTCCAGCATCAATAACAGCTTAAGCCATAATCAGCCACTGGTTCGTGCTATCATATGCTCCGGACTCTTTCCTGGGATAGCATCAGTTGTGGTAAAGGGCTGATCATATTTCTTTCTGTAATTGCTTGTACAATTTTTCCTTCTTATGTATGCACTTCATTTTTCATTTGTGTTATGCTTGTGTAGCACAGAGAGAAGTCTCTGTCTTTCAAAACGATGGATGATGGCCAGGTCCTACTTTATGCTGTAAGTGCAGACTTGTAAATTGATTTTTTTTTTGTGTCTTTAATAGTCATTTCATTTATCATATTATAGGGGAAAAATATGGCACTGATTGCTACATTTTGTCCGTCCTTTTGAGTATATAGATACTGCATCCAATTTTACTTTTTAGAAACTAGAAGGCAAGAGATTCATTGGAACTATAGAAATTAACATTACTGCAGGTTGCTGTATGATGCATGCATATATAATTTTTAGGATGAAAGCTGTGAACCATGGAAATCGATTTGAAATCTGGACATTACAAGATATTATAAGATCTTGCACAAACTCTTGAATGGACAGATATGATGATAAGAAACTCTTGATTGGACAGATTTGATGATGATGAACTTTTGAACTAACTTGTTTACATCATGAAAATATAGGGCAACAGTGAAGTTCATCTACTAGTATTTGACTCTATATATTCAATTTTCAATGTATGTACACTTCACCAGGATTTCATGTTTGTTACCTATGTTAATTGGTTAACATTTGTGTCAGACTGGAAAATTTGTACTAGGTGTATGCCACATTGTCACGGCCTTAGCTGGAATTGCCTAAGACGTGAGGCACCCTTGCGGCCAAGACGCGAACTTAGCTTGCGTTGCCTAAGTCGCGCTTCACCCTTGCGATATTGCTCCGCAAAGATCAGCCCACTTGTAACCTCTCGCAGGTCCCGAAGGACCTGTAAAAGAAAAAGTTGATTAGTTCGAAAGAACGAGCGACGGACAAGTCCCGACGTCTCGCGAAAAGAGGGGAGGCTTTACAAACAATTCAGCGAGCACCTTGCGTGCACAAGAGAAAAGAGGGAGAGGGGGAAAACAAGGGCTTTAGAAGGTTGAATGAACAGCTGCAAGCCCACAAACAGCTGCTCACCGAGTCCCGGGCGCGACAACAAGTTCCCGTCAAGGCAACGTGCGAACATGCGAATGAGTGTTCAACGCCCGGTACTATACCGAAGCCCCATCCAGCCCTGTGCCACCCGGGGGGTTCCAAGGGGCTGAGATGGTTGACGTTTTGGTGAGCGGAGGCAGATTCCAGAAATCAGCCCGCGGCACACGAAAACGGAGTTGTTCTGGGCTGTTTTGGGGCTGTTTTGCTCGGTTCAGTGAGCGGTCGCTTTGTAACGCTGCAGCTTGTTCGAACTTACATTTTTACAAGCAAAATGACTCAAAACCAAGGCAAAACAGGCTGCAAAGTAACTGTACATGTAGATGAGAGCGACGAACGGTTTGTTGAACGGAGTTGTTGCGGGTGCGCGACGACCGTTCGTGATAACATGGGACCATGATTTGCCATATTTAGCATACCACGCTCTATATACTGCCATTAACTAGCCATGACCACCCTGCTGGGTGTCCAATCGTTACTGCAGTGCATACAAAATGTGTCTAGGCACCTGCTTGTGTGATTTAACTGACTTTGATGTAATATATGAACACTGTTTCTAGTAATTGACTATGTCTGCTTTAGATGCATACAGAATTTATCTAGTTGTTGAAGTTGTGTTGACCTTTTGTTTACAAAAGCTAGTTCTATTCACTTTCGGCATTTGGTTGGAGTCATTCATTCTGACTGAAGCTGGTTTTTATTGCATCAGAATTCTGTAAATGCGAAGTACCAGACAATCCCTTATCCATGGTTGGTCTTTAGTGAGAAGGTCAAAGTGAATACTGTTTTTATTCGTGATTCTACAGGTGTATCTGATTCAGTACTGATCTTGTTTGGTGGAACCCTCATCAGGGGAGAAATGGTAGTCTTCTCTCTGGATTATATACCTTTCAGTGATTTAATGACTGTGCTATAGCTGACTTGATATTTGTGGCTAGGCTGGACACTTAAAGATGTTAGATGGCTACATTGATTTCTTCATGGATCCAAGTTTAACAGAATGCTACTGGAACCTCAAGGCGGAACTTGATAACCTTGTACAAAGAAAGGTAAACATGAATCTAATATTAAAATATGTTATTCAGCAATAAGTTAAATGAATTATGTTATTGTGATTTTTTTCAATGTTGTAAGTGCATGTTTTACGTTCCTTCCATTAAGCTACAAGCAAATGATTCTTCCAAGAGCATCCAAAAGGTGATGTTATATAATAGGACTTAAAGTAACATCCCATATCACATCACTAATTTAAATATTTTATGCGTCAATCTCAGTTAAGCTGACCACAAATAGGACACTACGGCTTTGTCTTGTTCTTATTATATTTTTAAAATTCAGTTGGTTGTATTTATTGACTAATTACCTGATGGTTGGATCCATTGTTGAATTTACTTGTATATTACTTTCACTACATTAATATTCCCTGATGTGAATGCAGCTTCTAGATCCGAGAACAGATATCCACAAAGAAGGCAGGTACCTAATGCTTGCCGTGCAGGAGCTCGTCTCAGGTGACCTGTGTGAAGGAAGGTTTGTATTTGGACGGGAAACAAGAAGGACCAGATTTAGCGGCAACGAGGGCAACAAGAACAATATTGTGAAAGATGGGACCAACCCAAAAAGCTTGCTGCAAACCTTGTTGATGAGGGCAGGCCACAGCCCACCAAAGTACAAGACGAAGCATCTGAAGACGAATGAATTCCGGGCAATAGTGGAATTCAAAGGGATGCAATTTGTGGGAAAACCAAAGAAGAACAAGCAGCTTGCTGAGAGGGATGCTGCTATAGAAGCTTTGGAATGGTTGACCCACACTTCGGACAAGAGCCACCAGGTTGAAGATGATGACTCCCCACTTGATATCACTGAGAATATGCTGAAGCTTCTTAACAGACCAAGGCGAAGGTCAAGGCGTCGTTCAGGCTGATGGTGACACCTGGAGAATCCAGCAGACCGCAGATGCTGCTAGTATTATTACTAGAGGCATGCCTCTAATTGTGCCAGATTCTTTTTCACCTGGGGAGGCTCTCATCATTCTTTTGCTTACTGGGGCAATTCTGAGTAAGTGATAATAAGACCAAGAGCCAAACGGTGCGGCATGACACATGGATGACGAGATTGGTAACAATAGATCATCTTGATCAAGGCAGATAAACTTTTCAGAATGCATCAATCTAATCTGTAGGCTAATTCAGGAAATTATAGTCTGTTTATATATTATATCTTTTTTTGGGTACCATTCGATCTTTTTTACGGGGGCAAAGGAGTTTAATCAATTCTTATGTTGTTGTGACAGTTATATATACAGGAGGCAATAGGTAATATTAAAGAGGACATGAGCATGTCCAGGTGTAAAATGCATTCTAGTTCCTTGGCTGCTACATTGGCAGTTTATTTTTTGGAGACATTTATTTAAATAAGTGAGCTTTCAGAATCACTGTAAACTCAATTTTGGGATACATTTGACAGGATGTCTTGTACGGAACGATCACAATCTTTTTGTACCCCATGTCTATGAAACAATGCCTACGTCACTGCTTACCTCTGATCTGTCGTCTTATCTTAATAGATAGATAAAGGCAGGCAGAATCCAACATTCCATATCTTTATTATTATTTTTAAAATAACAGACTATATTAAAGCTTAATCAGGTGGATGTAAAATGGAAAAATAAATAAATTAACCATTGGGTAAAAAATAAATTATATTTTTTGGGTTAAAAATCACAATTAACCATTGATTAAAAAAAAACAACAAACAGTCAAGCGAAGTGTTTTTCAAAAATCAAAGCATAGCCTCAAAATTGTTAAGAGAATTCATATATTTCCTCAGCCATTTTCTGTTGCAAAATATAATCATCCAAAAATTGCTTCGCTCTCCGTAAGTGAAACTGCTCTTCTAGCTCTCGAAGAATAACCTCCAACCACCAAATTAATTCCCTTGTCGGTCTTCGAGAATGAATCCTAATCCTGCACAAACATTACAACTCACAAAGGATGCATTAGTTTCAATAGAAAACTCAAAGTTAGTAGGGTAGCATATCAATTCCTTGTTCATCCAGTGTTCCCCATCCCCCTCAGGCAGGTGCATATCATTCACCTCGTTGACTAAAGCACACAGCTTGCACCAAAGTGTTGTAACATAGGCCCGACAATTGCAGAAATGATGGTCATTATGGTGGTTCCAAATGAGTCCAAAGTAAAGTGGTAATGACAGCGTGCATGCAGTCACTCTGTTCCTTCTTAAGCCCGTCACTCTCTTCTAACCATCTACCATTCTTTTACTCAACAAAGAACTTGAAACTATGCTGCAGTTTTTGCTAGACAAATAACTGGTAATCTAAGGCAAAGGCGAATTCAAAAAGGAAATGCACAACTAAATCAATAAACCCCAAAAAAACAGGACAAGCAAGCAAGGGATTACTAGAGAATTTAGAAAACCATTCGGATGTAGGCAGACTGCCCCACGCTAATTTTCTCAAAAATATTTTGATATTTGGAACCACGACAATCTTCCAAATCGCATTCTAGCCAGCCCTAACGTTAACTGGTGATTGGTGCATATTATCGAGAACACTGTAGGCACTCGTAGCCATCATGATCCCCTTTGGATGAGGAGACCAACACCAGATGTTATCACTAGAGCTAAGGGATACATAAATAGCAGCTACCTTCTCGACTAGGCTAGAATAAAATATTCTAGGTAAAGCAGTTCTATCCCATTGATTAGAGGAACCCATTGTCGCCCCTTTAATTAGTCATCTATAATGCTATTTACTATTGTGCTGCCATTAGACAAGTAATGATGCCCACATCAGGTGATAAAGGGTGCTCACATCGGGTGGTAGAGGAAAGTTTCGACTGACCTGTTACGGGACCATCGAACAATGGAGATTGGGTCTTAAATCGATCTAGCACCGTGTTATTGTGATAGCCACTTCGAGTAACAGAGTTTGGGTCTCAACTAATCTAGCACAATTTCATTGGGATGCCAACTTCAAGAAGGAGGCTGGATCTCAACTGATCTAGCATAATACTACGAGAAGCTCACTTGAAAAGGAGGTTGGGTTTCGATAGATTGGGTATAATGTCGCTAAGATGTCTTTCTTAAATGGTCAATATACTCGAAGGTTCTGTTATGCATTGAGGATTCTTCAAAGATACATCAAGGGCTTCAGAGACATCATGCATTGGAGATATTTATATCCATAAAGAATACGTTAGATGTTATGATGCTATGTTAGTAAAAGATACATTAGATGCTTCATATGTTTTTATCCACGAAGAATATATCACATATTGAAAAATGCTTATGTTAATAAAAAATATTTATTTGATTTTTATTAATAACACATATGATATGATCCAACTAAAATCAAAATATTTTTTACTAATAAAAAAAATGATGATAATAAAGTTAGGTGGCTTCAAATATGTTCTATATATCCCCATATAAACTCATCCTATTTCTTTGAAGAAAAGCATTAATATTGTGAGACTAATGACCAACCATTCTCCTCAACTGACGGTAGCAAAGTTACTGCGGTATTAAAAGGTGCTGTGGTTGCCCTGTAAATCACATAATAAATCCCTCTCAAATATGCAAACAAATTTAAATTACGATTTTTGCTAATTTTATTGAGTCTCTTCCCATAATAACTAGCACAAATCTCGCATGATAAAAGATTAAAGAGCCATCACGTCTTGCCCACTTAATTTTTCATTGCAATTAATCTTTGTCCTTTCCCTATATGCGAAACCGATTAAATATTCGTATCAACTGAAAAGTGGAAGCAATTCAAATTCCATTGACGGCGTGATGGAATACACGACGATGATGTGGGTCAACGTGAGCTGTGAGCTGGAGTTAGCCTAAGCAACAAGAGTACGACTGTTCCACAGCAGACGTCACGCACGTTACTGACGTGGAAGAAACCACCTCTGCAGACATGGGCAACGTGCAGAGATCCATCCAACCCCAACGGCTATGTTTTTGCCGACCCCCAATTGTCTTCCTATTCCGTGCGATCGGGGCCCCACGCTGTCCAACGTTACCCCACAAAGCTGATGTCGATCTAACGGCTGGGAACGACGGACTCGCGACCAAACTAAAGAATGGCAGGGGTAATATCGGTATAAGAAATGTTTCAAACCCTTCCGGTAGTCTCCACCCGCCACCATCATCCCCACCCACGACCCAAATCGCATCTCCAACTCCCAACCTTGAGCACTAAAATCAAACGATTATTTATCCGTTTAACGTTATACTTCCACTTTTCGCAGTCTTCATCTGTCTCCGGCGCGTCTATAAATGAAGCATCGGCCTATTTTGATGGCTACTAGCTTGGTGGTACTCGGAAAAGAGTGTATTTGAACGAAAAGCCCAGCTCTTGGAGGAGTTTCCCTTTTTTATCATTTCTTGTTTGAGGTTTCTCCTCCTCCTTCTGGCTTTAATCAGTAATGATTTCATTCTTTTCTCTCTTTTTTTCGTATAAATATTATTCTAGCTTCGTTTATCGAGTTCAATCTTCGATCTCTTGTTTTATTGTTGTCTTCTTGATGTGAAAGTTCGTGTTTTTAGGTTTTTTCTGTACCTCGGATTGCTTCCTAGTTGTTAAAATCGTCCGCTTCATAGGAACGATTGCTTTTTTATGTTTGGCGATCGTTTCTTCTAATCGCGAATGCTACTAAGAACAAAATCGTGGATCATACATCCATAAACACGCAAAAAGACTCTGCCATCCGAATACTAGTGAAACTTGATCCGAGACACATTTCCACTCGTCTCTTTGAACTACTCTGCTTTCTCGCAACAGATCCTTTTCTTCAACTTATAGCTAACTGCTGCACTGCATTCAGTCTCAAAGCACTTGAATAAACGACTATCGGAATGTAGTTTTTGTGAATCTATATGGGGGCTGTTGGCCAATGTGCCATTTCGAAGAAAGAATTTAGAATTTGTGACTTGTAAACCGACAGAGAAAGTTTTGGAAAGGCATACAATTTTTGGATAGTTCACAATCCTTTGTCTTTACTTCTTGCTATCCTGGTGGTGTTTCTTGTTGTAACTTGGGTCTTACCTACCTATCCTATCATCTGTGAGTGCTTGGTACCCGATCTTTTCTCTTGTACAAAGTGTGAATTCACCTGTTCTTTGACCTTTCCATTGAAGCATTCATCATTTGACCTGCTTGAAATGGCTGTTATCTTTGTTCACATCGTCCCACAACATTTTCTATCTAATTTCTTGACGAGATTGATATCATCATATGTATACGTCCATATGTGGTTTGTCTTTTGCTATTCTCAGTTTCTGATTTGCTGAGTGAGAGCTTTCTGATGATAATTAAGGGCTCGGCCCTTTGCATCTTCTTGCATCCTTTGCTTTGTCTATATGCTCACTTCATGAATTTATAGTATCAGATTTGTTGAAAGGATCTGAAAAAGTTATTGCTGCATCTGAAGATGGGAACTTGGCGGACACCAATGCTTGGAATTCTGTTCCTGATGTGCTGGGCGGCAACCATACAAGCAGAGTACACGAAATACAAAGACCCCAACCAGCCAGTGAATGTTCGAGTCAAAGATCTGATGAAGCGCATGACTCTTGCTGAAAAAATTGGTCAGATGACACAGATCGAGCGAAAAGATGCCTCACCTCAAGTCTTGAAGGACTACTTAATTGGTGAGTGTCAATGACTAATGCATTCATCTTGTCTTCGTAATGTCATGGGAAGATAAGAAGAGAAGCTGGCTACACACATAATGAATCACATACGTCTTACAGGTAGCATTCTTAGTGGTGGGGGAAGTGTTCCTGCTCCTCAGGCATCTGCTAAGGACTGGGTTAATATGATAAATGAATACCAGAAAGCTTGCCTGTCGACACGATTGGGAATTCCCATGATTTATGGGATTGATGCTGTTCATGGCCACAATAATGTCTATAATGCAACCATATTCCCTCATAATGTTGGTCTTGGAGCCACAAGGCAAGTTTCATGTTTACTTCCATTTGTTGCATAATGTGATTTTAGGTTTCTTCCAAATATTGACATTCTGTTAAAGCTAGAAACTTAATTCTCTGAACTTAGTGCATGAAGTACCAACATCCTTCCTTAAATTAGCTCTCGGTTTGCCAAACTACCACTTGATGAAAATTGATTTGAGATAATCACATGTGTCTATATTTTCTATTCCTTGTACTGTGTGTCAAGAAGATTTTGTTGCTGTTGCTTGGAAAATTATCTTGTCTCTTGTGTTAACCTATCCTACAGCATTTGTTAGTTGAAACACAGGTTGGCCATTCAAGTATTAACTTTATAATTTATTAGTGAAAGGTTTGGAAAGTACTCCTGGTTTGCTTTTCATATGGTTAAGAAGGATCTGAGATTTACTTCTCTGCTCTATGGCACTGCATGCATTCAATTGAGAAAATATCATTCTAGCTTTTCCTATTTTACTCATTCTCTCTTTTGTTTTTTTTTTTGTTGATACTGTTGGCATACTCATGAGCAATGAAGGCTCAGTGAAATCACTATTGTTCATCTCATCGTATCTTGACTTACAGCCTAATGACACTCATTAAGAATTGTTTGATATTGCCTAATTATGAGACTCTTGCAAGTGAAATCCAACACAATTTGGTCATCCTGATCTCTGATTCTTGGACCTTAATCGTTGTGTAGGGATCCTGATCTTGTAAAGAGGATTGGCGTGGCAACTGCTCTTGAAGTCAGAGCAACAGGCATTCCTTACACTTTTGCGCCATGTATCGCGGTATGCTCAGTTAATTTTATTTGCATTTTTGGTGTTCTGAAATTCAAAATTTGAGTTGGAACTGCATGTGTTATTTTCTGTTGATTTGATATTCCTCCTTCCTAATTCAGGTTTGTAGAGATCCAAGGTGGGGCAGGTGCTATGAGAGTTACAGTGAGGATCACAGGGTTGTGCAGGCAATGACCCAAATTATTCTTGGTTTACAAGGAGAAATCCCCTTAAACTACACAAAGAACTTCCCTTATGTTTCCGGAAAGTAAGGATTCATAATTTACTTAAACTACAATGTGTTATCTGCCTGTAGTTGTTGCTAAACAAAAAAACAAGTCTGCTTAACAAAAAAAACTTGTAGCATAGACTCTGTAGTTCATCACAAAAAAAATACAAGTTGTGTAATCAGTTCCTAATAGAGAATCTTAAGATGTTCAAGGTATTATAACTAAATGTAAACCATCCATAAATAATCCCTTTGATATCACAGAGTATCTGTTTGCTAAATGCAGCCAGTAAGTAGTATAATTTCAATTTTCTTCTTCGTGAGTATTGATAGTTCTTTGTTTCCTTGTGCCAAAAAAAATGCAGTTGGCTATTCTAACATTTTTACAGCTAAATTATGATAATGCTACTCGATCAAACCACAAGTAACCTCATGTGCTTCTCAGGAAGCATGTTGCAGCTTGCGCCAAGCACTTTGTTGGTGATGGTGGGACACAAAAAGGAATTAATGAGAATAATACTATTATCGACTTCCATGGACTCCTCAGCATCCATATGCCTGCTTATTATGACTCGGTCGCAAAGGGTGTGTCCACAATCATGGCATCTTATTCAAGTTGGAATGGAATTAAAATGCATGCCAACCGTTACCTAATCACTGACTTCCTCAAGAAGAAGCTTGGTTTCAAGGTACATTTTGAAATTAGTCCATATACTTCTTATTGGCTACTTCGGAATATGTCACAACTCAATACGCTCAAACCATCATCAGGGATTCGTGATCTCAGACTGGCAGGGCATAGATCGGATCACCACTCCACCTGATGCAAATTACACTTACTCCGTTCAAGTGTCAGTAAACGCTGGTATCGACATGGTGAGCATTTACGTCGAAGAATGAGTGTTATTGATCCATCTTATATCATTAAGTAATAGTTTGTCAAAGACTGCATAATATAGCAGCATTTCTGAATTAAGTTCAATCAAATGCATGAGAATATATAGCAGAGAAAGCTACTAGACATAGGAAGTTTCTCTATTGTTTTGATGATGCATTTCTGAATTAAGTTCAATCAAATGAATGAGAATATATATCAGAGAAAGCTACTAGACATAGGAAGTTTTCTCTATTGTTTTGATGGTGCCTGCCCATTCGAGTCACAGAAGATATATATATTAGTTTTAGGCTCTTTACCATGGTGTTATATGTTTAATTTCTCATCAATCTTGACACCAACTATTGCAACTTGATTCCTGAGAAATTTATATATTAGCCTTGCATATCCTTGATGCTGAAGTGCTTTTGCAGGTGATGGTTCCAGATGACTATCCTGGGTTCTTCAATACTCTGACAACTCTGGTTAATGCCAAAGTGATCCCCATGAGCCGAATTGATGATGCTGTAAGAAGGATCTTGCGGGTGAAGTTTGTCATGGGTCTTTTCGACAATCCTCTGGCTGACTACAACTTGGTTGATCAGCTTGGAAAGAAGGTCAGTTGGTTCTCCGTCTCTTTGCTTGCAATCAACATACTCGAATTTGGATTTCCATCTCCTGACAATCCTTGGCTGCATCCAGGAGCACAGGGAGTTGGCAAGGGAAGCTGTAAGGAAATCACTTGTGCTGCTGAAGAATGGAAAGTCTAGTAAGAAGCCATTGCTGCCACTGCCAAAGAAGGCCGGGAAGATTCTTGTTGCTGGAAGCCATGCAGACAACCTTGGCTACCAGTGTGGTGGTTGGACCATAGAGTGGCAAGGAAGTAGTGGAAGAATCACTGGTGGTATGTTTCAGCTCTGCTTGCTCCTCCCATTTCATGAATAGGATGACAGACACAATACACCTTGATCTGAACGCTAAATGAAAGCTATATTCCTTCTTTTACAGGTACCACAATCCTGGAGGCCATTAAGTCCACAGTAGATCCATCAACCAATGTAGTGTTCTCTGAGAACCCTGATGCCGGCTTCGTTAAGAGCAACAACTTCTCCTATGCCATTGTCGTCGTCGGGGAGCCGCCCTATTCTGAGACTGCTGGAGACAGCCTCAACCTCACCATTCCTGAGCCTGGGCCGAGCACAATCCAATCTGTGTGCGGCGCGGTGAAGTGCGTGGTGGTTATCATCTCCGGCAGGCCCGTGGTCGTCGAGCCGTATGTGCCCTTGATGGACGCGCTTGTGGCTGCCTGGCTGCCGGGATCCGAAGGCCAAGGGGTCGCTGACGTGCTCTTCGGGGACTTCGGCTTCACCGGGAAGCTGCCTCGCACTTGGTTCAAGTCGGTGGACCAGCTCCCCATGAACGTTGGTGACAAGAACTACGACCCCCTGTTCCCGTTTGGTTTTGGGTTGACAACATCGACAGTGTAGGGCCTGGCGTAGCAGCGAAGAATCTAGAATCGGATCCGGCATCATTCTTATAACAGCTGGATTATATATATATATATATATATATATATATATATATATATATAATCAACGTTTGATTTGCTCATCCATCCAAACTTCTGTGAACTTGCATGTATGTATATGTTGATCTTGTTCTGTTAAATTAATGGAATTTCTAAGAGATGTGGCCTATTGGAAGGATTCAATCTCTTGGTTTTTTTTCTTTAATTAATACACACGTCGTGTCTTAGCAGGATATCTCATTCGAGATACACTTGAAGAGGTTGCGAATGAGGTATACGGAGTGGTGATCATAGTTATGTTTGAATCCCAAATCAAATGGTAACTAAACTAATATAATTAAAATTAAAATTAAAATTAATCAATGATTTTATGATTCCGAATTAGTTTATGATTCTATTATTCTAAATCGAATCAGAATAAATCAACTATTTTGAATCAAACTAAAACTGTGGATGATATTTTATTTTTGTTTTTATGTCATAAAATCGAAACTAGTAAAACCATTGGTATAAATAGATAGTAGGGAAACAAAGGAGACGAGCTAGCATCGTTATGGTGACCTCGATTGCATATAATATTTCATTTTATTATTATGGTACTTCAAATAGTTTCTAAGAGAAATGTTAAATACCTCATGATATCCAATTGAGGTTATTTGTTATATGGAAGTTCGAATTGTTAATGACCATTATATAATTTTATCTTTTTAATTATTATTATTTATTATGTTGTAATGATTCAAAGTTAACGGTTAAATATTTTAATTATAATTTTATGATGTTATAATTTAAATTTAAAAGAATTGATTAATATTTGAGTTGAAAGTAGACTAGGCCCAACTAACAAGCTAAGCCCAACTAATAGGTTGAACTTAATGCAAACTAAGTCTAACCGGTAGGCTAGGCCCAACTTGTAGATTAGCATAGCCTAACTTAAATGGGTAATCATGTACAATGTATATGATCAGTCCATGGATTAACCTAGCTTATATGATGTATATATAAATATGCACTATATATAACCAGTATATAGGTTCACCCAACCTAACCTAATGCTATGTAGTATAGCATATTACTATTACTTTATCTGTTTTAGACTCAAATATTGATTGAATCAATTCAAATTTAATTAGTTTAGATTGAATCATTATAATTCTAAACTTGTTTGACTTATTAAAGTCTTTTTACATAAATTGAATCTAATCTAGTCCAAATTATATCAGTTTAGGATGATTCGAGATCAACTAAATGAGGATTAGAGATCGATTTAGTTAGGTTTTAGTTAATTCGAGTTCAACTGAATTGATTGAGTTAGGGTTCAAATGGACTAATTTATTTGACATTAATGATATTTAAAAAATAAATTAAGATATTTTAATAAATTATTTCATCATGATATAGACATAACTAGTATCATATGATTTTGTTTTATGCCAAGAATAAGTAGGGTGATTCCTTTCAAGGATTAATGGACCGTTAGATGTAACGATTACACGATTCCTCTATTTGTTATTGGGAGGAATATGTCCCTACTTTGGCATATGAAGGATATTATTTCATCCGCTATTAGGAGTGTGATATGAATTTATTTAAAACATAAATTTATCTCATGTGATCTCTCTATCCATATTGGAGGAGTGCTCTTTTAGGTATTTGATATACGTTAATAGGATGATTGATTTTTGGATATGAAATCATTTTACAATTGACTTATAGGGTTCCTACTTGCTGAATTTTTTTTTATTTTAATTTTTAGAGTAATCTCCTAATAACACTAAATCATATCACAATAGAAAGTAAACCTTCCTCTATCATTAAATAGAGTTAGTTGAATTTTATTTTTAAGTTAATATTACTATGTTTCTCAATAAAACATATAGTTACTTTCAACTTTTATTTTGATTTATAAATAAATTATAATAAATATTTATAATTTATGTATATTAATAAAAAAAATATTTATTTATTTGACTCTTACCTGTAATTCCGTGAAAAAAATCTATGATGTGATAGTAATATATCACAATCGTTGTTGTATTTGTGCCATCTATTATTAATAAACAACGGACATACTGGTTTAATACAAATGTCCTATCGAATTAATACGATATAAGATTTTACCATCCATAAAGTCTAATGTTCGAATAACATATGTAATTAAAATTTAAATTAAAATCCACGATACTCATGTTAATTACTGAAATCATTATAAAAATATATTTTTTTTGGTTAATATTATTTTTTTTGGTAAGTAACACAAATATATTTTTCACCTCGCGCCAGGTAGGGGTCGAACCTACGACTTTCTGCTTAGGAAACAGACGCTCTATCCACTGAGCTACAGGCGCTTTGTTTCTTTGTTAATATTACATATTTATTATTTTTAACTTCCTTTTTAGTTTAAGTATCCTGATAAAATATTATAGAAAATCTAATCGAATTAAACTATTTTCTGACGCCTAAACTTACCACAAGTCCTAACGTTAAATTTAGCTCAAAATTCTTTATATGATGGGCGATCATAATCTATTGCAACACTAATGGTAATATAATAAAACTTGAGGAATAGGTTGAAACTTCATTTTTGGTTTTCCTATCAAGATAAGAAAGAAATTAGATAGAATACCAAAAGACTAACTCTATGTTTAATAACAAGGAGAGGCTTCAGTTATCATCAACCGGCGCAGTTTTAGTCCCACATTGAGAACAACGAAGACAGAAGGGAGGAGGCTGGGCTATAAAAGCGGAGGCGCTTCTAATTGGTAGGTTATCTTTGCGCTTGGGGCAATGTCGCAGCTTGTGAGGTTATAACCGAGGCGCGACAATTGCTGGTTGAAAACTATTTCCAAACCCCCTCTTTGGTCTGGGTTTGACCCAGCGTCATAGAGAATTTCTGGAAGGGCTCCCTCTAACCCAGGGAAAAGCTCTATCAATGCTAATCGCTAAATTATACTTGCTCTATTACATGATTATACTTTAGTGGAGGCAAAGATAAATAAATGTAATGACTTATCTATTATTTTTGTTCAACAAGTAATAATAGATATATCAAATAGATAATTAGGATAATTATTCTTATTTAGATTTTCAAAAGAATTATTTCGTCTCTATGTGGGAATTAGTTAAAATCATATAATATAATTTTTTTTATTCATTAATTAATAAAAATAAAATTTTATTTAAAAATAATTATACTTAATTAGATTTAAAAAATTTTAAAAATCTTTTACGTATGTATGAATTTTATAAAATAGGCTAAGTTCAATAAATATAATAATACTATATTAGTCTAATTATAAATATGAAGCATATTATATCATCAATATCATATTTTTGAACCATAACATTGTTGACCTTTTTTAATACAGTATAAAATGATTACTATAGTCAAGACAATCTTATTATCATCAAATTTTTCATGAGTTGCTTATAAATTCAATCATAAAACATGTTCTTTCCATCACTTTATATTGTAAATCCTAAGTGAATGAATTAGTAGTCAAATACAGTAAAACTTAAGCTATTAACTGATATTAATTGTTTATAGATTTTTTTAAAATCATTAAGTACTTTATACATGTAACAATACTTGTTATTTTTAAAGAAAAACTATTATGATATGTCAAAAATATCTTTATCGACTTGATAATTGAGTTTGACCATACCAATTCATAAGATAAAATTTCATAATCATAAAACTTGATTAGTAACCTCAAAACATATCACAAAATTAGCTTGTATTAATAATAATATAATAATATATTATTTTATATATTTTCTATAAATTATCCTTCTAACTAATATAAATATAAAATACAAAATGGACTTCCTACTTTATTGAGATAATTTACATAATCAACATATGAAAATATCATAATTTTAGATTAATCTAATTTCATATATGTGAATATATAATCCTTCGTCTATTTCATATATCTTATTGCTTTCTTTTTTTAACCTTTTAGTATTTCAATCCTAGGTAACTCTAGTATATGCCCAGTATTCTAACTATAAAGTTTATAACTGGTTTGGTATACTCTTGAGTATATAGTATATTTCCAACTTTGCATATATAATGAATTTTTTTTTATTCCTTAATAAAATTATTTTAAAAATATTTATTTTGATTAAAAATTTTATTTTTATCATTTATTGAATAAAGTTGTATACTAAATCTCTCCAAGACTCGATAAATATTTTCTTTTAGACACTCATAATAATCCTTGAAATCTATCCCTAAATATCTCAATACTAATAATATAAGATACTTTATTCATATCAATCATTTTAAAACTCTTAATAAGAATTTTTTTGGTTTAGCATAATAAACCAAGATTACTACTGGTATACAAAATATTATCCGCACATAGACCAAAATAATAAACTAGCTCTCATTGACCTTCAAATATAAACATTGAATAATAGTATTTTTCTTAAATCTGAAGAAAGTAATAGTATTATGATATTTTATATATCATTATCTGAAAGCTTGTTTAAGTTTATAAATAATTTTTAATTTATATGTCAAATTTTATATTTCTTTTATTTTCTCTTATTTAGGTTAATCCATAGAAAACTATATCCCTAATTAGAAAACTTGTTATGATTCTTAATGAATTCATTTTCAAAACTAAAAAAAATATCTCGTTATTGTAGATGCATTCTTTATGAGTAAACATTTGACCACAACTCTAACTATTATATCGTTTGATATTATATTTTGAGTGATGTTTATATAATAGTCTTTTTTATAGTTATTGGATGATTTATTGAGTTTTCAGATACCATTCTAGTTCATTGATTTCAACTATTTTTTCATCGCATCGTACCACTTTTCATAACTTATGAAAACAATGAGAGATCATTTTTATTCCTATATCATAATATGATTATTATAGATATACCATATAATAATAAAAAATGATAAACCTCCTTTCTATGTGAGATCTTCTCAAGACTACTAGTTATGATTGTTCTACAAGATTATTACCAATGACATTAACATCATGTAGGAGTTCATCAATGCTATTTTGTTATTCTCTCATTAATTCTTTTAGTAACTTGAACAACAATAATCTCTCAAATTTAAAATAATAAAAGAATATCAATATTTATTTTTTAATATCAAAATTAAAATTAGAGATTTTTACTCCTACTGTACCTAGTTTAAGATTTTTCTCAATATTAAGGCTGTGTCGTCATGCCTATGTGCGATTATGCATCAACTAACGACCATACCATTGTCGTGGTGCTCGATGGTGCTTACGAGTATGTCGTGCAACCATTGGCTATTGCAGCCTTTGACGTCCAATCGATACTGGTCATGGCTTGTAAGTATCACAATGACGTTGATGCAATTATCATAGCCATGGCACTACTTTAGTCATCGTAGTCGTTGCATGAATTTTGTTGCAGTTGCCACAATAATGATGTCGTATCCCATGGTGCTTATGTTCCGTATGCAACTGCTACCCACGATTGGAATGGCGATCACCAGAGATCGCCACCTTTAATAATACTATTGCTAATAATAAATTGTCAACAATGATCCATCAATCAAATATGAGGAATCTCGTATCATTTATAAGCATGTGATAAGATGGATGAGATATGAAAGTATATCAAAAATACAAATAGATCGTTCAACCATCATAAATCAAAATTAAATAATATATTTTTGTAAGCGAAGGATACTAATAAACGGATCTAAATATAAAATAAATCTGAAATACTTTTACGATCTAAAGTATCTGATTTTAAAGCATGGCTGTGATACCAATTGTAAATATAAAAAACTTTAATGCTAGAAATTGTAATCAAATAATAATATATCAAATTTATGATGTGTACCTTCTAAAGCTACTCAGAAAACTTTTATCTGATTTGCACGTGTATCGTTGTCAGTGTAGGAAAATCTAGGGGCAACATCACATGCGCAGCGGAATAACAGAAAACAAAAACCCCAAATTTTTCAAAAAGGTGTTCGTCGTCATGCAAAGATTGGTGCGTAAAAACTCGTAAAACTTGAATCCACGTGTGAGATAGTATTTTACCAAGGGATCGTATATCCCTGAAATCCTGCATATCTGTAAGAGAGGATGAAGGAGATCAAATGTCCTCCTCTCTAGCGGTGATCTACATAGTAGAGCTGCGACGACACTCTTCAAATCGCTACCTAAATCTCTACACCTGTTATCTAAGGAGGAGAATGGGAGAGGAGAATAAAAGGTAGCAACCAAGAAGCTTCTAGTCTATAGGTCTTTAGTTCCCTCCTCTTGCCCTATTGGGTATTATATCTCCATTCAACTACCCAGACCTCTTAGATTAGTGAATTTTTATCCAATAATTTCTCATTGTCTCTTATTGGATCTCATCCATAGGATCCAATAATTCAAGGGCTTATTGGATATCCAATAAGATAGGGGCTTCGGTGGATATCTCATATTCGAACCGCTACTCGTCAAAATGCTTACCTTATATGTGTGACCCTCTAGGCCCAATATCGAGCTGGCCATGAGTCATACTTGTCAGAACTCCTTCTGGCTCAGTGAATTATTATCCTCATAATAATTCACTCAACTCATCGACTACGGGCGTACTATGCCACTATGTCATAGTCCCAAGCGATATAGAAGAATCCAATCCTTTGGACCTATCTGTCCTCAATTATCGTGTATCTATAGTTCATCATCCATCTAATATCTCAGAGACTATATACTGGGTATGGTACTATAAGACCCATACAGTTTCTACTCGAGTCTCGCTCTAATCAGATTCTCCCGGAGAACTCTTTCTCTCTCAATCCGAATGACCCTGGCAAGAGATTTGTTTTAGCAAGAATACATGGGATATTCCTCGCATGACATCGAGAGCGGATGATCCTCTATCGACACTTAATAGCACTCATAAGGTTGGCTACCACTCCCGATGACTAATTGTCTTAGATCTGAAACTTTCAAACCTAAAGTAGAGTATCAAAGAGTGAAGTACTCATATAGTACATCCTTGGTGTCTCAAGTCTAAGGACCAAGTATACTACTAGGATAACAGAATCACTATTTGATAATGAGGTATTATTAATCATCCAGCAGTCCATGAGCGGATCAACTAGTGAACTTATTTTCCAATGAGCATCTACACTATAGCCCTACTGTCCCCACACGAGTAGCTATGGGATCAACTGTCTCTATCATATGGACGGGTGTACAGCACACCAATCTATCTAGTTATCTCGATGTTCCTCTTGAGTAACCTATGACTATGATTATTTAGGGTGTGTGTTTAAAGGTGAATCAGTCTCATTATCGTAATCTCATCACGTTTTGATTCTCATTGTACAGATCCATGAGCATCACTATATATATATATATATATATATATATATATATATATATATATATATATATATATATATATATATATATATATATATATATATATATATATATATATATATATATATATATATATATATGCCATAAGCATATAAAGTGATAAAATATCAAATAATATAATAAATATAAAAAAAGTGTATCATGTCATTTTTTTAATTAAAATCATCTCTTAAGAAATCCTATCATAATTGGACTTTTTTAATGTTACTGATAATCATAACTAGAATCCAATCAAATTTATAATATATATTATCCGATTAGATAGAACCATATAATCTAATAGCCTTTTCCTATTTAATCTCATTATCATACCTCAATACTAAGTTGGCTTTGATGACTCATTGATGATAACTTCATTAAGCCAAAATTACTAACCAAAATATTTAAGCTAAAATTAATAATAACAAACTCATCAAACTTATATATGTCAATCTTAGTCATATCATATTTTCGATGTAGGATTAATTGGTGTGTTACATAAAAACATGTCTATTAGGGCCCACAAGTGTGGATGTTAAATTATATGAAATACTAAATATAACTTCATGAACTATACAACACGAAAAGAGTATACCCAACTACATAAACTTCATGAGGAAGACATTCGGACCTTAGTAAGAGTGTGAAAAGCCAAAAGGTCGAAGAGCATTGAAGTATCTAAAAGTTAGAATACTCCAAGAATAGCTAAATGCATGAAACGAGCAAAAAAAACTTAAGGGGCTATTTATAGTGCTCGAGTAACCCTTCGACTAACCACCTCGTTGCTCGTCACTTTGGTTGATTAACAACATGGCGACATGCCATTAGATGAGGCTGGGCATTGCAACTATCATGATCATTTGAATCCCGAAAGGCACATATAACCACATATAGACACCCGAGCAAGCGCCATGTCACACATGTATCAAGCCATAATTACAAGGATAAAATTTTATCGGGTTCAATAGACGACCGAATCAATGTGACTATCAAATAATGGGATGAATAATGCACATGAGCATACATGGCCAGACTCATTGGGTAAGTCAATGACCTTTGCATAGTCGAAGGGTCAAACACAATGCACGGCCATAAAGCCAAATGCGTATTTCAATAATGCATAACCTAAGGGCTAAATGTGTACCTCAATAATTAACACTCGAATGACTAAACACATATTTCAATAACACAACCTAAGGGTCAAATGTGCAAGCCAATGACCCTTGCAAAGCTGAAGGGTCAAACACGACGCATAACCAAAAGACCAAATGCGTATTTTGCTGATACATAGCCTAAGGGCTAAATATGCACCTCGATGATTAACCGCCAAAAGGCTAAACACACATTTCAGTGATGCACAACCTAAAGGCCAAATGTGCATCTCGATGATGCATAATCGAAACACTAAATACATATTTTCATGCTTCACAACCTAAGGTTTGAATGTGCATCTCAAATATACATAGATAAAATTATGAATATATATTTCGACAACGCATAGTCGAAAGGTCGAACATGCATTTTGACAATACATAATCTAAGGCCCAAATGTGCATTACTATAACACCATAACTAAAGTGCAGGACTCACATTTAAATAACTCTTAGTTGACGACCTAACTAGTAGACACCCCTTCATTAAAATTAATGATGCTAGATACAATAATTTTTAGCTTGATAGTCCTACAACCCAATGAGCTTGAAAGTTTGAAGGGGGGGGGGGGAGAGAGGGGCGGGGCTGGGGTGCTAGTGATAGATAAGGTACGACATAAAAGACACAATGTCGTAACAAGTGGTCGATCAACGTGTGTTAGACACCACAGACATAGAATCATGATTCAGCTCCAAACACTTCACATTCGCTTCCAACCACCAATAATCTCGAATATAAAGGTCTTTATGGTCCACCCATAAAAGGGGCTCCCAAATACACTTTCATAACTAAATAATTCTGTAATAATTTCTGACTAATTTGATCAGTCCAAACCCCAAATCTAATCGTCAGAGAGATATTTATCGAGAACACCCCCAAGTTACATTAGAACAGATCTCATTTCTCGTTCCAACTCGAACAACTAAAATCTACAATAACATTTATTGAGTTCAATTTTGGATGAATCTGGTTTTTTAGTGCATGCATCTACCTGAGATTGCTTCATTTTGTGTCTTGTTGATGCTAATTTTTTTATTTTTAGGGTTTTTTTTTCTGTTTGCTTTTTATAGGGAAGATTGGTTTTTATTGTGTGGTGATCATTTCTTCTTATTTTACTTAATGATAAGAACAAAATCGTGTAACAGATTGTAACTACTTAAATAATTAGTGTCTTGATAATTTGAACATTTTATTATCGTATTTGTTATATGTGATTAATAAAATAATTAAAATTAATTTTCTTAAGTAAGAAATTTAGTAACTACTTAAATAATCAAAAAATCCAAAATTTACTAATTAATTTATTTCCTAATCAGTGAAATAAATATTTAAAGTATACTTTGTATAAAAAATAAAATATAAATAAAAAAATAAATTATTTTTGACCTTATTGGGAGTGCTCATCTTTTCCTATAAAAAGGTTGCCTCTCCCTCATTACTCATCCGGCTTGGCTTAGAGGAACGGAGGAACGGATTCTATTAGAGTGGTATGTATTCTATCTTTTCTTATAAAGTTTTGATTTATATTTTAAAATATTTTATATTAGAATTATTATATTTTGTAATGCATAATAATATTTTAATTTCGAAATTATAGATATTTAAAATTCGATGTTAAAATAATTATTTAATTTCATGATGATGTTGCATGAATTACAATGGTATTTTAAGCTTAAATCATAATTAGCAAAAGACTAGTTGATGAATTTTATGAAATTTCTGTCATTTTATCTTAAATCAAATTATTTTAAGATTGATTTAATTATTAAAATTCTAGTTTTTGGATTAAATAATGACTTTAATTCTATATATATATATATATATATATATATATATATATATATATATATATATATATATATATTGGGATCGTGAATTTATTGGATTGTTTAATTCATATAAAATAGATTTAAAATTTAATTATATAGAAGTGTTTCTTTCTTGGTAACTTGGGTCTTACCTACAGTGTAAATTCACCTCTTTGACCTTACCCAGCTTTCGTCATTTTGACCTGCTTGATATGCTTGTTAGCTTTATTCTTTTCGACCCACAACATTTTCTAGCTAATTTCTTGACTGGATTGATGTCATCATCATATACATATATACGTCCATATGTGGTTGGTCTTTTGCGATTCTCGGTTTCTGATTTGCTGAGTGAGAGCTTTCTGATGATCAAGGGGCTCAACCCCATGCATCTTCTTGTATGCTTTGCTTCGTCTTTTAAGATCATTTCATGTTCTTACAGTAACAGGTCCGTCGATAGGATCCGAGAAGGTTATTGCTGCATCTAAAGATGGCAACTCGGCAGACACCAATGCTTGGAATTCTGTTCCTGTTGTGCTGGACGGCAACCATACAAGCAGAGTACATGAAATACAAAGATCCCAACCAGCCAGTGAATGTTCGAGTCAAAGATTTGTTGAAGCGCATGACGCTTGCTGAAAAAATTGGTCAGATGACACAAATCGAGCGAGAAGTTTCCACACCCCAAGTCTTGAAGGACTACTTCATTGGTGAGTATCAACAAATGCATTCATCTGGTCTTTGTACCACTCTACTGTAAAAGGAAGAGAAGCTGTCAGCACACGTACTGAATCATACACGTCTTACAGGTAGCATTCTTAGTGGCGGGGGAAGTGTTCCTTCTCCTCGAGCATCTGCTAAGGACTGGGTTGATATGATATATAAATTCCAGAAGGTCTGCCTGTCGACACGATTGGGGATTCCCATGATTTATGGGATCGATGCTGTTCATGGCAACAATAACGTCTATAATGCAACCATATTTCCTCACAACATTGGTCTTGGAGCCACAAGGCAAGTTACATATTTACTTCGATTTGTTGCATAATGTGACTTTAAATTTCTACGAAATATTGCAAAAATTAGCTCTTGGTTTGCCAAACCACACCTGTTGATGAAAATTGATTTGAGATCATCATTTGTTAGTTGGAACACAGGTTGGCCATCCAAGTATGAACTTTATAATCTATTGGTGAAATGCTTGGGAAGTACTACTGGTTTTGTTTTTCATATGGTTGAGAAGGATTTTAGATTTACTGCTCTGCTCTATTCAACTCATTATATCTTTTTTTTTGTTGTTGATACTGTTGGCATACTCATAAGCAATGAAGAAATCACTATTGTTCTCTTCACACCCTATCTTGGCTTACTGCCTAATGATTGTACTTAAGAATTGTTTGACATTGTCTAATTATCAATCTCTTTCGAGTGAAATCCAACACAATCTAGTCATCCTGATCTCTGATTCTTGGACCTTAATTGTTATGTGCAGGGATCCTGATCTTGTAAAGAAGATTGGTGTGGCAACTGCTCTTGAAATCAGAGCAACAGGCATTCCTTATGCTTTTGCGCCATGTATCGCGGTAAGCAAGTCTTTTTTCTTTTTTTTTGCATTTTTGGTGTTCTGAAATTCAAATTTTGAGTTGGATTTTCAGAAGTGTTATTTTCTGTTGATTTGATATTCCTCCTTCCTGATTCAGGTTTGTCGAGATCTGAGGTGGGGCAGATGCTTTGAGAGTTACAGCGAGGATCACAGGGTTGTGCAGGCAATGACCCAAATTATTCTTGGTTTACAGGGAGATGTCCCTGCCAACTACACAAAAAAATTCCCTTATGTTGCTGGAAAGTAAGGATTCAGAATTCTAATAACACTGAAGTTGTTGATAAATCCAAAAGAAACAACTTTGCTTGAAAAGCAAATGTAGCTTAGACTCTGTAGGTCATCGCAATGCATCACAAGTCTTGTTATCAGTTCCTAATAGGGAATTCTTCTGATAGATAGATAGATAATGCTCAAGGTATTATGATAGACAATCCTTTTCATATCACAGAGTCTCAATTTTCTAAATGCAGCCATGAAATTAGTAAAATTTTCATATCACAGAGTCTCAATTTTCTAAATGCAGCCATCACAACCTTCATACTGCTAAATTATGATACTAGTAATTTATCAAACCACAAGTAACCTCATGTGCTTCTCAGGAACAATGTAGCAGCTTGCGCCAAACACTTTGTTGGCGATGGTGGAACACACAAAGGGATCAACGAGAATGACACTCTTGTCGACTTCAGTGGACTCCTTAGAATCCATATGCCTGCTTATTATGACTCCATCAAGATGGGTGTCTCCACAGTCATGCTTTCTTTTTCAAGCTGGAAAGGAGTTAAAATGCATGCCCACCGTTTTCTAGTCACAGACTTTCTCAAGAAGAAGCTTGGTTTCAAGGTAGATCACGAAAGAGTCCATAAACACCTTTTCATTCACTGCTTGAGAATGTATCACGACTCAATATGCTTCAAACTGTTTGTCAGGGATTCGTGATCTCAGACTGGACGGGCATCGATAAACTCACCACCCCAACAAAAGCAAATTACACTTACTCTGTTGAGAAGTCAATCAACGCTGGTCTCGATATGGTGAGAAATTTATGTCGAAGAATGAGCGTCACTGATCCAAATTATACTATAAATTATAGTTTGTCAAAGACTGCACGATGTCGCAGCAGTTTCGAATTAAGTTCGATCCAATGCATGAGAATGCATAGCAGAGATTGCCACTGGACATAGGAAGTTTCTCTATTGTTCTAATAATGCCTGCCCGGTGGCTGTAGGCTCTTTAACATGGTGTTCTAGCCAGCCTCACATATCCTTGATGCTACTGTGCTTTTTTGCAGGTCATGGTCCCAGATGACTATCTTGGGTTCATTAATAATCTGACAACTCTGGTTAATGCCAAAGTTATCCCCAAGAGCCGAATTAATGATGCTGTAAGAAGGATCTTGCGGGTGAAGTTTGCCATGGGTCTTTTCGAGAACCCTCTACCTGACTACAGCTTGGTTGACCAGCTTGGAAAGAAGGTAAATTGCTTGTCTGTTCTCAGTCTCTTTGCTTGCAATCAACTTACTCCAGTTTGGATTTCCATCTCCTGACAAATCCTTGACCGCAACCATCCAGGAGCACAGGGAGTTGTCAAGGGAAGCTGTAAGGAAATCACTTGTGCTGTTGAAGAATGGAAAGTCTAGTAAGAAGCCGTTGCTGCCACTGCCAAAGAAGGCCGGGAAGATTCTTGTTGCCGGAAGCCATGCAGACAACCTTGGCTACCAGTGCGGTGGTTGGACCATAGAGTGGCATGGAAGCAGTGGAAACATCACCGTTGGTATGTGTCGACTCTTGTTGCTCCTCCCATTTCATGCTTAGGATGACAATACGCCTTGATCTGAACGCTAAATGAAAGCTTGATCCTTCTTCTTTTCCAGGTACTACAATCCTGGAGGCTGTAAGAGCCACGGTAGATCCATCAACCAAAGTAGTGTTCTCTGAGAACCCTGACGCCGGCTTTGTTAAGAGCAACAACTTCTCCTATGCCATTGTCGTCGTCGGGGAGCCGTCCTACTCTGAGACTGCTGGAGACAGCCTCAACCTCACCATTCCCGAGCCTGGGCCGAGCACGATCCAATCTGTGTGCGGCGCGGTGAAGTGCGTGGTGGTTATCATCTCCGGCAGGCCGGTGGTCATCGAGCCGTACGTGCCATTGATGGACGCGCTTGTGGCTGCGTGGCTGCCGGGATCCGAAGGCCAAGGGGTCGCTGATGTGCTCTTCGGGGACTTCGGCTTCACAGGGAAGCTGCCTCGCACTTGGTTCAAGTCGGTGGACCAGCTCCCCATGAACGTTGGTGACGAGAACTACGATCCCCTGTTCCCGTTTGGATTTGGGTTGACAACGAAACCGAGGTCAACAGTGATGGGTTTGTAGTTGCAGGGAGAAGAATCGTGAATCGAATCGACGCTTGTGGCACCATTCTTATAACACCTGTATTTCACTTTAATCAATATTTATTTGTTCATCCATCTCTCTCTCTCTCTCTCTCTCTCTCTCTCTCTCTCTATATATATATATATATATATATATATATATATATATATATATATATATATATATATATATATATATATATATATATATATATGTTAAGCTTGAATTAAAAAATCAAATGATAATCGAATCAATTAAAATTAAAATTAAAATTAATCAATGATTTTATGAGTCTGAATCAAATCGGAATCGATCAACGATTTTATGATTCTGAATCGAACCGGAACCAATCAATAGTTTTAAATCGAACGGGAAATGAGGGTGCTGATCCATTTTCAATTCCTTATACCCTTGGAATCGGAATCAGTAAACAATTCTGAATCAAACTGAAACTGAGGGAGGCGGTTCAGATCTGAATTGGCTGAAAACAAAAACAAAAGAAAAAAAGATGGCCACTTCACACCCTACAATCGGTAATCTCAAGCTGGAAGATATTCTTTTTATGGCCACTGGCATGGGCAGCGGGTAGGGAAATAGGGAGACGAGACCACCATGGCCTCCGCCAACATAGTATTCTATAACGCTCTCGAAGTAAAAGAAATGCTCAATGAAGGAGAGATATCAAACTAGAGGAAAGTGGGGGATGGTAGAGGAAAGATGGGCCTTCCCCGTACTCGTCATATGAAAGTCTGATATTTAAAGTTGGAAAGGTCGAGATTTGTAGCTCGAGATGGGAGAGGGGATTTGTGGAAGGAAGATGAAGCGGAAGATTTCTTTCAGGCCCCACATTAAGGGAGTCTGATGGCCTACATGGGGCTCGTCCTCGACTCATCAGACACATAGAGCGTAATGGGACCCATGTGAAGATTAAATATTATTGAAAAAAAATCAAAAATTCAAAAATGATGATTCCATTTGAAATCAGTTGGTTCGAAATCACCTAATCCGGTTCAGAATCGAAACTAAAACCACGCAGATCTGTGCCAATTTTATTTCCACTGAACCGAGATCGACAATATGACAAGAAAAGATAGAAAAAAAATAAACGAAAAAAGTCAACCGAGAATCACTGAGAAAGCAAGGAGGGAAATAACTTAAAGCTATCTTTGACTTTGTGATTATTCCAAGACATCTCCAGGTCTCAAAATGTATATTCATTACTTTTCTCCGGAAGATCTACTCCCGATTATTGATAACTCAACAAGGATGCTCACTATTTAATCACTAGTATATAACTCTACTTAAAAAAAACTGAAGACTACAATTTACTGACATTGGTTGTCCTGATTGGTATGCAAATCAGTTGGGTTACCAGTGCATGTTAACTTGGCGGCTCCAGTGAGGTGTTCTAGGAAGTCTTGATGCGTATCTGACTTATGAAAATCCAATGAAATAGTTCCCCCACATGATCCAGAATGCTGAGCTGCTCTTCTCTTCAGTTCTTCCTTGACATGCTGAGACAAAAAAGAGAAATGAGGAAAAGCCTTTGCGGGAACAATGGAAGAATACATTGTTCATTTTTAATCACTCAAATGTCCGATGATCCATGCCAATATTTAATTTAACAGAATATTGAAAATAGTAGATCAAGGTTGAAAAAGATTGTGAAAAGAGCAGTCCAGATAAGTTCGTTTGACTCTGCTCACTGAAAAACGACTGAGTTCGCAAATAAAGTTTGCATATGTCAAATTGTTGTAGCACTTCTTCTGTTCATCTATAAAATTCAGGTGTTTCACTAATACAAACACTTAAAAGAGAACACCTAATTTCTTTTACATATTCCTACAAATTTATTCAATGCTTTTGGAGGATGAATAGCAGATTGTGTCACATTCATCATCAGGAAAATTCCACAGAAAGAGGCATATAAAATGTCAAATATTGACAGATGAAGTGGACACAACCTCGATTCCTGAGAGACACCTCAAAAGTCCAAAAACTATCTTTAACCAGTCTCCTTAATAATATTTTTGAAAATATAACAACTTACAGCGGGCCAAGCCCTCTAAGGATAAAGGATGAGAGAACACACTAATACAACAGCCGCATACATGGCATAGTTGTTTGGGCTGAGGAACCCGAGAGAGCATGAGTTGAATTATATCAGCTAAAAGCAATGTAGACTCAACCATTCAACTCAACTCCAGCAAAATATTCAAGTAAACAAATAGAGGAAAAGAAAAAAGGGATTCAGATAATTTCACACCAATTCACAACATTTACAATTAACCATAAGCAAACCAACCCAAAAGCATAAAGTAATATACAAATGAACAAAATTCTCAAGTAAACAAGCAGAAAAAATAAGACAGAGACAGAATAACCATTAGTGTTATAGTGCTCTGAGCATGCACATCCTACATGACTTTCTAATAACTTTTCATAAAGATATCAACCCATAATGAAGCTGTGAAATTGGAGTCCAATCGGCCAAGACTGTATCGAGCCTCTTAATACAATGATGCTCTATTTAGAAATTCCCCATTCATTCCTTTATTCATATTGAGTACAAGTTATGCAGCTTAAATTTTTTAGAAACTGTTTAATGCACCATTGATACATTTATTAAATTTTTATGCAAAAGTCAAATATATACTTGCAAATTTTGGCTTAAATTCCATTTGATCCATGTGGGAGATACATATTCCATCTTATTCTAAATATACAGAATTGTTTACATTTTACAATTACGTATGAATTTACTTACCTCCATAATGTTTTCTATTCGTCACTTTCACTATCTCATCTTTTATGTTCAACAATTTATGTTTGCCACTACATGTGCTACATATCAGAGGGACAAGTGCAATCAAAGCAGTTCCGGAAACTTCCAATGACCACAAGGAGCAAATCTGAAAAAGAAAACCCTTTCCAAAGAAATCAAAACAAGAAAGAGAATTGTGGGAGTGGGGAAAAAAACATAGTAGTACTTCAAAGGGGATACAAATGTCAATGGACATGAGGTATCAGAATATAATATAGATGCATACCCCCACGTCCAACAGAAACCCATAGGAGGCCAATGACTTTGAAAATATGATATTTGATATTTTGAGTGTGTGGTACATTAGAAGTTGCATTAAAAAAAATGACCTAGAAGCAAAAAAACCAAGAAGCATAAAAAGATTCATTTCATGTATTTGATATCATTAGATATTCCTATAGTATAATTAAAGAGTTTGATAAGTGTCCAACTCAAATACACATAAAATGTCAAAACCCGACCATACGGGTTTCCCATAGTATAATTAATCTTAGCATGGTGCATATGAGGCATAGTCCAATGATGGCTCTATACCATGACATGTCCTCTGACCATGTCCCAGGTAGTCCTTTTCTACTCGAACCCATTATCATGCCCCAATACTAAATCGGCTCTAATACCAATTGTGACAACCAGGATTATGATAACTGGTCTCTTAACTTAATTGAGTCAGAATCACTAATCAAAATGCTTAAGTTGAAATTAATATTAGTACATTCATCATATCCCTATAAGTCAATCTTAACCGTATCACATGTCTGATGTGAGACTAATTGATGTGTTACATAAAAACATGTCTGGCGGGGCCTATAAGTGTGGATGTTAAACTACATGGAATACTAAATACAACTTCATGAACTTCACAACATGAAAAGAGTATAACACATCTGAATTGTTTTTATTTCATTATCTTCATCACCATGCGAATTTTTCCAGCAAAAATTCATACGATTGACTCCTAGGAGATATAATAAAATTGAAAATTATTATTATGACCTTCGTAAACTACAGAAATTCTCATTAAAGGGGGAACAACATCCGTTTCTCTGCTGCCTCTCCACCTCCGTAAATTCATCAAATTCACATCTACCATTGAAGCCTCTATATTAAGGTAGATCTTCCCAGTTTGGACTTTGTAAAATTTGATAGCAAGAGGAATCATTGGTGAGCATTTTGTTAGTTAAAATGTTGACAAAAAAAAGTTTTGAATATCCAATATTCAGCTCAAGAGATGAATTGGGTGCATTCTAGATGCGAAGTTAACGCCAACCGAAGTGCAAATGAATATCCATGCAACGAATTGAACACACTTCAATATATGGCACAGTCCTAAGGTATGTATGCCAAGGCCCAACAATTGCAGAAAGCAGTTTCAATGTGAATAAGATGGATGTACAGCATCTATAATCTACATATTGAGTAAAAAAGGATATTGAGGAAAACTGGGAAAATGAACTATAAAAGGATAAAAAGCAATATGAGAACTTTGTTGCAACTTCTATGATTATTCTTTGAAGAAACTCATGACTTTGACTATTAATTTATTTGATTACCCACCAATGGCTTCATCTACTAAATAACCTTGAAACATAAGAAGTAAAATTGGACTTTCAATTTGAACGTATTGCAAATATGATATTGAAAACAATAAGCACCTAAGAATCGATCAAAACCAGCAACATGCACAAGGAGAAAACCAAATAAGTACCAAAAGGATATATAGGTCTGATGTGCAATTAAGAATCAGTAAAGCACAGAAATCCAAACCTGCAACATCCTCTGGTCAAATTTGGGAACTCCGATCTGCGTAACAGTGAGGGAACCAAAGAAGTTCCCCAGCAGCACCGCATCCGGTACCGGCAGCCCCCAAACCAGCCCAGAGACAAACCCACCCATGAAACTATCCCCAGCTCCCGTGGGATCGATCTGATCTGCTTGGAATGGCGATACGTGCAGCTCCCCGTCCTTCCAGTAGACCTGGCACCCGTCCTTCCCGTGAGTCACGATGACGCAGCACCACTTTCGCGCCTCTTCGATGTCCACAAAGGGCGCCTCCTCCGCGGAGGCCTTGAGGAACCCAATTCTCGGGAGAAGGTGGAAGAATTCGGTGCTCCTGAGCGGCACGAGCCTGACCGTGCCATCGACAGGGTCGAAGGACCGGATCATCCCCTGGGCATCCACAAGGACGACGCGGCAGAGGTCAATCATGCGGGCGAGGGTCTCAGGGAGGATCTCCCCCGCGACGCCGACCGCCAGGCCGTAGTCGAACCGAATGTCGTCGGGAAGGTCGGCGGGGAAGATCGGGTCGCAAGCGCGGACGCGGCGGAGGACGCGATCGCCGTGGTACCCTCCGGCGGCAGGGACAGGTGGGAAGTGGGCGTGGAAAAGTGTGGTGTGGGAGGAGGAGGAGACGACGCGGGGAGGGTGGGGGGCGGCGTACGCGAAGTCGGCGCCGACCTTGGCGACGTATAGGGAGGTGGAAGGGGCGAGGGCGTCGAGGACGTTAGAGACGAAGGAAGCAGCGCCACCGAGGGTCTCACCGACGGGGAGATCGCCTCGGAAGAGGACGTCGTGGCAATAGTTGCCAACGACTAGGCCGCCGAGGCGCTTGTACTGCTGCTGCTGCGGCTGCGGCTGCGGTTGCCCGTCGACCCCGTCCTCGTGCACCATCGCGGACCGCTGCGGGCGGCCGCGGATACTCGGGCTGGTCCCGTTCGGGTCTGCGGTGGCGGTGGGGGAGATGGGAGGAGGCGGCGATCCTCCATTGCGGAGACGCGTCGATCGTCCGCTTTTGTAAGGGAAGGGGAATCACGACACGCCCCACATTCAGAAGACCGAGTTAGACATACAGATGCCGTTATCCAGTGGTGGCTAGATGATACGTGGGAGGGCTAATTAAGTTAGCCACCTTTCGGATTCTGTGCCTTAATACTTAAAAAAATATATATTAATTTTTTTTATAATTATAAAAGTAAAATATTTAGATTTATTTATCTTAACGATATTAATTTTATTAATAAAAAAATATAAATATAAAAAATATTAAATATAAATTTAATATTTTGGTGGTGATGCACGACGATGTCTTTGGCGCCAATGTAACCATCGTCATCCACCTCCTCTCTCTTGTTGTTATCCAACGTGTTATCATTCTCTTCCCCTTTCACTCACCCTTTCCATTGTCGTTGTTGCCGTTATCGATCAGAGCCCTCACGATCGATAATGACAATGAGAAGGGTAAGCATAAGAGGGAGACGAGATGGCAACCAAAGTTCTCATGATCGTCTCTGCCCCGTCCACATCTCTAAGGGGTGAGCACAAGGGGAAGAGGAGGTGAAAGATGGCTCTGGCTACCGCCTCCTCTCCCCCTCGCACTCATCTCTCTAGTTGTCATCGCTGTCATCGTCGACTAGAGGAGGTAGGAGGACGTCGAGGGGGAAAGGTCATTTGGTAATTACATTAGTGTTAGCATTGGCACCAGCGGTGCCGCTGTCCACCACCATCGACATTGTTCACTATCATCAGAATGTTAAATTTACTTTTTATATCCTTTTTTATATTTTTGTTAGTAAAACTAATGTCATTAGGAAAAATAAACATAAGTGTTTCACTAACTATATGGATACCAATATATTTTTTAAAAATATAAAGCCTGGTATACTTAACGTGACTAACTATGAGGGCCAATCTATAATTATCCCTATATGAGATGATACATAATTTTAAAATAAATTTAGAAAAAAAATGATAAATTATTTTTATCATCAAATAACAAGTTAATCTTTTGTATCAATTAATGATTTATTTTTTTTATTTTTTTCTAAAAATAAATGACGAAAATTAGATTGGAGTCTATGTCCAACAATAAACTGTCAAGATTTTTACCAACTAAGATCTTTCTATAATAGTTGATCTAATAATAATTTGTCAGTAATTTAAGATTAAATCAATTTGAATTAAGATAAGTGTTGAATTATTATTGTTTTGAAATCCATAATATATCATCATACCAAGTAATTTATTCATAAAGTGAGAAACACTGATTAAAGTGCTAAAGTTAACCGGCATCCTTTATATAGTGCCATAATATAATTTTAGTGCTAAAGATCGTATACTCCACCAAGATTGCCAATTGGAGACTTTCAAATTGGAAATCTAGGTTTGAAGTAAAAGATACATACGATGGGAACAAGAAGTGAACGATTCATGATAGAGCCGCACCGTGTTCAGTCACCGAAAGCTTTAGCTGCTTAAATTTCTCTTCAGTTATCTACGTGATAAGATTGGAGAGTGTTCATCTTTCATGAGTTTGTTTCCAACAAAATCGATTTGAGATCTTACAAAAGTTTACATAAGTTATGCACAAATAACAAGATGTAAAGAAGATCGAACACCTAGCACAACAATCATATACCACAACAAGATTTGAATAACACCAAAACCATGCAAAAAATATAATCCACAAACTGGGAAGGCAGTGCAAGGATTTAGCTTAATTCAATCTGGCTAACTAAAGTACACCAAACAAAGTAGAGAACTCATCAATCGTTCACGAATATTATACAGTTGGCATGGAGGTAAAGAGAACCACGTACGCCAGGTACCGGAGGGCATCCTGAATTTTCTCGGCAGCGGTGGCTCCACCAGCTCGGAGATGGTTTGTTATATCATTGGCCTTTTCCTGTACAGTACTCTGCGCGAGTTCTTGCTTATCAGAAGAAACACTTAGTATAGCTGTCAGGTAAGCTTCTACTATTTCTGAGGTTCCTAGAAAAATAATGCCCATTAATGTGATTAGAAATTTCAGACAAATTAAAAAAGGCAACAAATCTGCTAGATCATTTTTAAATGTTCCTGATTGTCTGCATTTCTATTAGCAAAAGCATTAATTAGACAGCTTATATTTTAGAAATCAGTAAACTAACATAAGCTATTTGATAGCATCTGGTCTCCTAGAGAAAGCACAAATAAGTAAAATAAACAATTCATTTAACTCAATCATCTAACACACCTGTAATAAAGCTGTTAGAAACTGTTTCCATGTTTCCAGACATGGATTGGGCCTTGTGTCTGATGATCTTAGCTTTTGAGACAGCCTCTTCGGGCCAATCAATCTTTGGGGTTTCTCCTTCTGTTTCTCCATTCTTTCCTCTGTTTGCACTAGAGATAACTGATTTTCCAAGAATCAGAAGTTGAGATACCGCAGAGCAGCAAAGTTCTGACAGTCTCTGCATTTGAAATGCAATGAATCAATGATGAGGTACAACATGAGGACAACAAAAAGATATAGTTCCTCGTCAAATTTGCACATGGATACACTCTGAGTGCATTGTATCAAGTCTGTCAGTAGCTCGTTGAATTATATCATTTGCTGAAAGTCCTCCAAGAACTGGTGTGAACCTGACACAATCAATGATCCATGATAAGAAAACATTAAGAGCAAGGAAGTTTAACCGCATAGGATAACAAAATTAGCAGAACGTGACATAATACTTATATAGCTAGTTCAGAGTTAAATTCAGCGTGGACCATCACAATCATATGTCGCTTTAGGTAAGTCACTGAGAGATGCAATCATATCAAAGAATTAGTTAACTATCATGAGTTTTAAATTGAGTGATAGACAGCATCAAGTAAATTAACTATTCTGATTGCATTACCCTGAGGCAATATCAGCAGCTCTCCTGACACTTGAATCACATAACTTTGTCATCTCGACATCACTGTCGCCACTTAAGGTCTCAATATTTTTTCCTTTATTCGAATCTTCACTATTTCCTTCAACATCAACCGTCAGACTGAAGATTTGCTGGATCTGTTGTAGTTTAGCATCATAAAGGGATTTCTGTTCTGCTAAAAGTTTTGTTTTTCTCCTGTTAAACAACAAAGCATAATGGCTTGACAGTGCTTCCAGTTCCTGCATCCAAATATTTAGTGAACTTTAGGAAGAGTCGACTACAAGCATAAACCACTGGTATTCTGGTAAGAATCCCACTAAGTAGTACCTCAAGCAGATCAGGACCTCCATAAATATAAAAGCACCTATCAAATGTAACTTCCTCCAACTGTTCCTCATCATCTTCTTGGTGAACCTCATTAGGACTCTTCTCAAATTCAAGACCAGTCTCTGCAATGAGCAGCTCCATAGTCTCTTTTCCAACCCGCTCAAGCACTTCCATCCCCTTAGTTGTAAAAGTCTTACCAGTCTATATTGCAAAAACAAGGATGAAATGATCAACCTACGGAGAGAAACATATAAAGCCAAGCCAATACTGGTGGCATGTGTGAAGGAATTTTTGGTTGACAAGGAAACTGACTTCTATAACTGATGGGGCAAAAGAAGTGGCTTTGCCGGGCAGGTTTCCCTGGTGAATGGAATCAGCTAGACTTGCAGCAGAAAGCTCCAACCTGAAAGACACAGCTTCATGTCAGGTAGTTAAACTTACTGAAAATTAACGTACAACACCAATATAGTTTTGCTGCTCACAAAAGAATAAACAGAAAGAATGTAGAAAGACTACTCCAAATTAATTAGCTCCAAAAGTAGAGCCTAAAAAGATAAACATCCAGGGACAGCCGTTCTGAGATAGCATACATGTGAATTGATATGATACACATCACGAAATTTCCAAATCTCACATCCATAACTGGCTGGCTCGGAATTAAAGATGGTTATAGGAATACTAAACAGAAGTTGAAATGACAATTGTCATCTCTTTAGCAGGTAATAAATCCATGATACAGAAACATAAAATATCTTCCTGATACTCAATAATAATGCACGATGGCACATAAAGCTGATACTCAATCATTCTCCAATGGTTGATAACATATCAAACTGGGTTAGAACTTGGAAGAAACCGAAATAAGATGGGTTCAACTATTGTAAATGATCCAAATTATGGCATTTAAATTATTAGGAACATAAAGAATTAAACAACAGTGGCCAAAGGTGTTAAAAATTGCAAGATATAATACATCTTTTTCCATTTCAACAAAATGCAACTGCTTCTGCAAGAACAACCATGCACCAGTCGAGTTAGTCCACTAGCTTAAGATGTACATAATATTCAGACTTATCTGAAAGTGTCGATTGAATTTTCAGTGGTTGATGTATGATATAAACGAGGAACACAAGAGCTACGGAACTGCAAATGTCTATGCATTCATCTCAGCTATTTAGTGAGAGTATTTCTCAGTTTAAAGTATAACATGTTCAATGATGTACTACATAATGGACAGAGAAATGAAATTGCGTACTTGCTGACAAGGCTTGAACCCCCTTTCCAAGCACTACCCAACGCACTCCATGCTCCTGAAGCAAAAGTTTCCACTGAATTGTCAAGTACCTTGAGACCCTACAAACAAGTATGTCAAAGAATCACCACCAAATGACAGGACAAAAGATGCATAATATGTATCCCAATATGAAATCATCTAAATTCATTGCAGCGGATCTCCATCTCTTGAATGATTGATTCACCTGACCGAACAGAGAATCCTCACTAGCTTTCTCCAGTTTATCAAGCGCGGACTTGCGAAGTCTATCGTGCTCATGCTCCTCCTCCTCCTCCTCCTCCTCTTCTTCTTCTTCTCCCCCTCTGGAATCCTTCAAGACCTCATCGGTTGTTTCGGAATCTGAACCCGCAATCTCCAGGTCGGTGATGCCTTTGGTTGCATTCTTAACGACTTCAACTGCCTGAATCCCAAACAAGAAAACGATTCATTTACCAAATTTCTTCACACATTTGCCGACCCGATTTAAGATGCAAAAGTAGACATAATAATCGAATAAGAAACAGCAGAAGATCACGTACATTTCTGGAGATGTCTTCCGCGGCCTTTTGGAGATCCGAGAACATGGAGAAAGAGGAGATACCCCAGCTGCCCCATCCGCCTCCGCCGCCTCCTTGCGGCTTCTCTTCCCGGTTCTTGGGAGGACTCTTGCGGCCCTCCTCCTCCTCCTCCTCCTCCTCCTCCTCCTCCATTCGCTAGGGTTTAGATCTCTCCGATCGAGTCGCTTCCGATCCGCCTTCGTTCGGCGCTCGAAGTGAAGGATCACAGAGCGGCGCTCAATCGCCGCTTCCCTGCTTTGCGAACGATAAATATTGGCCGTAGAAGTCGTTGGATGTGATCCAGTAAGAGAAGAAAACTGCTGCGTATCAACGCACCAGATCGCAGCGACTGGGCACTATGCAAGTCGCGGAGACGTGGATTGCCCGCTTTGAACCAACGCGGCAAGCTTAGCCACGTGGATATTCAGGGCTCCACGTGTCGGGTAGTCGATTACTTTTGATAATGAAAATATCATTTGTGCTGTTAGAATTCGACATGTGGCCATGCCTCGTCATGTGTATTAATTATTCTCTATTAGTGTTTGGATAAGAACTCAGTTGTTTGTCTTATTAAAGGGTGTGCTAAATATCTATATTTGTATATGAAATTTGCCTTATTTTAATGAAAAGACTTATCTAGGATGAACGTGATGCAAAATATCTCCGGCACCTAAGAACCTGCCGACACCCACCAAAACCACTCTTACAGGCTCACTGGTTTCAGAGTGGATAAGCTCGGCTGCCCCTCTTTTTAAGCCTTCGCCGGGCCTCACCATCCTAATCGTAGCTGGTACGCTTTGGAGTGTCTTCTAGAGCTGTTGCTTGCCATTGTTCTTGCTCTCGTCTCTGCTACCATGTCCAACCTAGTGGATACGTGGACGGCCGAGCTCGCGAAGCTGCGGGACAAGGGTCGTGCTGCTCTCTCCGGGAGTTCGACCCCGAGGGCGGAGGCGGAGCGAGCCAGCGAACCCGATGGCCGTCCTCTGAGCCAGGCAATACGGGCCAAGCCTCGGTCTGTACGTCTGCCTTGCACCGAAGTAGCTTTGTCCATGCTTGTGGATTGTGTCAGCCCTTAGGTTCAGATCCCCCCCAGCGAACTGCTTGTTGTTCTAAGGAGTCTTTTAAGTTCCTTTGTGTGTGTGTGTGTACAGCTATGGATCCACCTCCTGCACTATGTATAAATCTGCTTCTCTATATGCTTATAAGATAATATAATTAAAAGAAAAACACTGATTATATCCATGAAAAACAATTTCTTTACATAATTGTTTGTTAGGGTTAATATTTGCTACCCATCGAGACCTGATGTCGACGGGAACTTTTCGTATTAAGATCGATTTAGGGATCCCGAGTTATAGTTACGATTTACAAGGCTCCTCGATTGCTTGTAATTAGAGATCCGTCTTCTCTCTGTATTTAATATCGTGAAATTTATTGATTTTAAAGATCATCACATCCGACTCGGTCGTAGGGATTTCATTTCTCGATACTTGTTCATCTTTTGTCATAGGGATTCTATCGTCGATACTCCGCCAAGATCGATCTATACTCGAGATCAGAATGGATTATTTCGTAAATCTAATGGGCAATTAATCTTGAGACTCACATCGAATGTTAATTAAACTCTAACTCATTGATAGAATTTTAATTAAATTCTAACTCATTGATTAATTAAAATTAATATTAAGTAGGTAGATAGAGTCTTTATTTAATTAAAATTTATTGCATAAACATATCATCAAGGGAGAGTTATAGAGAAAGACCTAAGTTTTTTTTTTTAATTTAAAAAAGATTGAAAAACTTATTCTATGTTTATATAATAGCACTTAGTTTTGATTACTTTAAAAAAATAATTTATTTTATTTTTAAATAGTCTTTTTTTTAAGTCTTATTATCAAAATTAAATTTTTTATTCTTTTAAAAATTTGTTATTCAAAAAAAATATTTTTGATTAAAGAATCGAAATAAATGCTTACCCGTTCAATGGTGGTATCTAACAAAATGAAGAAGAAGCTGGACTTCGCGACCCATCGACTACACCGAAGGTCATGAAACGATTGCCTTCTTCTTTGTTTCTTTCTTTTTTGGGAGGTCAAGAACAACGCTTTGTCTTTGAATCGATTGCATTTATATTGTTTTTGATTCACGAACGAAGATGATTAGTCTACGGAACGATACAGATGTAGAAAATGTTCGAGTAAGATCAATATAATGCAACCGATGTTTCACATGACAGAAAATTATTACACATATATCCATCTTAAATTAGAATTTTTTTTGTTTTTGTTTTGCGGTTATCCTATAAATTTAAGTTAAAAAAAATCAAATAATTGACTATAATGATATGTATCGTATTCTTAGCTGGGTAGACGGCTGATAGGAAAGAAGGGTCCATCAAAGCCGTCCATCCCATCATAATTATTAATCTCAGCCATCTGTTCGTCTCAAATTAAAATACCAAGTATTAACAAAATGGAGTTGACCAAGTTGGAATTCACGAAACGGACGGACAGGAATAAGGAAGAGGTTGTCTGCGGCCGTGCGCAATCCACCTCCGGGACGTTCTCTCGTCCCCACACGTGTCAATCTATACTACCGCAGTCGTCTCGGCCCTTCTTCGCTCGTCTCCATCCCCGCATCTCCTATTTATATATACATCACGTCCCTCGTTCGCCAACCTTTACTCCTTTCAAACCCCGCTTGCCCCATCTCCTCTTCCTGTCATATCTTTTCCTTTCGTTGGTCGTCGTTGTCTTTCCTTCCGCGTTCTATATCGAAGAGCATATATATCAGAAAGGGGTCGATGAGGGAGGGAGGCGGCAGCAGCGGTGGGAGTGGGCACAGCGCCGCCATGTACGCCGACAGGCCCATGCCGCACTCTGACCAGCTCATGCACCAGTCCTCCGCGGATGAGGACTCCTTCATGCGACACAGCAGCTCCTCCACCACGGCCAGCTCTGGGTTCTACTCCGACTACCCCATGGCCATGAGCGGCGAGAGCTCCCCTTTCATCATGTCCCCTTGGCACCAGTCCTCCCCCCACCCGGCCAACGACCCCGCCTTCGCGGATGCCGCCGCTGGGCTCCCCTTCACTGGCCTCATCAGCTCCCTGGTGCGCGAGGAGGGTCACATCTACTCGCTCGCTGCCATTGGCGACCTCCTGTACACCGGATCTGACAGCAAGAATATCCGGGTGTGGAAGAACCAGAAGGACTTCGCCGGGTTCAAGTCCAGCAGCGGGCTCGTCAAGGCCATCGTCATCGCGGCGGATCGCATCTTCACCGGCCACCAGGACGGCAAGATCCGGGTATGGAGGGTGTCCCCCAAGAGCGCCGCCGTACACAAGCGTATTGGGAGCCTCCCCAGGCTCAAGGACGTCATCCGGAGCTCGCTGAAGCCGTCCAACTACGTCGAGGTCCGTCGCCATCGCAGCGCCCTCTGGATTCGCCACTCCGACGCCATATCGTGCCTTTGCCTCGACGAGGACCAGGGGCTCCTCTACTCGAGCTCCTGGGACAAGACCTTTAAGGTGTGGCGAATATCTGACTCGAGGTGCCTGGAGTCTGTCATCGCCCATGACGACGCTGTCAACTCGGTTGTGACCGCCTTCGGCGGGCTTGTCTTTACCGGCTCCGCCGACGGCACCGTCAAGGTGTGGCGACGGGAGCTGCAGGTGAAGAGCACCAAGCACTCGCCGGTGCAGACGCTGCTCAAGCAGGAGTCCGCTGTGACCTCGCTCGCGGTCAGCCCGACAGCGCCTATCCTCTACTGCGGCTCCTCCGACGGGATCATCAATTTCTGGGAGGGAGAAGGGCAACTCTCCCACGGCGGAGTGCTCCGAGGCCACAAAATGGCAGTCCTCTGCCTCGCCGCGGCCGGAAGCCTCCTGCTGAGCGGCTCCGCTGACAAGAATATCTGCGTGTGGCGGCGCGAGGGCACAGTGCACAACTGCCTCTCGGTGCTCAGCGGCCACTCGGGACCAGTCAAGTGCCTCGCGATAGTCACGGACACCGGCGGCGAGGAGGGGGGCCGCGGCGGCGCCGCCGCGAGTTGGATCGTGTACAGCGGCAGCCTAGACAAATCGGTGAAGGTGTGGCGGGTGTCGGAGCAGTCACCGGAGGCGTTGCTGAGGGCGCCGCAGTCGGGGGCGTACGGCGGCAGGGCGGAGTAAGCTTATAGAAGCGTGGTGGGCCAAGACAACGAGGGGCCCATGGCGCGAGTACATGTTGCCGCTTGGGATCCTTGGTGCGGCGGCGCTTACGAACACCACCAGCGAGGTCTGCCGCAAAGCAGACGCTATTCGTTAGTTCTGCCTTCGAATCGGGGCTGAATGAAGCGTGCGTGTCGATCGACTTGTGAGTTGAGGAGGAAGATAATGGGTGTTGGTGCACATGTAGCTGATGGCTATGCTAAGATTTGGTGAGATAGATGATTTGTAAACAGTTCGAGGGTAAGATTGGGAATCCATGGCTGATCGGGACCTAAAAAATGGATTGCATGCAATTTCTGTTGTACTTTGAATTATTATTTCTGCTTCTTTCAATTTGTTGTCAGAGCAAGGTGAATGATCTGCTTTGCGGTGAGTGACTCGGAGAAGACGATAGCTCAGCTCAAATCCCTTGGTGAGAGGCTTTGGGTCGAACCTGGATTCTGTTTCTGGTTTCTCGATGGCCTCATTTGGGCCTCTCTTCCAAGCAAACTGAGGCTGTTGCTAGATAAATTTTCCCAGGTCAACATTTACCCTTTAAGCTGTGAAATCAATGCAAGGGAATCAAATTAAGGTTATATTTTTCATGTATAATCACTGCGAGGTCATCGACATTTCGACAAACACTACCAAGTCAGGAGTAATTCGATCTCACAGCCTAGAAAGTCAACAGCTGGGTGGGAGAAACGATGTGCCAGTCCACATCAAACGCTACATTAGCTGTGCAGCCAAGTAAATAACAACGTTGACTTTATTCGTCTGCCATGTTCATCACGTCGTTGAGCTCGAGAGAGGTGTGCAGGGCAAGAAGGCAAAGGAACTGAAGAACATGGCGATGCTTAACGTTCATTCTCCTGTTTTCTCCGCGTGCTCTGTGTTGATGAGCCTACTGTTTGCTTACTCTGCATCAGTTCAGCTGGATGATCCAGGCAAGCAAATTTCCCCATATTTCCTGAGCTTTTATTTTTACTAGTATTTTTATGATCTTTTTCTTCCAGATTGGTACTTTTGGTTCCCACTCTATGCCTTTGCCTTCGGCATCAATCTTCTCCACTGTAGCTTCACCTCCATCACCCTGAGTCGATCGGCCATGTCGATCCTCTGTGCTGGGATTCTCTTGCTCATGAAGGTCATAGTGGAGGGCTATGTCGAAGGGGTGGCTGGGCTTTGGTCCTTGAACATGCGTGAGAGGGTTGTGAGGGAGAAGCTTGGGAGTGGGTTGGTGGTGATGTCCATGCTTCTGCATCTCAAAGCTTCTCATGCTTCGAAGGAGGCCAAGAAAGGAAGAGGAGAACAAGCAGCAAGATCTGCTGAATCCGGTAAGCTCGCTTTCTTGTTCTTCATCCCTCGTCAAGAATCTGCTATGACTTTCGACTACTTACAGTCAAAGAGCATGCTTAAGTTTTCAGAAATTTAGTGAATCCTCATGATGATTTCTTTTAGGTGAAAACAAGTTCTTATAGATGGCTTCGGCCAAATCAGGATCAGTCTCATCATTTGCAACAAGAAAACTGGAATTAATTCGACTAGAGATTCTTTGCAGGGATGGTGATTCTTGTGGCAGCGAGCATTGGACTCACCATGTACTTCTTCCTCACTGTTCAAGAACACATGAAGTTTTGACTGCAGGACTGTAAAGAGCACCTCATGATCAGAATGTATATAAATCTACTAAATTATATATCGTTACCTTTTCCACTCAGAATGTTGTGCACAAAATGCGGAAGTAGCTGAAGCACTTCAACTCTATTTAGAGATATCTTTTTCTTCCCTTTCCCTTTCCCTTTCCCTTCTTAGAGATATATAACTCTCCCTGGGTCTCAAAAGTTTCAACAGCACTCGATGCTCTGTTCCTCATGGATTAGGTAGCAGAAACACAGTATGGAGGAGGAGAAAAACATCTTAATAGCACTTAGAAGGGAGAATAATTACTGCAATAATTTGTAATTCTGTCGTAATTACTGCAATAATTACAAACATAACTAATCACGAAGTGATTGGTCAATAATTTGCTGATTTACAGAACTATTTTATTTGATTGCAAGGAATTATCTGTTGCACACATGTGATGGAAGTGCTATAGAGATCATACATGTTTTATCTTTCACGTGAAACGTAGAGTCACCCTCAATTAATTCTTTTGTCCAATTGCTTAGCTATGGACGGACGGCCCACTGAGATGACGAGAAAAAGCAGCTCCATCATCATCTGGTGTGTCATTTAATTTCCCTCATCAATCAACCACTGTTTCTAGCATTCATGGCTGCTGTTCCTCTAATCGTTGGCCGGCTATCTCCGACGACCTCGGTGGTGAGTCGACCGTAGAGATGAAGCAGTGAAAAGAACGTGGACAAAACACCAAAGAAACACACTAATGTCACCAATCAGTATTCCTGTAATCATCCCCCAACACCGATATGTGTTCATAGGTATACAAAGAGAAAGGAAGAGAGGAAAACCTGCAATACAATTCTATACCATAGATTTCTATGTTCTTGCTATATATTTGTTGCACTAATTGTCCAGTCCAAGAAGCTGAAAACTAGGTAGGATCTTCTTATCTAATCTTATACTTGCTTTGGATCGTGTTAACAGCCGCCCAAGTCCCTAACTGAGAACCGGCTCTTCTCGGACGTACCGCCGCCGGCATGCCGTAGCCCGAGCGTGAGCGACACGTCTCCGGCGGCCCCCAGTCGCATTCGCGCAGCCGGGCCCAGTTCAGAGGTGGCGGCAGCCCCGTAGTAGCGGTACACGTCGCCGATTTGTCCTACACCGACAAGGACACTGTCATCGACTCCGCTGCTTGGCTGGTGGGCCGCACCCAGACCCGGCGGTGGGTTGTCGGAGGAGGAGGCGAACCGATGATTGCGGTGGCTGATGGAGGATGTGCTGGGAGAGGCGTCACTCTCGGACGCCGCATTGGTTCCCAGTCTCTGGCTTTGTTGCTGCTGTTGCATTGGTGATGGCGCTCTTTGTTGGTTTGTTTCTTTCTCAGTTCCCTCCTCCTCCTCCTTGGACTCCTGCAGGTACATCTCCTCCACCATTGGCTTCCATAGCCTCACCCTTGCATTGATGAACCAGTTGGAAACCTGGTACACATGTAAAACCATCAGGTCTACCTACATCTTTGGTTAGCAGCTGAGATAGATTTATATTGGTCTTCCAGGAAAGTGCAAAGATGCAGCAACCCCAGAAAACATAAGGAAGATGAACCCTGGTCGACTGAATCAAAGTTCAAACAAACGTTCCAGCTTTAATCCCGTTAAAAGTGGGGAGGTGACATTGCAAGTAGTCCATGTATCTCGTTGTATTAATGTTTCTGCTCGATCTCCATGGTAAAGTCATCATTTTCCTGATTGAAATATTTGGATTCCAAAACCCGATGCGTTTCGTATGATTGAGGGATGAAAGGACAGACCTGATTTCTGGATAAACCTGTCTGCCTCGCCAACAAATGCTTATCTGCATCACTGGGATACCTGAGTTGAAAATGACATCAGTACGTCTCAAAGATCCACAGTCCATCACCAACAAGCTATATATATATTAAATATTGCTACAGATGCTTAAAATAATGAATTAGTGAATGCTGAATGGAGAAGCTTTTGTGGTGCGAGGACTGCACATAAGGACATGGCAGTGCTGAATCGTTGATAGATTGGTATAATTGATGAGACTAAAGGTACACTAAGGGAAATGGAGAGACAAAAATAAAAGAAGAAAATGCTCTATGATGTCAGCTCCTCTCACACAGAGCAACTGAATGCCAACTTTAGGATGCACAGAAAGCATGCAGAAACCCGCTGCACGAATTGCAAGGACAACATCTTCGAAGCTTTTGGCAAGTAACTCTTATTCATGTTGCAGGTGGTGGCGGAGGAAGAGGAGAAAAAAGATGTATGGATAGATGAAGAGTCTATCTATGCATAGGATGGTAGGAAGGGAAGATGGTCTTACGGGTGAAGGAAGTGCTCGAAGAGCCAACCCCTCAGGATGCTGACGGAGCGCTCCGGCAATCCGCGCTGAGGCCTCCAGGCTTCCTGCTCCATCATTCCCATCTGACTGAAGGCCTGCTGCTGCCGCAAGCTCTGGTCGAGCATCCGGAGCCTGGGGGTGTCTCCCTTGGTGATCCCCGAGCTGCTCGCACCTTCTCTGTCGCCTAGGAGTTCGCATGTCTGCTTCAGTTGTGCGACGATTGCATCCTTGAGGCACCGGAAGTGCCGCGACATAGCCTTCTGCGCTAGAGCTGTGTAGGGCGTTGCAGCTCCAAACCCCATCACCGAGTCGAAGGAATTCACCACCATCTGCATTTGATCGCAGTAGTGGCTGTATCTTCTGTCGACCTGCGAAGATCAAAGAGAGAGAGCGACATGATTGCCTTGTAGTTACTATTGTACTATTACATAAAAGGACTAGGGAAACGATAGAGGACAAGAAAAATAATTACAGTTGCCAAAGGTTAAGCTAAATGAGCTGTAGAAATCCAAACCAAGTACAATGATTAATTCTCCTATCGAATCATGCTGCTACGATGATGCGGATTGAAGAGTATATAAGAAAGACAAATATTACAATGTGCCTATGAGCAATACTTTATGGAAAGCAAGGGTCTGGGCCAGTCACACTAGCGTGTTTCGGCCTGGGGTTCCTGAGATCATCTAAATCCCTTTCTCCGCCTCAGCAGGAAGATATGTACACGCATCTCTATCCTTGGTGTTGTATGTCTTCTTAAGCAGCGTTTCCATGAAGAGACAATGAGATCTCTTGGGAGTTTGCATCCCTACAGAAGGAAATTAAGAAGGAGTGGAGCAATGGAGACGTGAAGGCCATTGTTTCACCAAACAAGAGCCATGGTTACTTAATGGAAACTACCTCTATGGTTGTAATCTATTCGACCTATGGGAATAGATAAAGAAAAGCACAACGCCCACTATCAAAAAATCTTGTTAAAAATGACCTGAGAATCAACTCAACCACTTTCTTCGGCAACCAAAGGACTGATAAGTAATATATTTGCCGCTGAAGGCAAATTTCTCACTATGTGAATTGAGCGAGGAGGAGGTAGGTCTACGTGAAGCTATCTACAATAATAGTCACAAGAGATAGAGCAGGTCAGAAAGGAGTGATTAGTACATGCCTCGTCAAGCATGGAGATGAGCTTGGTTTTCTTTCTCTGGTGCTCAAATCTGTCAGCGGGAGACAAGGGAGGGACATCCTTGGAAGAGGAGGTAGATGCAGCGGCCGTACCAGACGCACCTCCAACGCCGCCGCCGCCGCTACTAGGGTTACGGTTAATGTTGGATGACCCGACGCGGTGCCTCCCTACCCTACTCCCTTTCGATTGCCCGCTCATCACGCTGCAGAACTCCTCCAGTAGCTCCTGCGCCGCCTTTGCATACTTGGAGTTCCTCAATACACTCACCATACCCGTGCCGGTATAGCCCATGTGGAACTGCTGACCATGGCCATGAACATGGCCTTGCAAATGTAACGTAGGGTGCTGCTGCTGGTTGCTGAAGTACAACCCACCTTCTCTAACTCTTAGATCATCAGCTTTGGCCATCTCCAAGTGCTGCAGAGATGAAGAGAGCGATAACGACAGCCCTTGGCCTTCTACCAGTCTCCCACCAAAGGGAGTCTCGCCAAAGGATTGAAAGGCTTGATGAGGATGGTGTTGCTGGTGGAGAGTTGGGGCAGCAGCTGGTGGAGGTGGAGGTGGAGATGGAGACCTTGGATGCTGCTGCTGTGATGGCGGCTGCGGTGGAGGATTCATGAGAAATAGCTGCATCGCAGCAGCTGGATCGGTGTTCAAACCCGTCACCTGATGCTGCTGCTGGTTCCCTTGTCGGTTCGGCCCGTACCAGTCCCCGGAAAAGCCGGTCACGGCCGTTTGCCTCGGCGGGAGATGATAACTACCCGAGATCTGGTTGGCATGCAGGTCGATTGGCGTTGGTCCGTGCGCCGGGAAACTGAACATGTCTGACAACATGTTGCCGGCACCGACAGCGGCGGATTCGTAGATGCTTGGCTCCCCTCCTTGCTCCTCGATCGGGACTAGCGGGGGTCCGGCGGCATCGAACCCTTGCACCCTTAGCTTGTCCCTCCTGCTTTGCTGCGCGATGTGGTGATGCTGCTGCTCCTGGTTTGCAGAGCGATCGAAGCCCTCGGAGAAGCTGAAGATGCCTTGGTGGAAGCCTTGGGACATAGACGTCGTCGGCGAATTAGGCCCGGGCTGCGGCCTCGTAAGGACCTTGGTTGGGCTGAGGTAGGAGAAGGGAAGCTGAGACGGTTGTGTCGCTATTCCCATGCTGCCCTCTCTTTCTTCATCATCATGGCAGTCCAATTAACGTTACGCCAGCTGCACACAGGTAGTCATGAAGCGATCAAAACAAGAGATCCAGCAAGAAGAAAACCATGAACAAACATAAGAAATAACGCGAGAACTCTTAAATATCTTCTTTTCTCTCTTGCTGGTGGTGTCTTTGTGTCACGGTGATGGTGGTGATTCTCAGAGATGTATAGGTTCTTACCTTGGATCGCCTTGCGCTTTAGGAAAACGTTAGACGATGAAGACATCATGGTCTTGCTGCGTAATTGAAAACCTCTTCCAGGGCTCCTCCATCTCTGTCTACCCTGTCTCCCTCTTTTCTTTTGTTTGTTCTTTTTCTTCCTCTACTCTCCTCCTCCTACAATCGCCTTCCGAAACCAAAGGGAAGAAAGAAGGGACGGAGGCGGATCGTAGAAAGACAAAAAAGAACAGGTCGCTATTCCTCCTCTTCTCCCCTTTGACAGCTGCTTACATTTCTATATTTCTTTTCTCTCCAATTTGACTACCACTCTAAGTGACAAATGACCACTTGAGCCCCCTCCTGTTCATACTCTTAAGGACAAATGACACCCTCCCTCTCCATTACAATCACAATGAAATCTGCACCAGTTTTAATACAGGCCTAGTCCTGCTTTAGGTAAACGTGGCCATCAGTGGCCGGCGAGGCCAAGGAAATGCAGGCAGGGCATTCATGTCATTGCCCTACCCGCCTGCATTGGAGGCCCAGCTTAAAGCTGATGATAAGGTTGTGAGGCTCAAACCACCGCCATTAAAGGACCTCCAAGTTGAGCCTGAAGAAGATTCCACAGAGATCACAAGTGGTCTCCGTTGGATCTTGATCCAGCGGCCGATCGAGGCAGACGTGTACTTTGTCGGTTATGCCTACCGGGTGACGTTCCATTGGCTCATTCATCCATTATTTGCCTGTGCTGATGCCGACTCGACAGCGACTCCTGTGATCACCTCAGACCTTCGTCACCTCATTCCGGTCATCCATGTCGATGCCACCCTCATGGAGTTGGTAGAGACGGTATTTTGCATCAAATACGATAGGCTAATTCGGATGATTATTAAACCCAACCCAACTCTTCACGCGAAGGCTCAATTATGATTAGCTTAAGACGCAAAGGTGGGCTGGCACGTGTCGGGCAGGCGGTTTGCCCGTTGAACGGGGAAACCCCAACCCCCCCTTCCCTCCTCTCTTCTCCCGGTTCGCGTGGCTGTGGCCGTGACACGAGTCCTCGGATGGCGACCAACTGCCAACCCAAAAGTCCTATTAACAATAATTCATTTTATTTATCTGCCGACGGGGACATGACGGCGACCTAAGGGCACCGTGTGGGGGTCACTGCGGGCCCGGCCTCGGAAAGCTACAGGAGAGGCGGGCCGACGAGGGCCCCATCCGTTCCTGCCCTTTCGCAGGCCGATCCGCGTCCTACGGACCCCACGTTTCCAACAGTGGACCACATTTCCACCCACAACGGCAGCGTGGCTCCCACAAACAGTTGTAATTCTTTTCTTCGCCGGAGGACGATAAATAATTTCTTTCTTGGTCATATTACCAAAGATTCAATCAGCTTAGGCCAAACGCAGTGGAAATTTCGCGCAATCGAAATCAGTCACTATTTCAAAAACAAAAGAAAACTATGTAATTTTGAAGAAAAGTGACATTTTCCGTACATGTCAGAGTGATAGAACAGTTCAAGTCGGCTCCAAATTTTTCGGACGACTAGTAGTATATATTCAACGAAGCACAAAAAGTAAAAGGCCACGTTGACGCCTCATCGTTCTATTGTTCTTATACATAGGTATATGTTTTACGTGGGAAGAAATTGGCAGCGTAAAGTTCCTCAGCATTCTTACTTCCGGTGGCTTTCAATCGTTGAGGCATCTAAATCCGGGAACATCTCATCTTTCTCTGCGTCACCAACGCGGCCACGATAACGATTTCTAGCAGTCGAACAGGAAATGGGTTATATGAGATTTAGACCAACTTTTGCATGCAAATTGGCCCTCATGACAAGACTGACCCAAAACATTTCGTTCCATCTGTTTGCTTCGGGTCTAACTGAGGCCACAGTGCAAGCGATCAAAGGAGAGGAATCTGCAGGCGCTGTGAGCGCAGGCGTACGGAGCGAAAACGATGACAAGAGATGTGGTACGACCAGCGCAGTGCATCATCTTCCACTGCAACGCCTGCAGATGTTGCATGAATCCCCATGGTTAGTCCTTTTGTAATTTACTCATCCTGCGGACTCTGCATTCGGTACAGGCAGAAACTGAGTGGTACTTGACGGTGCTCAGCAGGAGGCACAGAAAAGATGGGAGTTTTGGGGATGCAGATGCTGCACTGCTCTCCTTAGCAGACTGCAGGCTGCTGCTGCACGCTGCAAAGGCAAAGATGGGTATCGTGATCACACTATTGCGTATCAGTAATCGTTGCAGAAACCTTTGTCTATTGTATCCGGCAGGCTTTCAACGAAAGCTTGCTTGCTGTGCGACTGTCACAGTTCAACTCAAGTCTCCAAGTCTCTGCTTAAAGCGAGCACCAGTGATGTTTGGCAGAACAATTGTCTCTTTTCATAACATCAAAAAAAAAAAACATGTAAATTATGCAATATATTTTTTTGTTGAGTGGTTTAATTAAGCGAACACTGCTTGGTTGTGTCGACTAATGTTCAATTAGTGTTTTATGATGGGATAGTAAATATAGGTTTTCTATAATATATATATCACTCGAATACTAAGAGATTAATCTTTAACGTATATTTATTTCAAATTCATACACAAAAATATTTTTCAACACCAAGGAGAGGTAACATAATACTGGAAAATAAATCCCTAATTACAGTGGCAAAGTTGATGTTCGACATAAGACAATCAAGAATGCAAGCTTGCTGCTTTATTTATTTTTTAAATAAAAATATGATATAAAAACATACAAAACAAACATAATGCATGGAGGCCAAAAGAGGTAAATAAAAAAAATTAAGGATATACAATTCAAACCAATTTGACTCGATTCGAACCTATGTGCATATATAATCTTTAGGAGTGATCGAGAAAATCTTAGATATCAATCTAATGACACATAAGCGATCTTCGATTGTGATAGTGAGAGTCTCAAATGTTCAAATTGATATCGATCTTTATAAAGATGAGATTAGGACGAAATAAAATATGAGATTTTGAGTTAACAATCAAGGATCTCGGTTAGGTCCAATGAACATTTTATAATTGATTTAACTAAAAAAAATTATGTAAAATATTTACCTAATATTTTATATCTATATAAGTATCGAAACCGTCTTATTAGGCTACCATGTATCAACCCTTAGGACAAATATTTTTTCTATCAACTAAAAACTAAAAGAAAATTATACTTATATCTACGTATTTGAAGGAACATTTTATATTAAAATTATTGGGAAAAATACACTACACATAGAATATGTTTCTATTATAAAAGCATTAATTTTATTGCTTAGCACAAGATATCAACGAGTGTAAATGCGTCGGCTAATGCGCATCACCTAAGTTTTCTATTATCGATTCAACAACTTAAATACAAATCCATGCATAGTTTCAACACTCGCTAAGATACATGTGAACATATATTTTTAATCTTTGAATTTGGCATGAGCATATCTCATTAATTAATTATAAGGAATACCTTTTATCGTTGATTTTAATGTATTAAATTTAGATCGGAGGTGTGATGTTTCGAAAATTAATTTATTGATATTTTACATATAGTTGAACTCGATTTGATTATGGCATGCTCATCTTCTCTTGATGAATTCACCTATATATATTGATTATTATTGATTTCCCTTACCAATAAATAGTCTCCTATATATAACTTTTGATTGGTGATTCATTCCATCTACACAAGTATTCAACAAGGTCAACTTTCAGAAAAAGATTGGTCAGCTAATTCACCTTACGAAAAATCTCAAAGTAGATAAGAGTGTCATTCTCCCATCGATTGAATCCCAAGCATCCGAACTCAAAAGAAAAGGGATACTAAACACTCAGCTAAATTAAGATTTAAATTAAGACTGTTCAGTATCAGACGCCATCTTCCAATTAAAATATGATGGGAGAGTACATACAAACTTTAGGCTAACGTCATCACTCCACAGCTCAAAGCCCAAATTTAGGTTCAATATAAATGGCATGTCTCCACCTTGGGATCATTACTCACCCTTCCTCCAGTGGCTGCGTAGCCTATTATTGTTTTGCCTGTGGCATCTTAAACAATACAATAATCTCTCTCTCTCTCTCTCTCTCTCTCTCTCTCTCTCTCTCTCCAAGCAAGGCGTCTTTGTCCTCTAACTGGTAACTTGATGCCTTGGGTAACACAAGCATCCATTAAACATGTGAGCATACATTGCAAACATACATCAACATTTGTTTTCTCCCATTGATCAAGAAGTTGAAGCTGACCTTCCTCCTTTTTTTTTCTTTTAGGTACCCAATGTAATCAGTGTAGATGACTTTTCTTCCTCTAATTTATCTTCTTTCAAGTTTCCAATGTGTCAATCATATCACATCAGTGACTGGTGATCCTTTGTAGTTTGGAGGCATCCATCAAGGTGTAAAAGAGAGTTTGGTCAAGGAAAAGAGGTTGGCTCTTCAATGATCTCAAGATCTGTTCAACCCCCTTATTTGAGCTCATAGCTTAAGTAAATGCCAGCATATTGCCAAGTGGAAGATCAAATTAAGGCTTTGTAGAATTGTCACATTGATGAACATTATTTGGCCACAGGATGAAGCTTCCATTTTACTTCAATTGGACACTGTTTTCTTCTATTATTACACTGTTCCTATATACTATATGTTCAGATGATTTTTTTTTCTTTTTCATTTCCATAGGTTTAACTTAGCTTAAGTGGAGGCCTATTATGTTTATCACCTAAATATCAATAATATGATTCTTTTGGTAAGACATAAAAATATTCTATAATTAAAATCTTTATCGATTAGATTAGTTGACATCTTATATTATAATAACTTATATATATATATATATATATATATATATATATATATATATATATATATATATATATATATATATATATATATATATATATATATATCGTGTATCAAAATGTGTTGTCCTACACGAGCATATCGACAAACCAAAAGGTGAAGAACTCGAAGGCCGATGTTCCAAAAATGGGTTATGTCATCACTCATAGGACATGAAGTGGACCATGGGATGTGACTATGCATCATGAGCTACGGTGAGGGGATGATTAAATGGTTCGACCATGGCTTTTCTTTGTCCCCATCGTCCCCAACCTTCTTGTATGGGGTCATTGTGATGCACATTACATGTGGAGGTCCCTTCGGGAAGAGACGCTAAATAGTGGGTCCTCCAATTATTGAATGAGTTGAGAGGCTGCCCAATTACACACCGGATTTGGGAAATTTTCTCTTTATTTAGGCATAGTTTTAGGAAGAATAACAAACGTGACGATTCATTTATAATTTATCAAAATGAAATATGCTACATTTATTCGCTATAATTTCACCTCAACAATTTTAAATATGTTGACCTTTCATATCCTCTTATTATTTTACTATTCTTAGACAAGGATATAATTGAAATATTCATATAAAATTAACTTATATTTTTTTTATATAATTTTAATAATTATTTAAATATTTAATGCGTTCAATATTTTTAAAATATATTAAATTTTAATTATTCTTTTCGAAAGTGAAAATGACAAAGCTGATTTACAATTGACCAATGCAAGCGAATACTCCATATTCATCATTAAAATAACATTATTATCATTACCCATAATAAGTCAAAATGATTAAAGGCGAAAAAAAAAAGAGTAGCAATTTGAGGTACAGTAATCATTTTTGTATATGCATCAAGTCCCAACCCAACTAAGCAATCGTGCCTCCCAAAAACATCTGAAATATAGGAACTCAATCATTTGCCATTGTGGATATAAATTCGAAGAATGTGTTATTGAGTTGTAACTACGTGAATATAATAATGTTGATGCCCATCTACATCACTCGCGTACGGGATTCATGTAATCTGTGCCAACCAATTGCATCTTTTGATGCTCCGTGTTCTTTCTCCGAGTCTTATTCCTTTTACCGTGGCCAAGAGAGCCAACATCCTCCCTACATAGTCACTTTCCAACCAGAGTATCTTAGATATCAGCAACATTCTCCTGCTGCATGGCCCCAAGCCACCACTTGGGCATGCAGCACAGTGCTTGGAATCGCCTCTCTTCTCTCAGGAATGATAAAAAGAGGAAAGGGGAGGGAGGTGGGGGTCATTGGTGCACAAAGAGAACTTTTGAGCAACGGGAAGGGTGATAAAGACGGGGGGTGGAATTATTAAAGCTGGTGGCACTCCGGGCATCGATGCGCGGCCGACGTGGACCACTCGACGGCCACCACCGACAGGGGGTGGCCCGGGCCACGTTGGCTCGGCGGTCACGTCGACGCCGTGGTCCATGGGAGCCGAGGCGCCGGTGGACGGTTGCGGAGGCACCTGGTCTCGCTGGTACCTGGGCTTACTCCTATGCAGCTGGTGGTGTTCTGAGGGCGTGGGTCCCTTCCCCTTTGTCTCTAGGGCACACTGGCCAGCTTGCCTCCCGTGTGTTGTCGTCCAGCTTCCAAGGGGTTTTGGGTCGACAGGTGCTGAAGGGATTACCAGCGCGTTCAAACGTTTGCAAAGCTTTGACAAGCTCTGGGTTTGGCATCGCGCGCGAAAGGTGTGTGCGCTGAGATGCCGTCGTCCGATACTGGTTTGTCTCCTTGTTGGTGTAGGTGCTGTCCTTGTTGAGCTTGTCCTGTGTGTCGAATCGACGCAACAGATGTATGCTTCGGTGCTGCACGCTTATCGATGTGATCATATCCGATCTTTTACTTTCGTCGTGTTAGTGATGGATTCGTGGTTGTTCCGTTCAAAATAGAACCAAATCGAACTGAATCAAAATCCCGACCATACCATTCTTTCTTGAAATTAGAATTACAAACTAAAATCGATGGTTTCGATTTCGGAATCAAAATAAGTTTCAACCGACCAATGGTTGGTTCATTGGGTGAACGTCCAAAAAAGAAAAGATAATAAATGATATTAATTTTCATTGGGTGAAGGTCCAAAATAAATAAATAAATAAATAAATAAAAATATGACAGAGATAGGAAGCTAAACTGACGGTTTTAGTTTTAGAATCGAAATCGTCTCGAATTGATTCGGTTCTGATCCATCTCAAATTAATTAGATTTTGATTCCAAATTTGGTACAAATGAAACTGTCTATTTTAGAATCAAAATCGGTGATCCTAAAACTGTGGTCACCGCCAAAAGAAAAAGGACAACCAACGATGTTAATCCTCGTCACGTGACAGCTACATCTGCCACGACAGAGCAGAGGTGTGTATCAAGTCGTTGGTCCCTCGTAAATATGTGGGGGAGAAGAACCGATTGCTTGCACTTTGTGACATGGCGGAGGAAAAGGCCGAGGAGCCAAGAAGAGCTCGGCAGGGTTGATCCGGAGATCCCACCGGCGTTAAAGGGACAACGACGGCCATTGACACAGCGCGACCTCACCGATAGCGATGCTGCTATCGTTTCCATGGTTTCAGCCTCACAATGGCTGGGTGGGTAACATTAGCCACGATCATGCAGGGTGAGGCGGCGGCCTACAAGTCCCCCATTCTTCCATTTCACTGTGACATTTAATTGGTTTCTGGAACACGGATTCAGACATCACTAAAGGTTGCAATTAAGAAGAAGGGAAATGGTGGGACATTGGTGATGGGATAGCTTTGTTTCGGGAACACGGATTCAGACATCACTAAAGGTAGCATGGTTTCTAAAGGCCAATAAAAGGAGAAACGAGGAATGGGATACCTTATTTTAAGACCCACTTCCTAAGCAGCCCAATAATTACTGCATGGAGGCCCATAAGCCGACCTTGACAAGGTCTGTGGAAGCAAAGATACTTTTACGTCCATTGCAAGCAAAGAAGGTTAATCATTGAGAAGAAGAAGAAGAAGAAGAAGAAGAAGGCCACGCATAAAGCACAATCTAATCACAACTCGGGCATTAAAGATATCCAGTGGAGGATAAGGTTGGAAGGCACTGTTCGAGCTCTAAGCGGAGGAGCAAATGACCGTACAGATGCATGACTTATCGATTTGGTATGGATAGAGGGCAGACAGGAAATAGACACCTGTGTCGGATGTGATGGGAAGGAGAGGTCCTGAAGCGGTGCTGTCGCATCCTTCGTCGTCATCCGTATGTCCGCAACAAACCGACGTTGTTTTCCAGCGCAGCGCTCATCTACACCCTCCTCTCTCGTTGACGCCGCGTCTTCGAGAGTGCGGACAATCCTTCTGGCCAAATAAAAAATGACGCCGTTGCCGGGGATCGAACCCGGGTCACCCGCGTGACAGGCGGGAATACTCACCACTATACTACAACGACTCGATTGATCTTAATGTATATTGTTACAGACTACTGTACGGGCCCCACTACAGAAGGTGTACCACGTGGACGGTCCACGGACGGCAGCACGGCATAATCCTTCTCTCACTTCACTGTGCCGTCTGCGGCGCATCGATGCCGCGAGTGGGCGATTCCTCCCACGTGTGACGTCGCCACCCAGCGTGCCAACAAAAACTTTGATATCTTTCGCGGATTACGTCAACCTTACCAACCGTATCTAATAATTCTTATATTTCTAATCCAGAAATATTACTATTGCTACTCCTTCCCGATGATGCATGAAGTTCATGTATTGCTCTTTCTTTCATGTTCATACAAGAGTTAATTACCAGCTATGGACGTGTTTTTCCGGGTAACACCATGAACTCATCATCCTGTTCCCACACCAAATAGAAAATATTTGTGGGACGGACTTAACTGAATTGAGTGACCTCTTAGACAATGCATGACCCTCCGTCATTTGTTATTTTGCCTAACAACGTAGGGGTGACTCGATCCACCACCTAAGTATAGCAGGTGACGTTCAAGTGTTCGGCAATTCTTTGTCTTAGATAGAACCATGGAGTTACTTGGCAACATCAAATTAGGCCCGTCAACTTTCATGTTTTGTTCAGTGTGAGGCAGAGGAAGTGGCAAATTCTGTCACTCTCCTCTGTTCGACACTCTTCTAGATCTGTATATATAGTGTAACCTTGTCACCGCTTCCTTCCGCCAAGACCAAACCAATTAGCTCAGAGACATGGCGAAGTCTCTTGCATGGGCTACCTGCGGAGAGGAGGAGAGGGTCTGTGTAGGATGGATCGAGAGGTACTTCAACGACTGCGTGTGTAGCGTAAGAGGTGAGCTATCGTTTGGCCTCGGTATGATCAGCCTCTTCTGCTGGGGAATAGCAGAGGTACCACAGATCATCACCAACTTCCACAACAAGTCTGGCCATGGCATCTCCCTTGCGTTCCTCCTGACTTGGGTCGTTGGGTCCGTCCCCTTGCATTACTTAAACATAGTTTAAACAAGATCTAGACGAAGTTCTCCATCAAACTCTTACATTTTACTCTGGCTTGCAGTGACATCTTCAACCTGGTGGGTTGCCTTCTCGAACCAGTAACGGTAAGCATTTCCAATTTTAAGCTGTATCTCAAACTTCTTGCAGCAAAGCTACTTGTCATCATCTAGTAAAATGTTAATTTGATTTATCTGCAGCTGCCGACCCAGTTCTATACAGCACTGGTGAGCTGAGTTAGGCCCTAGAAGGCTGAGAAAGTGTTATGTCCGTATGCTAACCACCCTCGAAACTAATGGTGCAGTTATACACGGCCGTCACAGTGGTTTTGGTGCTGCAAATTCTGTATTACGATTGCTGGCTAAGATGTTGTGAGAGCAGAGGTTTCGCGGCTCAACTAGAGGTGACAAATCAAACCACCATCTTCATCTAATGTGTTCCTTCCTCGTGTAACTTCTTCTTCTTGTATATGCTTGAGAAAACCGCATCGTGGTCGCCAGGTTGAAGAAGACAGCTGCAAACCTTTGAATCCGAATTCTGAGGGTCACAGTCATCACCTACCAACTCTTACTGCCGCGCCTACAGCATCACCTCGTGCAGATGTATGCTATACGTACGTGCGACTCCTCGGTCTCCACTACCTATCTGACAAACCGAAGCAAGTCTTGGTCTCTTAACACACCGGTGTGCGCGTCTCAGGTCGGCGAGGTCTTTGGCGAGCAGTGGGACTCCACCGTATAGATCGTCCTACCTTGGACCAGCTCGAAGTGGTCCATCAGCCTCGGGGTACTTGGAGTCGTCGGGTTCTGATGACGAGAGATCAGCACGGCACCGATCTTGGCGCAGCGGCATGAGTAAGCCCATCAGGATCCTCTCTCGCTCGGTGAGTCGGGAATCGCAGGTCAAAGGTGATAATTATAATGTGATGTAGAGGTACTTCATGAGAAGTCGTCGTGTGACACAAACGTCGGTATGTGATTGATGGTTTGAGTCAATTTGGATGTTCTTTTCGGCTATGTAGGATAACAAATAAAGTAGTCCGGAGATTACATAATTAGATGCACTGTAGAGCTTAATTGAATTAGAAGAGCATAATTCATCAAGTTCAATAACTATTGTGACTTTCACATATAATTTCTATTTTAAATCATTTATCATAATAATCTTAATATGTACACATATCGTGTTCTAAAGGATTATTAAATATATAAATTATTAAAATTTAAACTAGTTAATTTAATTATATCTCGAAGGTAAAGTTTCATGATAGACAAACGTAAGTTGTAGGATATATCCTGTGTGCATTAGGTGAAGATAAGGGTTAGCAAAGATTGCATGAACCTTACAAGAAGAAGAATAGCCTAAAGATATAGGATGCCAGAGATATATCATATTAGAAAGCAACTTTTAGACCTTCATGTCCCTACTTGGGAAAGAAGTTTGGCATGAGATATGAGCAGCAAGCTAATTAGGTAAAGCAGCTCAGTTTAGATATCTGATCTATCAAAGCTGTTGTTCATGCTTACAAGGAAGTTGGGTTGTCTCATTCTGCATAGTAAGTGATAACTTTGTACTGTTTTGCCTCGCTTTCGTAATGGCAGGTTGGCTATGGGACTTTTGCAGCTGCCTCGGTCACTTTACCATTTCAAACCAAAGCTTCAATGGAGGTGAACAACATAGGGTTTGACAGTAGGAAGAATTATGGAGTGCAGTTTCCCACATTCAATAAAACTGATGCTTTTGCTCTCCGTGGCACGACAGGAAGGAGGCATAAAATCACTGGAAGAGAACCCTTATGGGCTGCTGTTAGGATGGGTTATGGCTGCCATTTACATGGGAGGCCGCCTGCCTCAGATATATATGAACGTAAGCACATATCTTATCTTTCATCCACAGTTTTGCCGTGACATGAAACTGGACATAGACATTTTTATGATGTATGTTATGTCATCAAACAGATCAAGCGTGGGAGCGTGGAGGTTAGACCTAAAACCCTTTAGGTTTTGCCATCATTTAGCTTCGTTAAACCTTTTGATTATAATATTATGAGTTATTTTATAGGGATTAAATCCTCTAATGTTCATGTTTGCACTCGCTGCCAATGCAACTTATGTTGGAAGGTCTCTCTCTCTCTCTCTCTCTCTCTCTCTCATCCGCCTCCCCTCCTCGACCCCTCAAAGAGGTCTTCTTGTTAACGATTGTGTTTGGATGCAGCATACTGGTAAGGAGCATTGAGTGGGAAAGAATTAAGGCTAACTCACCTTGGTTGCTGGATGCAGTAGTCTGTGTTCTTCTTGATCTATTTGTATCCTTCTCTCTTTTCATTTGACTTCACTAATTACTGCTTCATGATCTCTTATCCTTTCTTGAATGATTCAGATATTTCCTATTTGGTGCATGTAGTTCCTTGACCACATATTTTACCAGATCATCCTACAATTTGCCTACTACAAGTTCATGCACAAAAGGATGACAAGCAATGAGGATGAACATGAAGACTTCATGGAAGCCAAGGAAACACTGGTCTGAAAACTTTGTGGTATATATGACACTAATCCTTGTGCTTATATTTAATACGGCACTTGTTCTTGTTATTTCCTTTGTGAAGTTGAGTGATTTGTATCCTATATTTGTACCAATAGCTGCATGCCACGAGTTTTCCTCGTTAATTTTCTTCAGGATATTCACATACAAGCAAAGAAAGTCATCCCTGCGCGCCACTGCAGATTCATAATGTCCATATTCTTCCCACTCCCTGTTGTATTGAGTATATGAAATCATACAACTGCAGACTCTGCCATTGTGGGTGTGAATTTGATATGATGTGCATCATTTACTCCACATAGGTTCGTCTGCACCGTCAAATGAGATGCATATTCGGATGATCCAGTGGAGTTTGCAGCCCAATTAGTAATTTTGATATAGTATCATAAGATTTTGGGTTCGTATTTATGTACGAATTCTTCCTTCATTGCTTTGAAAAAAAATATATTAACATTCAATTAATTTTAAACATAATAAAAAATTATACTTCACCGAATATTTTATCTTGTGAATACAAATTTATCATAGTCTTTGCCATTGGAATAAATGTTTACACTTAAGTTCTTGTAAGAAATATAAATTAAGCTTTGTTAGGAAAAAAATCGGTGATGTCTAAATGAGTATATAGGATTTAGAATTTGAGTATATAGGAGTGAGGGAGTATCTATCGAATCGAGGTGGACTAGCTTACGTTCTTTGGGATAATATATGCAAATATGCGAGGTTGGATGAATTTTCTAATCCGATCCATTTGATACTCAAATTAGTCATGAGATAGATGGATAAAAAAAATAAAAAATATTTAACCTCGATTACTATATGAAATATAATTTTTTATAGCATCAAAAAATAAGAAATATTTTATAAAATATTTCTTAAAGAAAAATCCTTAATCATTTCCGGTGGATCGATGTCCACGTGAGCAAACCAAGGGATAGGTCTTGACTCCTTTATGCTAATCGAACTATCACGTATACAATCATATGTTGAACTATCATTGGTCGAAAATATTTTCTCTAGTAAGCTCTCATTTAAAAGCGAACGAGATCATTTCTTGCTAGCTGCTATCATATAATATGGACAAAAGGCAATTCATGAGAAATGTAAGTCTTGGGTGCTCGATTTGGTGCCAATCTATATAAAAATAAAGGTTGAGTATGGTTCATGAGATCATCCTTATGAATCTCAAGTCAATAATAAAACAAAGTTAAATACATAGATAAACAATGATCAATCATGATTATCATGATTCGATGAACCTTTTATAATCGACCTAATTGGAAACAATTATAATCGATCTAATTGGAAAAAATATATAGACAGAATATATTTTGTTGGTTGGCCCAATTTTTTTTATGCTGATTCGATTGTGATACATCCAATTATAATTGAGAATAAATATTTCTTCTATCATCATTTAATAATATTCAATTTTCTGATTAGGTGTGATGTATATGCTCGTTTTCTTCTTAGAAGGTTACTCTAATGGTAATATTTTTGGAATAAATTTAAATAAATGCTTGTCACTATTGAGAGAATCGACTCTCGAAATCAAACAACCTTATTCCACACGTCATTGGCGTCGCCAATGGAGAAAGAGCGTGATTTATTTGTCGGGAACAACGAAAGATGTGTTCAATGGTTTTCCTGTTTTGTTTTTCTGAACATAAAAACTGTGAATAGTATAAATTTTCGTACTTTGTTTTAACTATGTTTGGTAATATTATTTTGTTTCCATTTTCTCCTGTCAATTTATAATTTTTTATGATCATAAATAATTTGAAATAATATTAAGCCCAAAAAGCATTATAAATTTGTATAAAATTTTAATGTTAGAATTTTTATGTATGATTTATTATTTTACTCAACTTAAAATATTTAAAAAGTAATTCTTATGGAAAAAAAAGATTTCCTATGATAAATAATTGATCTCTTAGCTTACCTAAAAATCTAAATATCCAAAATTTTAGGATCTTAAGACATATTCATCTTCAATCAACACGTAATTAATCAAATAAAACTATTACCTTTTGTTATCAATAGTTGTATCCATAGAATATTGCCTTAGGTCATTAGTGGATAAATTTAGATTGATTATAAAAGATAACTTAGGGCATAGTTGTCAAGGTATAATATTTTCTTATTAATTCCCTTTTAATTCATCTCATACCTAACTTAGGTATCGAAGAGATCATATCAGGAATCTCACTCAATATTAATCTTAATTACAAGTAGATACCGAGAGTAGTATATATCGTGGATCGATAAACTCACAGCATAAATCAATCCTGAATTAAATTGAACTGATACAGCATTCCAAATCGGCCATTGCTCTTTTCCCCTGTCACAAGAAATTTCAGCTGGTATAATAAAAGAAATTCAAACTAAAATGTTACGCTGTATCATATTATAATTCTATGACAGTCACGCGGACACCAAAGCCAGTTTTACACCTGCAACTTTACACTTATTTGGACCATACAAGATATGAGATCATAGATAATTTGGAGTGTGGCTCCACCGCAATTAATAGCATTTCATGCCAATGAATGGTTGTCGTGTAATCATTTGAACGTAGCACAATTATTTATTTTTTTTACGATTCTAATAAAATACTTTATTAATTTATGTTTATGTTTATGTTTATATTTTGATGGAACGACGATAATAGTCGCTTCCATGATATCTTTTCTCATTTGCATGATTAGACAGAGATTGGCTCCCCTTCGTCGACCGCTTGGTGATGCGGCCGGAGAACAGGACTTCTGCTGTCGCTCTGAGTGTTCGGAGAAATGCCTCTTGTCATCTCCAAGAAGGGGAACTACTCAGCATCAAGAATGAACGTATACTTCGATGGAATTGGATACAGTGAGCGTATACTCATCTAGGAGCCGACTGCGCCCCAAGTACCGGACACTTGCATGATCGGAACAGGAATCGAGACTGCGGAGGTTTTGCTCTTCGGGGAAGGAGGATTTGATGAGCTTCCTGAGATCATACATGGCGATGGCGACACGTTGGCACTCGAGTCTGAGTTGTCTAATTTGCCAGAACGGTATCTCAAGGTTATTAAGTTGCCAAACCTCTCTCATGATGGAATTATCAAGCATGATTAGCCGTTGAGGGAGATAACTAGAGAAGTTCTGGACATAAGTTATAGTGCATTGAGCTTCATTTATCACAAAGAATTTGTAATATCAATCGTCATCCTTTAACCGTCAACCACCAAAGAACTGAACTGATGTGAAAGACAACAAGATATCTACCTGATGTAGAAGATGATCGAATTGATAACCGACACCCTATTAGTTGTCATATGTTAAATTAACGTTGCATTACGGAAGATTGTATAAATCGACCTGCGTCTCAAGAAATCGTATCGGCCAACCCGTACCTTAGGGGTCATACTGAATAATTGTTCACATGAGTGCATCACAAAAGGAGAGTAATTCCTATTGGTTCCATCGCAAAGACTTATCAAATATAAAAATCGATCATCGATGCGTAAACAAAGATCATATTTTGAACCTCACAAAGGTTATAGTCTTCACTCGAAACAAATCCAAGCGTCGGATGGGTCGAGTCAGAAACCTTCACTTGACATTGACCTATTATGCAGAGTGCCTAAGAGATTGAGCTTACTTAAGTTCCATTTCGAGACAATAATCCTAGAAGTTTAGAAATCATCTCGAAGCAATCCTTATCGACCTTATACAGAGTGCCTAAGAGATTTAGCTCACTTAAGTTCCATTTCGAGACAATAATCCTAGAAGTTTAGAAATCATCTTGAAGCAATCCTTATCGACCTTATACAACTCCTATCTCTCGTCTCAAGCCATATCTCTCGTGAATATCAAGTTGTTAGTAATTTGGTAGGCCATTTCAACTTTGCAAGGATCATATATTTGGCTTCATCTCAATAAAGAAAATTATGATCAATCTCTATTCCCCCTGTCAATTTCATTATTTTAAGACGCAGGCGCTGTTTCTGCTGAACGAGATCCTCCAGTCTTTTGATCCATATAATTACTGCCACGTCAGAAATCTGACATATGCATGCGGGTGGATATGCTGTCACATCTTACGTGGTAGAAAGGTCAAATGTTCGTTTTAGGTGCGTAGATTCCCATCAATGCGACTGGTTTACAAACGAAAACAACAAAATTCTATGGGCCAAAAGCTTCCAAGTAGCAAACAACCGTTACCACACGTTCTCATCCTTCTCAACCATATGGGAGTCTAAGCAACACAGTGGTCGAGAGATGGAAAATGGAAATGAATGTCATTCTGATCCTTCCCCTTCTTGTCTTTCCCATGGCTTTGTTGCCGGCCGTGTGCCTTTCTGCGGGGGGCAGCAACGATCTCCACCCTCTGGTCCTCATACCGGGGAGTGGCGGCAACCAACTGGAGGCCCGGCTGACGAAGGACTACAAGCCGTCGAGCCTCCTCTGCGCCCTGTCCGCGACGAGGAAGGGGAAGGACGGGTGGTTCAGGCTGTGGTTCGACCCGACGGTGCTGGTGCCCGCCCTCACCCGCTGCTTCGCCGAGCGGATGACGCTGTACTACCACGCCGCCCTCGACGACTACCGCAACGCCCCCGGCGTGATGACCCGGGTCCCCTGCTTCGGCTCCACTCAGGGGCTCCTCTACCTCGACCCTCACCTCAAGTAGGTTCTCGCTGCGCCTCGGCCTCTCTCTTGGATCTTCCTGTTCCTCGGCTTCACAAGGGTCTTTTCGCAGGCATATCACCGAATACATGGCAACTCTAGTGAACTCCTTGGAGCAGCTTGGCTATATAGATGGCGAAAACCTCTTCGGCGCGCCGTACGACTTCCGCTACGGTCTGGCCGCAGAAGGCCACCCCTCCAAAGTTGGAACCCAGTATCTGGAAGATCTCAAAGAATTAATCGAATCTGCGAGCGCTTGCAATGGCGGCAAGCCCGTGATCCTCCTCTCCCACAGCCTCGGCGGCCTCTTCGCGCTCCAGCTCCTCGTCCGCAGCGCTTCCTCATGGCGGCAACAGTACGTCAAGCACCTGCTCACCCTCTCGGCGCCATGGGCCGGCACGGTGCAAGAGATGCTCACCTTTGCGTCGGGGTACACCCTCGGCATCCCCATCGTGGACCCTCTGCTGGTCCGGGCCGAGCAGCGGAGCTCTGAGAGCAACCAGTGGCTCTTGCCATCGCCCAAGGTGTTCGGCCACGTCCCGCTCGTCGTGTCCGGGAACAAGAGCTACTCCGCATGGGACATGCAGGAGTTCATGGAGGACATCGGGTTCGAGGAAGGGGTCTACCCGTACAAGACGCGGGTGTTGCCGATGACGGACAAGTTCGAGGAGCCGGGCGTGCCGGTGACGTGCGTGGTGGGCAGCGGGGTCAAGACGCCGGAGACGTTGTTCTACGGTGAGGACGGGTTCGACGTGCAGCCGGAGGTGGTTTACGGCGACGGAGATGGCACGGTCAATTTGGTGAGCTTATTGACGCTGGAGTCCGAGTGGGCGGGGTCGGCGAGCCAGGATCTGAAGGTGATCAGGCTGCCTGGTGTCTCCCATACCTCGATTTTGAAGGACAAGAGCGCTTTGCGGGAGATAGTAGCCGAGATTTGCAGCATAAACGCCATTACCGCGAGCTCTCTAGTCTTTCGAGCGTGACAATACGATTGATTAAAATGTTATGCAGTCTAAATTAAGTGTATGAATTCGATAATTCAATGCATAATGCTTGACATATTTGTTAGTGTAAACAACTTTAAGCCGTGGCCTCGGGGCCGACGTGGCTTGGTTCGGGTCTGAATGGTGGGAGATCTTCCTGGGACGACCCTTGAGACTGTAGAAGACCGACTGCGGTGGTCCGATCGCGAAGGGGTCGGCGTTTCCTCCGGGAGGGGGCTTCTCGCCTGGGCGTTTAGTGGGAGGCCTCCGTCTTCGCACCTGCACACAGGTCGGGTCAGGAGAGCTCGGCCCGACCCCTCCGACGATCAAGTTAGTGAATAGTCGCAGGGGGTTTTTTTCGTCGTCCCCCTCCTCCCTTTCTTCCTCGGAGTACGAGGGTTTTTATAGTGAAGGTTATCGTTGCCTGATGTGCACGCTCGCAGGGAGCAAGATCGTACTCCCGGTAACGTCTGACATTGACGTTGGCGTGGCGTGAAGGATCGAGCCTGAGCAAGATGTTAATGTGCCTCGGTCGGCGTTCTGGTCTGTGTTGACCAGGTGCTGCGAGGCGTCATCTAGGGTAGCTGACGTCAACCCGAGTTTTATCGCCATTATTACCCTCATCATATTCCTCCCCCCCCCCCTCCCGAAGGAAGCTATGCATCGATTGTTGTAAAGGGTGGTCCGAGGCATGGCTTCAACTTTAAGAAACTATCCCTGCCGGACGGTTGCCGGTCCGTTGCCAGGGGTGTGGGAATCGTGGAGTTTAATAACTAAGGAGGGTTGGGCGTATAGCGGCGGTCCTAGGCAGTATGCAGCCGAGGAGCACGACTTAGTCGGGTAGGCCGAGCAGAGATTGTGGTCTCGGGCGACATGCAGTCGAGGAGCACGACTCAGGTGGGTAGGCCGCGCAGAGGTTGTGGTCTCGGGCGACATGCAGCCGAAGAGCACGACTCAGTCGGGTAGGCCAAGCAGAGGTTGTGGTCTCGGGCGACATGCAACCGAGGAGCACAACTTAGGTGGGCGGGCCGCGCAGAGGTTGTGGTCTCGAGCAACATGAGGCCGAGGAGCATGGCTCAGGCGGGCAGGCCACGCAGGCATGGTCTCGGGCAACATGCGACCGAGGAGCACGGCTCAGGCGGGCAGGCCGTGTAAGCATGGTCTCGGGTAACATGCGACCGAGGAGCACGGCTCAGGCGGGCAGGCCGCACAGGCATGGTCTTGGGCAACATGCGACCGAGGAGCACGGCTCAGGCGGGCAGGCCGCGCCGAGGTGAACTTGGGCAGTCTGCGGCCGAGCCATGTAGATACAAAAAAGGGGGTTAGGTCGGAGCTAACCGCGAGTCGGGAAGCGATCAAGTAGATACTGAGCCTTCGCTCGTAAGAGACTGAGGCAGGGCCTAGATTCCTTTTACGAGGACTATATCGGATAGCCACCGCGGGTGCTTGACTTTTTCTATGGAGCCAGCTACCAAAAGTCGCTCCTTCCCCTCACGACCACCCAGGCCTCCGCCGCGATGTATTGGTTAGCCCGTTGGAGCATATCTTGTGCTGTGGTGGGGGGTCGCTCCACGAGGGACCAGAAGAATCTGGAAGGTCGTAGGTCTGTCATAAATGCCTGCACTAACAAAGAGGGATCAGCGTCCGTCAACCCCCAGATTTGTGTTATAAAGCGATTCACAAAATGGGAGAGGGCTCGTCCTCTCTTTGGTTGAGTCCGAGGAGCAGTGCAATGGTCGGCTTTGGCCGGGCGTAGGCCAAGAAGTTAAGCTCGAAGTCTTTGATGAGCTGATCAAAGGAGGCGATTGTCCCAGTCTTCAGACCGCTGTACCATGTGCGAGCTGGCCCCCTCAGAGTCGTGAGAAACGCTCTGCACATTAAAGCGTCAGAGGTTCCGTACAGCGCACCATTTGAGCACGGAAAGTGGCTACGTGGTCCGTTGGGTCGGTGGAGCCGTCATATGCGTCCAAAGAGGGGAGTCGGAAGTTTGGGGGAACCATCTGATCTTGTATCTCGGGCGCGAACGGAGACCCTTGGTGTGTGTCCTCCCCGAGCTCTCTCTTTGACCTGCGAACCTCCTTCTCCACTTCGTCGAGTCGCTGACTAACAAAGTGTAGCTGGGCTCACAGGGAGTCCGTTGAATCCAAAGATAATGCCTCGAGTTCCAGGCGGCTGCTCGGGTTTTCCATCACTCGATCCCCGAGTGGGGCCGATCAGACCTGAGGCGAAGTGGGGAGCTCCAGAAGTGGCGTGTGGGCCCGAACGGGCGGCTCCCGTTGCTGCAGTGGTTGGATCGCAGGCAGGTGCACCGGATGAGAAACGAGCAGGATAATGGACTGCACCATACCAGTTAGAGTTCGGAGTTGATGAGTGAGGTCCTGAAAGGCCTCGGACGACACGGACGACGGGTCGGCTGGGGCGCCATCGGGTGGCGACTAGCTCGGGTCGTTGAATATCATCCAATAGCGCTTTGAGGTCATGGCGAGGTGTTCGTCTCGAGGTTCTCCACGCGGGGGGTGTTCACCCGGAGCTCCGATCGGGTGTGACCCCTCAGCTGCGGGTTCGTCTGAGTCGATCGAGCGATCCCTCGACATTCGGGCCCTCCTTCTAGCGCCAAAAATGTTAGTGTAAACAACTTTAAGCCGTGGCCTCGGGGCTGACGCGGCTTGGTTCGAGTCCGAATGGTGGGAGATCTTCTTGGGACGACCCTTGAGACTGCAAAAGATTGACTGCGGTGGTCCGATCGTGAAGGGGTCAGCATTTCCTCCGGGAGGGGGCTTCTCGCCTGGGCGTTTAATGGGAGACCTCCGTCTTCGCACTTGGACACAGGTCGGGTCGGGAGAGCTCGGCCCGACCCCTCCGACGATCAAGTTAGTGAATAGTCGCAGGGGGTTTTTTTCGTCGTCCCCCTCCTCCCTTTCTTCCTTGGAGCACGAGGGTTTTTATAGTGCAGGTTACCATTGCGTGATATGTCCGCTCACAGGGAGCAGGATCGTACTCCTGGTAACGTCTGACATCGACGTTGGCGTGGTGTGAAGGATCGAGCCTGAGCAGGATGTTAATGTACCTCGGTCAGCGCTCCAATCCGTATCGATCAGGTACTCTGAGACATTATATGAGACAGCTAACGTAAAACTAAGTCTTATAGTTATTATTACCGTCATCAATGCCCTTCTACCTCAACAAATTGAGACAAAACCTGCCTTAATTTATACTTTTCGGGGACTCGAGAAAGAAGCGAGCCCGACCACGACGGCAGGACTGCACGTGCAGTGCGCTTGCCGACGCCCTGCGCTCGTTCATTGGCGATACCGCACGCAAATGTGCTTTTGCATAGACGAGCTGTAAGGGAGCATCGAAATCGTCCATCGGAGACACTCTTCCAATCCTAACCGTCCGCCTGTTTTGAAGGAGGCACAGATGGACGGTTTCGGAGGGGATCCTTTTGTAACTTTAGATAATGCAGGGATCCCTGCAGAGGATTTGGCTTCGGCTACGTCCCCCATTGGCCCACACTGGTTTTCTTATGCCATCTCTCTTTGATAAGAAGGGAGAAATATGCGCAGAGAGCACAGAGTGATGGGAGGTCCCCCTCAATCCTTTTGGTTTTTGTTAGTTTAATAGAGGTAGCAGCATTATGCGTCTTTTATGATGTCTGCGGCCGTCATCTCTCACTCGTTCTTGTCCAGGAGGCTGAGGGTTCTCAGTCACTGAGCTTCTTAGCCCTCTCTCTTAGATTCCCTCTCAAGTTATTGTAAGAAATTTTGATGAAGCCAACTTGTGTTTCTAAATCATTGTAATAGAAACACAATAAACAAATGCGGAAACGAAATAGCGTACCTCCAGTCATTGTCGCCAAGAATTTCTGTAAAGGTTTCTTCTTGAACTTTGGTTCTTCTCGGCTCAGAACTCTCACTTTAGATGGTGTAGGAAAGCCTTTCGCTTCAAAGAGATGATTGAACCAAGGGACCAAAATCCTCATGTATATATAGTTGTTCTCCCATCAAGAACATTTATCATCACCAAATCATAACGTTCAAGAATTAATTCAGATTTGTAACATTTGGACCATAATGAAAAACTTTAATAATATTAAATATTTAATTTAATAATAACGGTTTCATGTTTAAAGAATAAAAAACTGAAATCATTTAAACCATAATTAATGAAGAAATTCATGATAATCAATTATGAATCTTAATGATAACAAGTATATTATTATTAAATTAGATATTTAATAATAACGGTTACATTCTCCCACTTGGTCCATACGTCTATCTTAATAATTTGAATTAATTTTTCTTGAACAACTTTCTTAAGAAATAAATACACGAATCATAGCGATAAGTCCTCTAAAAGCGAGTATTATCATCCATGTATCACGATGTATTTAGTTTCTTAATCTTAATATGGTAATATTACTTAATGAATAAACCTTATGTTTATTCTTGGTCCAACAACAATATATTTTCTCAAAATAATATGCGCATGAATGAGAAAATTTCACAATATATATAAGAGTTTCAATATCATTACAAAGTGAAACCAAGTCCCATTTTCTCTACATGATCCTTGAATTTCAGAGGTGGCATGCCTTTAGTCAAAGGATCAGCAATCATCAATTCAGTGCTAATATGTTCAATGATCACTTTCTTTTCCTTTACACGTTCTCTTATGGCTAGATACTTAATGTCGATGTGTTTACTTCGACTTCCACTTTTATTGTTTTTAGCCATAAAGACAGCAGCTGAATTGTCACAGAAAATTCTTAATGGCCTAGAAATAGAATCCATGATTCTAAGCCCAAAAATGAAACTCTTAAGCTATACACCATGTGAAGTAGCCTCAAAGCAAGAGACAAACTCAGCTTCCATGGTAGAAGTAGCAGTCAAGGTCTGCTTAGCGCTTCTCCAAGAAATAGCTCCACCGGCCATCATAAAAATATATCCTGATGTTGATTTACGAGAATCAACACAACCGGCGAAGTCTGAATCTGAGTAACCAATCACATCCAGATTGTCTGTATGTCTATACATAAGCATGTAATCTTTGGTTCCTTGTAGATACCTCATCACTTTCTTTGCAGCTCTCCAGTGGTCCATACCTGGATTACTCTGATATCGACCTAGCATCCCCACAATAAATGCAATATCAGGTCTAGTACAGACCTGAGCATACATAAGGCTTCCTACGACAGAAGTATATGGGATGTTTTTCATTGATTCCCTTTCAAAATTGTTCTTTGGGCATTGGTTCAAATTGAACCTATCACCTTTCACAATGGGAGCAACACTTGGTGAACAATCCTTCATCCGAAATCTTTCTAAAAGTTTATCAATATAGGTTTCTTGTGATAGACCTAAAATGCCTCGAGGTCTATCTCTATAGATCTTAATGCCAATGACATAAGATGCTTCACCCATATCCTTCATGTCAAAATTTTTAGAAAGAAATTGTTTTACCTCATGCAGCAAATCCTTATCATTGGTTGCAAGCAAAATATCATCTACGTATAAAACAAGGAAACATATTTTACTCCCACTAACCTTCTGGTATATGCATTGATCCATGAGATTTTCAACAAATCTGAATGAAGAAATCACTTCATGAAATTTAAAATACCATTGGCGGGAGGCTTGTTTTAAGCCGTATATAGACTTCCTAAGCTTGCAAACCAAGTGCTCACCAACACTAGAGGAGAAACCTTCAGGTTGTTTCATATAAACCTCTTCCTCTAGATCTCCATTAAGAAATGCTGTTTTCACATCCATTTGTTGCAACTCAAGGTCAAAATGAGCAACTAATGCTAAAATAATACGCAGAGAATCTTTCTTAGATACAGGAGAAAATGTCTCCGTATAATCGATTCCCTCTTTTTGAGTAAATCCCTTTGCAACAAGTCTTGCCTTGTATCTCTCAATGTTGCCTAACGAATCTTTCTTAGTTTTAAAGACCCATTTGCAACCAATGGCCTTTGCTTCATTAGGCAACTCTACAAGATCCCAGACTCCATTGCTCATCATGGAATTCATCTCTTCTTTCATAGCATCATGCCACAAATTTGACTTTTTGCAACTCATGGCTTGTGAAAATGTTTCAGGATCATTTTTGGCTCCAATATTATAGTCAGATTCTTGTAGATATATAACATAATCACTAGGAATTGCTGATCTTTTGTTTCTAGTAGATCTTCTTAATGTTGTACCAATGGTTCCTTGAGGAACTTGTGGTTCAACTAGTTGTTCAGGAGCTTGTTGTAATTCCTGAACTGCTTGATCTATTAGAATACTATCAACAACTTGTGGAATTTCAATGATTGGTTGTTCAGCACTAGTTTGTACTTGAGGAGTGCTATGAACTATAACTAATCTATCATTTGATGTGGAAGGTTGAGATTCTATATGATCATGTGCTGAAACTATGTTCCTGAAATGATCGCTCCCACTAATCACATCATCCTCAAGAAATTTAGCGTTTCTTGATTCCACAATCCTAGTTGTGTGAGATGGACAATAGAACCTGTAACCTTTGGACTTTTCGGCATATCCAATGAAATACCCACTAACAGTCCTCGGGTCCAGTTTCTTCTCTTGTGGATTATATATCCTAACTTCAGACGGACATCCCCAAACGCGCATATATCGCAAACTCGGTTTCCAACCTTTCCATAATTCAAATGGTGTCTTTTGGACAGCCTTGGTTGGAACTCGGTTTAATATATACACAGCCGTCTTTAGTGCTTCAGTCCACAAATATTTAGGAAGATTGGAGTTGCTAAGCATACTCCGCACCATGTCTAATAATGTTCAGTTTCTTCTTTCTGCAACACCATTCTGGTCTGGAGAACCATGCATAGTGTATTGGGCAATAATCCCATGTTCTTGAAGAAACTTAGCAAAAGGACCAGGTGCTTGTCCATTTTCAGTATATCTACCATAATATTCTCCACCCCTATCTAATCTCACAATTTTAATTTGCTTACCACATTGGTTCTCAACTTCAGCCTTAAAGACTTTGAAGGCATCCAATGCTTCATTTTTATTATGAAGCAAATATATATACATATATCGTGAGTAATCATCTATAAAGGAGATGAAGTATTTCTGACCATGTATGTCCATGTCTGGACAACATATATCAGTATGAATTATTTCTAATAAGTTTGAACTCCTATTAGCACCCCTTTTAGACTTATTGGTCTGTTTTCCTTTAATACAGTCCACACAAGTCTTAAAATTAGTAAAATCAAGAGTACTAAGTACCCCATCTTTAACTAATCTTTTAATTCTCTCTATGGAGATATGTCCTAATCTCCGATGCCATAATATAGAGGAGTCCTCATTAATATTACACCTCTTAATGCCAGCGTGAACATGCATTGAACCTTGAGTATTATCATTTTGTAATAAAATACGGTAAAGACCGTCAGACAAAATACCATTCCCAACACAATCAGATTTATATAATAAACGAAATGATGTGTCTTTAAAATTAAAGGAATATCCAAATGGTACGAGTCTGGAAACAGAAATTAAGTTTCGTGAGAAACTTGGTACATAAAAGGTTTTTTCCAATTTTAAAACAAAACCACTACTTAAAGTTAAAATGCATGTTCCAATTGCTTCCACATGTGAGCCCATCTTATTTCCAGATAAGATGCTTTGCTCACTTCCCACTGGCTTCCTTAGGTTTTGCATACCCTGCAAAGAGTTTGCAATATGGATTGTTGATCCAGAGTCAATCCACCAGGTGTTAATATTAACATTGACCATATTAGATTCATAACATACATATGAGGTTGGTTTACCTTTCTTTTCAAGCCATTGTTGGAATTTCGTACATTCCTTCTTCATGTGTCCCTTTCTTTTACAAAAGAAACACCTTGCTTCTTTCTTGATATTAGCTTGGGGTGGTATTTTACCTTTTCCCTGCTGATAAGCTTTTTGATTGGCTTGATGTTTGTCAGTTTTGTTCTTCCCTCGAGTGGTTACCATCAATGCACTCTCACCCAATTCCATTACTAGCCTCTCTTCTTCTTGAACACACATGGTCATTAATTCATTAATTGACCATTTGTCCTTATGTGTATTGTATGAAATTTTAAAAGGGCTATATTGAGGTGGAAGGGTGTTCAGAATATAATGCACCAGGAAGGATTCTGACATATTAACCTCAAGTTTCTTAAGTTGAGCCACAATATCTCGCATTTGCATTATGTGCTCACGCACACCCTTTATGTTGGTGAGTCTAAGGGATGAAAATTTCATTATAAGGGTGCTTGCTAGTGCCTTATCCGAAGTGATGAATTGTTCATCGATAGCCTTTAGCAAGTCTCGGACATTTTTATGCTGGTCAACAGAACCACGTATGCCAGCAGTTATCTTAGTTTTGATAAACATCACGCTGAGCCGATTGGATCGCTCCCATCGCTCATATAACGCGATCTCAGTTAGAGTGCTGGTATCAGTGACTATAGGTGGTTCGTCTTTTCTAATAGCATAATCAATATCCATCCACCCTAAATGGAGGAGAACCCTCTCCTTCCATATCTTATAGTTATCACCACTAAGTTCGGGAATATCACATCGAATATCAGAGAAATTAACAGTTTGAGAAACTGCATAAAATCAAACATGCTTATGTCAAAATTTGAAGCTTAATAGACTAAATTACATGTTTTACCAACGTGAAACATGCCAAAAATATGAATCTCATGACATAAAAATTGCCTGTGGGCTAAATTCTTAATTCAAATAGATTCATATGGTCTTCATGATAAAACTATCAAATTATATTCCAATTCATAATCCCTGTGGGTAAATTATGAAAATAATATGATATTTTATCCTGATTAATTATATTAAATATAATAAAAGATCATGTGGGATAACAATTATTATACGAAATATAATCAATCACAATATGATATCTAATTACTTATGTGATCCTTATTTTAACTTTATATATAATTTTAATTAATTAAGGATGCTGTGGCTAATTCTTAATTAATTAAGATTATATGGATCACTAGACATTTTAAACATAAAAAATTTGCTCATAAACATATTTTAATATAACTAAATATGCATACATAATATGAGCATTTTACCGACTAAAAATGTTGAAAATGATATTTCCTCATGATTTTCAATAAAATATATCAATAAGTTTTCAAGAAGAAACCAAAATCAAATCATTTTCATGGCATAAAAATGTAAACTTTTTTTCATATCAAGGCAGAGGTCATTTGGCTCTGATACCAAATGTAAGAAATTTTGATGAAGCCAACTTGTGTTTCTAAATCATTGTAATAGAAACACAATAAACAAATGCGGAAACGAAATAGCGTACCTCCAGCCATTGTCGTCAAGAATTTCTGCAAAGGTTTCTTCTTGAACTTTGGTTCTTCTCGGCTCAGAACTCTCACTTTAGATGGTGTAGGAAAGCCTTTCGCTTCAAAGAGATGATTGAACCAAGGGACCAAAATCCTCATGTATATATAGTTGTTCTCCCATCAAGAACATTTATCATCACCAAATCATAACGTTCAAGAATTAATTCAGATTTGTAACGTTTGGACCATAATGAAAAATTTTAATAATATTAAATATTTAATTTAATAATAACGGTTTCATGTTTAAAGAATAAAAAACTGAAATCATTTAAACCATAATTAATGAAGAAATTCATGATAATCAATTATGAATCTTAATGATAACAAGTATATTATTATTAAATTAGATATTTAATAATAACGGTTACAGTTATTCCGTGAGATCTCAACTTGTTTACCATGCTCTGCCATCGAAAATAAGATTTAAAGAAAAGAATTTTGTTTGCTTTGTTCCGTTTCTTGGTTTCCTTGGATGTTTCCGTTGTCGCTTTTACTGTGACGAGTTCCTTTACCTTCCAACTGGTCTCGGCCTTGCTCGATTATGATTTCGCCTTTTCCTAACCTTTGGTGAAGCCTAGTTGGGAGCTCTAACCAGGCCTGGATGAGCCTTGGGTTTCCTGAGAAGCAGCGCGGATTATAGCCCCATGATGCTCCCTGCCGTGATGATGCTTGCTTGCTTTTGATCGGAGCCACCGAAGCCTCCATCAGCAACCAGCGCACAACTCCAAAAGGAGGGCAGTTGGGTGATCCCAACTTTCTCTCTATCCACTCATTTCGCCTCCACTTCTAGTCCTCGTCTTCCTCCCCTGCTCCACCCTCTGTTTTACTACTAAAGATCAAGTCTTGGGGTTCCTGGCGATGCCGCAGTTCCAGCAACCGGCTTGCTGGAGGCTGGAAGCCGGCGGGCAAGTCATGGACGTCGACACGGCCGTGAAAGATGGGATCTTGGGCGGCGGCGCGGTCATTAGCGGCCTCCTGGACGGCAAAGATGGGACCTTGGGCACCGCCAAGAAGCACGACCTCAAGGAGATGATCGAGGAGATGGACTCGGCGGCGGAGGCGAACGACGTGCCGATCGTGTTCATCTGCCCCATCTCACTGGAGCCGATGGTGGATCCCGTCACCCTGTGCACCGGCCAGACCTACGAGCGCGTCAACATCCTCAGGTGGTTCTCCACGGGCCGCCTCACCTGTCCCACCACCATGCAGGATCTCTGGGACGACACCGTCACCCCCAACCGCACTCTCCACCAACTGATCCACGCCTGGTTCTCGCAGCGCTACCTGCGTATGATGAAGCGATCCAAGGACGTGGAGGGCCGCGCCAGAGAGCTCGTCCAATGCCTCGAGAAGGTCAAGGGAGAGGCGCGAGTACAGACTCTGAAAGAACTGCACAAGATCGTTGCCGCCCACCCCTCCTTCGAAAAGCCTGTGATCGATTCCGGCGTCCTCGGCATTTTATCTTCTCTTCTAGGCCCTTTCACCTCCCATGCCGTCGGCTCCGAGGTGATCGCCGTTCTTGTCAATCTCAACCTTGATTCAGAAGCAATGACTGACTTGATGCAACCTGCGAAGATCTCACTCGTCGTAGACATGCTGAACGAGGGAACAACCAAGACGAAGATACAATGCGCGAGGTTCATCGAAGTGTTGATGGGTGCGGAGAGTTTCCGATTCGAGATCGTCTCAAGTCTGAGCCTTTTAGTGGGGCTGGTAAGGATGGTGAAGGATAAACGAGAACCCGACGGGGTTTCAGCAGGTCTTAGCTTGCTAAAGACCATTTGCTCCCACGACCAAGTCCGCAGCTCGATCGTGAGCATCAGAGCAGTCGCGCAGCTTGTCGAGCGACTGCCAGACCTGAGCCCAAACAGCTTGGAATCGGCATTACAAATCTTGGATGATCTCGCTGCCATCCCTGATGGTCGATCAGCATTGAAGGATTGCCCCCAAACCATTCCCAACACAGTGAGGCCTCTGATGAAGGTGTCCGAGGCTTGTACTCGACATGCGTTGTCGATACTATGGGCGGTGTGTAAGCTTGCTCCCGAGGAATTTGTTTATCTTGCAGTAGAGGCTGGCCTGGCAACAAGGCTGTTGCTTGTGATACAGAGCGATTGCCCTCCGGAGCTAAAGAAACAAGCATCCGATTTGCTGAAGCTCTGTAGTCTCAATTACACTGCCACCCTTTTCATTTCCAAGTGCAAGCTAACGAGGACGATGCAGTGACGTGAGGATCTGCTGCTGCACTACTCCATTAGCGGACTGGCCTTAATGTTATGCACTTGGATTGAGATAAGATGGTAATGGCCTTACAATATGCATTCATCCTCCATATATGAAGAATAATCCGTTTTTGATGTAATTATTTATGGATGAGGAAAGAAATCTATAAGAGTAATTTTGTTTCTGTGTTGGTACCTGTTCATGTTACAGACACAGGTTCACTGGTTGATCAATGACAATCTAACTTGGTTGTCAGATTTCTAAGCTCTTTTATATCTTTTGAATAAAGACCAATTCCCGGTAGAGGCAATGGTTGAGGTGAGCAACCCGAGAAGAGGCATCTGGAACGAAGGAAAGCTTGTAAGTTCCAGGGTTTACTTTATTGAGCCGAGGAAAGGGAAGAGGTTTACTGCTGCTTGGAGTTGCTTCCTTCCTTGTGGGGTGGGGGAGTGGTGATGACCATTGACCAGGGCAGTGATCAAGACGCCACTTTGCTGCCAAAGGTCATTTCTTCGATGCTCCCCATGTTCACCTTCATTTAGCAGCGTCATGATTCCACATGAATCGTCCACATTTTACTCTCCTTACGCTATGCACATTGTCTTCCGTATGCTTTCATGTTCTGAAACGCATCATCCCCTTTCTTGGGACGGATTAATTATTGCTCTTCGGTGTGTTTCTCATTGAGCTGTGATGATTGGAATTCGCTTCCGTCTCCGAACGACTTATTCGTGCCGCAGAGTCGTGATCAGTGACTTGGATAAAAGGAAATTTATAGACATCAGATAAAATCCCAATGCTAACCTTAATATTTATAAAAGAATCAAACCCAATATTTATTTATATAAACAAACCTTAATTCTACATTTAAGGTTGCATCGTGTTCACATTTAGGGAAACATCTATACAAGGTTGCATCGTGTTCGATTGGCCGATTGCGAGAAACCCAACGGATGGTGAAGCTGTTCCTTACACATACCGACGATACAGTAATCCCACACACACCATCCTACATCTTATAACTCTTAAACAGATCTTTAACTGGTGCACCATAAAGTGCGGCTTAAAATTACCTTCCTAAGCTAATATGATCTTTTATTGGTGGATTTGTTGGGCCCAGATGGACTTCAAGCCCGTGAAACTTGAATCAGGCCCAAGAAACGTCCAATTAAACTCGCTAATAGCCGAAGGTTAAGTAAGGTGGTGGAGAAAGGTCGGCCATGCTGTCCTTGCGAGGGATATAGATGTCAAATTGTAACCTAAGAAAAGAGATGGGAAGAGGCAGCTGAAGTTGAAATTTATACGCTGAAGCAGCGGCTGCGAATAGCGATTGGTTTCCGACAAAATCCAAGATTACGCCCTCGTTTCGTTTCTGGTGGTCGAACCGATGCTGCTCTTGAGCCAAGCGCCCAACGGAGCTCTCTCCGCCAGGAGATGCCCCTCTTCCTCCTCCTCCGCCGTCTCCTCCTCCCTCAGCCCCTTCTCCAAGACCGACCCCTCTCTCTTCTCCAAATCCCGCCCTCGCTTCCCCTCCCGGAACCCTAGGAGGCCGCGCCCACTGTCCCTCTCCGCGCCCGCCGTCGACCCGGGCCGCTCCGCCCGCCCCCTCTCCTCCCCGCCAGCTGCCGTTCAGGAGGACGAGATCGTCTCCGTCGGCGACGACGGCGTTCCCCTCGAAGGCGTCATCCAGTTCGAGAAGCCTGGGGGTTCCTCGAAGCTCCTTACTTGGGCGTAAGTTTCTCCAATTGCGATCGCATTCGGACCCCCTTGATTGGGTGAGATGGTGGATTGATGCGTTTGTTGTGGGTTTCAGGCAGGTGGGTCTTCTCGCGGGCGGAGACGTCTTGTGCCTTCTCATTTTCTCGGCGGTAGGCAGGTTCAGCCACGGGTTGCCTGTTTTTGATTTCGAGACACTGCGGACGGCTGACCCTTTTATTGCTGGTTAGCAAGTCGCCATCTTTGTTTGTTTTCGCGATGCGTTTGGGTGCCTTTTGCGAGGGTCTCTCAATTATGCTTTGGCAGGGTGGGTTTTGAGCGCCTACTTTCTTGGAGGTTACGGGGATGACGGTAGAGGAGTGAATGGTTCCATGAAAGCTGTTCTCGCAGCTGTCAAGTCTTGGGCGATTGGCATTCCGGTGAGTACTAATCTTAAATCTTGATGTGGATTAGATTCTACCTTTGGACGATTGCTAATTATTACCAAAAAACGTGACAATGGTAATTCAGCTTTGAATTAGTTAATCCTCTCAGAATTTGGAACATCAATCATGAGATTCACTTGTAGGCCCAAGACCAATTGTTAATAATTGAAATCATTTCATATAAGATGCATCTGTTTCTTCATGTTCTTTCGTCATTGTTTTTGGTATCTTTTCTCCAATAAGATGCATCTCTAATCGACCCTTCATAAATGTTGAATACCATTTATATGGGCTTACTGATATGTTATAATTGGCAGTTAGGACTGGTAATCAGGTCTGCAACATCAGGTCATGTTCCGCCAACTCCGTTCATGTTGATAACTATGGGAAGTACTGGGATCTTGTTGATAGCATGGAGGGCTTTGGTTTGCAATCTTCTTCCGAGTAACAGAAACAAGCAGAACGATGTCTATAAACGTGGAAGCGCATTCGAACTTTTTGAGGTACTGAATATATTTTTATCATTAAGGTTTTGTTTCGTAAGCTGCTTAAGAAACAAACTATAATTTACAATACCTTAGGTTCAGTTATTGGTTATTGCTCTTTTGGATAAAAAGGACGTACTCAGTGCACGAGGCTCCCGCTAATGCGGGGTTTGGAGAAGGTCAATGTGCATGTATTGGTTACTGCTCTTGTGTGCAATTAATTTTTGTTGGTATGTGTATGTCAACACCCAAGCCAGTTCTGGCCATAAAAGATGAATGCTAATAAAAATATTTTGAAAGTTTCTGCATGATTCCTCAGATATAATATGGTTCTAAAGGTTAATGGATTAGAATGTTGGCATTGTTTTTGTCTAGGATGATTATTAGAGTGGACTGTGAACATTAATTCATGTGTATTATTATATTCAGAATAGGTCTGCAAACGATGCAATAATATGTAGCAACATAGTTAAGACAGGTTCTTAACTGATATTCTTGACAAAGTGGTTATTCATTGAGTTTCGATATGTTTAGCAGAAGTAGTCTATTTAGTATATGATTTTTTTTTATAAAACGGGTTGTTAGGTGAGTTGAGATGATTAATATCATAGGCATTCAACACTGTAGGAATATGCAATAGTCCTTTTACACATTAGCATTTGTATCAATTCATTGAGGTGTCTCTGCCCAGCGCTATGAATTTTGCTGTAGAGCTAAGGATTCATTCAATTGTTTCTGTCCTTCTATTTTTCTGAAAATTTGTCATTCTATCAGTAGCAATGTTCAATCTTTTTTCAAGCACTTTTGATGTGACGGATCCGTCCTCATTGGCTATATACATATGAGGACATGTTACTCATGTGCTAGTTCTACCCTTTTTTTTTTTTTGGTAAATGTCATTCTCTGAACATAGTGCAAATGACATATACTTTGTCGTCATCTTGTACCATGTTACTCGAAGTTCTACTGTGCTCTTTGAGCTTCCTCTCAATTGTATGTCTATCAGTTGTTTGCAAAATTTAGCTTCATAAACGTTTGGTATTTAGAATATCTTATAATTGGACTAATTGTATTGTCCAAATGATGAAAGAAAAATATACTGTTTATTAATTTTTTTTGCTTTTCATGCTAAATTATGTTGCATTAGCTTGAAACTCCTATGCATTTTTCTAGTGGTGTGTGTCCTTTCATGAATTCTGTGATACTTATATGATCATATGTGAACATTGCCGTTGGTGTCCTGTGGGTTATTTTCAGGCAAATCTTGATCTCAGCTACTATATGCTGACAATGTTCAATATGTATGTCTATATATTTGACTTAAAAGTTTCTTATTCTAGTATTTTAGCACCGCTGACAATAAGCATGTCATGTGACATATGTGGAACCTGGGCATTTGGCATTTACCTTCTACGTTATCTGTTCACTTGAAAGTAGAATAGCTATTCTTGGAGTAGATATAGCAAAGAGTTGACCGTGGGAGGCTTGCTACTCTTTGTGACACCTCATCACTACTGGGGATTTCATATTCCCCTTTTGTCTGCTGTTCTTTCTGAATTACTTATTGGTTAAGCACCAAAGAGCACTTGGGTGAGATAGTAAACAAAGCCCTTCAATGATTCTTCAGTGAGCTACCATATATTCATCGGCGAGATGTCCTTTTTTTTTTTTGTGTAAAGCAAATCACCCTTTCAGACACTCTATTGCTCAATATGTGCACCCTTGTTTTTTTTTATCAAATACACATTTACTCTTTATATGCATAGTATATCTTCTCATATAATTGTAAGGTTGTTTTTTGCAACTTGGGAGACCCCGATTCGAGTCACAAAAATAACCTCTCTATATTTAGAGGTATGGCCACAAACATTGACCTTTCTAAATCTCGGATTAGCCAGAGTTTCATGCACTAAATATACTATGCACAAATATTCATAGAGATGCATGTGTCTATATAATGTGATAGTCCAAAGACTTGTGGAGACAGGTGCAGGTGCTTAGGTGGCCACGTGCAAGAACAAAAAGTAATTTTATTCAACTTATTATATGCTTTGGCTTGAAATGTTATAAATAAATATGTATGTGCTGTATCACATGTAGCTTTCTAATGAAGATGAATGATGGTCTTGTTCAACTTTAAGTCTATCCTTAAATTCTTATTTTGTTGGTGTGACATGTAAATTCTTTTTTTTGCAGTTACTGACATCATTGGTTCGTAGATGGTGATTTGAGCGTGAACTCAAGAATGATGGTCTTCTTCTACTACTACTCATCTTAATGTCAATTGTGTTAACATGTATATCATGTGGCAGTAATGTGTACCAAACGCAAGGTAGTAATTAATGTAATACCTGGCTTTTTCTGGTGGCATTTTGACAGCGTGCAATATGATTTTAGTCCACATTTCGAGAGTCTACAAATTAGCTCATGTATGTTTGTAGCGGTCGTTTTATTGTATATATTTGTATTTTTTAGAAGCTTCTTGTGCTATAGTATGTATTTGAATCCAATAATTTATTTTTTCTGTGGTATATGATGGGAAAATCTAGGGAATTTTTTTTTGTTTGTATGAATGAACGAAAAGGGGCCAATTGCCCCAATAAAAGTCTTTTTTGGGCTTTTTCTAGGAAGTCCCTATTTTCAGAATTACTAACAGCACCCTTTATTTGCTAACCAGTTATTCGTTTTCTTATTCTCTTCATATGGATTGGTCCATGAATTGATCTAGCTATAATGTATTTATGTTATATTATAATTTTGTAATAAGATTAAAAAAATATTGTAATATAATAATTTTGTCATATTATAATAATTTTTGGTATTACTAAAAACAATAACATTCTTATACTACATTAAAATGTTTTCTAAGTGTTACCGAAAATATTATAACATAGTGTAAAAATATTTTAAAGCAGTATAAATACATTATAATATAATATTTTTAATATTATTTTCTTGGTAGTACTGAAAACATTTTGACAGATTCATCTTGGATCGATCCATACAAAAAGAGAAGGAAAGAAAGGGTCTCAAATTAAGGATATTTAGGACGCTAGAGGTAATTGATCATAAAAAGCTTTTGGGCTTTTATCAAATGATGTTTCTAAATTTAATTTTTAATAAGAGACATCATTTTCTAAAAATCTCAACAATGCCTTTCAACCAAGCTATTTCGAGTCAAGATTTATATAAGCCAATGCGGTTTGACATGGGTGACTCGGATCGAATCACTTTGAATCAAGTTAAGTTCTATTGTAACGGGTCTAACTTTGTCAAATCTATTGGGTATAACATAAGTATAACACAAGTATAACTCGAGTGTAATGAATGTATTTTTATTAAACTAATTTAAATTTTTCTAGAACTATCAGTATATTATTGTAAGATATTTAGTATTTTTTTATTATTTTAGGGTGAATAAATTTTCATTTATGATATTTTTGGGTTGAATCAATTGAATGTAATCTATTAAACTTTTATTAAATCTATCCGATCTTCTTTAGAACTACTAGAGTGACACCATAATATGTTTAGTTTCAAATTTTTTATTTTTTATAAATTCAGAATGATTAATTTTTGAAATAAGATTTTTTGGATTGAATCTGTGATTGAGTGTAACTATTTAAAATTTCACCAAGCCTATTTAAAATTCTCCTGAACTACTAGAGCGAGATCCTAATATGTTTATTATTATTTTTTTTTATTTTTTTTTATGAATTTAAGATAATTAATTTTTTTAATAGAATATTTTTGTGTTGAATCTATATCAAAGCGTAACTCTTTGAATTTTAAACAAACATATCCTTTTTTTTTTTAACTACGGTGAGATACTAATATATTTATTATTATTTTTATTTTATGTAAATTTAGAATGATTAATTTTTGAAATAGGATATTTTTGTGTTCTTCGAGTGTAACTCTTTGAATTTTCACCGAATTTATCAAGCTTTTTTGAGGCTACTAGAATAAGATTTTAATATATTTATTATCATGTTTTCTTGTATGAATTTAAGATGCTTAATTTTTAAAACTAAGATATTTTTGTATTGAATGCGTGATTAAGTATAACTCTATTGTAACTCTTTAAATTTTAAATTTTCATCAAACCTATCTAAACTTCTCTGGAACTATAAAGTGAGATGTTAATATATTTATTATTTTTTATATTTATATAAATTTAGGATGATTAATTTTTAAAATAAAAATATTTTATATTATTGAAGTTGTGATCGAGCATAACTAAGATGTAATTCAAGTTAATTTTCATTAAACTAATCCGATCCTCTTCAAAACTAGTAGCACTTAATTCTAAGATATTTTGTATTTTTTATTTTATAAAAAATATTTTGATCTGAAAAAAATATCTTCGTTAAAAACCAAATATGAGGGCTCCATTTGGTAAAACCACATTATTAGGATTTTGTATAATTTATCAAATAAAAAAGATACTATTATAAAATTTTATAAATGTGAATTTTCTGAGAGAAGAAAAAAAAAAGTTTTGTTGAAAATTCGCCCAATCAAAATAACTCCATTAGATAGAACCATGAGAATGATAGATAATGATAGATATGGCTGTAAGTAGTGGATAGTTTACGATCATCAGCGAACAACAATGTTATCCCTCCTACATTGGGCCATAGGTTGTGTCTGCACTTTGGTACTTCCACCTTTGCAGTTAATGCTTGACCATCATAAAAAGTTGACACACTTAATCAAAGTAAATAATTCGTACTCATTGGAAGAGACTTGAGTTCTTGGCCCTATCACAACTCTACCCTTGCTTTCTTCTGAAGGCAGCTCTTACAACGAGGCACATACTGGAGGAGTTAGGGAGCTCTTTTTGTTTCGTGCAGAGATTGGCACTAAATACATGGAGGTGATCGAAGCTTTCTTTTGAGGTGGCTCCCATTAACTTCTCTACCTCTGAGGCCTCCTTTAGCAGCTGGGCTCAGTTTCTTTAGAGATGGCAGAGCCTTTCACTCCCTTTACCCTCTCCACTTTCTTCTTCTTCTACTACTACTACGACGACGACGACGACGACGACGACTACTACTACTACTGCGACCACTTCTTCTTCTTCTTCTTCCAGAGTCAATGGCTGCTGTAGGTAGAGTTATCATCTTAGCGATCATTCTGGTATCTGTCATCTCCATGCATACGACTTCTGCTCGAGAGAGTGCGCTGTTGCCGTCTACCCAGCAGCAGCCAGTGCTCGTCTCTCCTCCTCTCAATGGTACAGTGGAGGAGAAGAGGATGGTCCCGACTGGTTCAAACCGCCTCCACAACAGGTAGTAGACATGCATGTGGGGGCTGGCTGCCTACAGGTGAATGAATGCTTGTTAGATGGTGCAATATAGGAAGACATCATCTTGGCTTTCTTTATATCTTCTCTCATAACAAAAAAAATAAGCAGATCAAGATTGTGTTTCTTGTCAGACGCTTGCTGTTCTCGGAGCTATTCTATTTGATTGGATATTATGTGGCTGCTTAGTGGTCACACATACACAACATTGTGTCGTTGCTCTATTTATGGAGATATTTTAGATACCACCATATGTTAATGTGGAATGAAGCTTCGAGCAGGACTTCTTTGGTGCTCATATCCTTCCTTTGAGCAAATATTATGTCATTTCCTTCGATGCTTAGTTTGTTTAGAGTCATCGAGGTATAATAATATTGTAACATCATTCCTTGAACTGACAATGAGACTTGACATGATATTATTATATGGAATGATGGAAGGCACAGAGTGCATGCGCTGATGAATTTAAGTTGTTTTGGCTACTGGGACTCAAAGAGTGTTGATGTTTTGTGTCTCGTGTGGGGGGCGCATGAGAACTCATTATGAAGCGGGAAGGACGCAGCTTTTGCCTCGTCCATGCTTTTATTTGGATGCCTTTGTAAGCATCGATGGTTTCACGAGAGCACACAAGTGTGAATGATTACAGTCGCAAATGGCCGGAAATTGACGAAGCATTCATATCTAATGGCGGAAGGAAGAACGTATCTCAAGCATTTGTTCACTGGTTTCTTGCAGACCAACCAACCTTTGACTACACTGATATTTGCATTCTTATTGTTGCATCATTCATCAGAGAGTACAAAGTTTGGACAGATTGGCCATCTAATACGTACAAAGATTATAAAGCCACAGACAGCCATCTTGATAAGGAAATATATTTAGTATTAAATCATTATATGGGTTCGAGATATGTTTAGTTGCTTACCTAAACCATACACAATCCATGGAAGCCCAATAACCACAAACGCTGCTCGGCCAACTCTCCATCAAGTTCGCTGCACTAAATGCAGGATGTTGATAGATCTCAAGACATGCCATGGATGATTACAGATAACTATCTCCTGGTACAATGATTTCACAGCTAACAAAAGGTAATAGATTTGCATGGTTTAGCTGTTCGTTGCCTGTAAATATGACACGACAGACAACCATGGCATGACTTTTAGTTGGCCAGATCTAAAACATATCTGATTGTCTTCGGTAAGATGATCTATGCAAAAACACATAGATACTTTTGGAATGGCACAAGAAACACACAAGTTGGATGAGCAAATGAGAAAAGTATTGGCTCCCATACCTTACTGAAGCAAACCAAGAAAGATCACATGGATGTTGCTTGCACTGGAATTAAAACTCAATCAACAGCACCTTCACTTTTACCTACAATCACTCTGCAGCTTCCTCTTTGCCACTCTCTTCTACTTTGCTCTGGATTTCCTTCAAACCGGAGAGACCATCTCGCTTGTCTTTTTTTTCCCCTGCGGCCGTGCTATGCAAGTAATCCTTGGATTGTTGGAGCAGGACCTTCTTGTGATCATCTTTGATTGCAGTTGTTTTAGAGCTCTCTTCTGATTCTTCTGGTCTGGCAGTTTTATTTGACTTCTGTATCATTATTGTGTTCTCTGTCTCGTCCTCTTTCCATGGAGTTTGCAAATTAGCAGTAGAATTTATACCTTGAAGTGGATGTAAGCTGGTTTGATTTACATTCGATGTTGTCTGGTTTTCTTGAGCTTTCGTCCAATCTTCAGATACTGCAGTATGATTCTTATGGGCTTTGATTTGATTCTTTGGCAAATCTATTGATCTGACCCCCAATTCTATTTGGCTGACAGACTCATTTGCTGCATATGTCTGTGGTTTTGTTTGATTGTCAATGTGATCTACAATTCCTAAATCAGTTTGCTCTTCCATGTTTTCATCAGCTTCACCAGTGGTACTCGAAGAATTCCACTTGTCTACCTTCGTCTGTTCTGTTTTCTGGAGAACATCTGCAGTTGTAGCATCCTCAATGTTAGGGAGAGTCGAATTGTCCTCATGAATGACACTCGAATTAGTTCCTTTAAATGAATCTAACAGTTCAGTTTCAGATTCGGGTTCCTGAACTTGAACGACATGATGATCAACAGCACTAGAAGCATCATCAGCTCTGAAGCTTCTTTCTCGTGCCTGCTGAGTTAGTTCTTCGTGTTTTATGTCTTGGCTACTATAATGGACCACTTCACTGGACGCGTCATCACCTTTGAAGCTTTTCTCTCGGGCCTCACGAGACCGCTCATCGTGTTCTCGATCCTCAAAGGCGCCCACTTCGCGAGGAGTGTTTTCAGCTCTCACCTTATCTCGCCCATCCGTCCTGTGGTTCTCGGCACCTTCTTCATGCTCGGTATCTTGTTCTGTGACTTCAGCATCTTCTTTCACTTTGGCATCGACCACAGAATCTGCGTTGCCTGTGCTAGGGAGGAGGTCCTTCCTGCCAAACCTCGTGATATCGGACTGCCCTTCATCGAAGCTTTCCGCATAGGCCTTCCTCCGAGCATGAGAGTGATTCATCTGGTATAGCAGCCAGACACAAACAGCAACAAAAATGCAAATCTGGAGAGCATTCTTTGCCCTGAACTCCCCTTTCCGTCTATGGTTCCTACTGGATACCTGCCTCAGCATGGTGGTTCTCCTAAATAACCAAACACAGTCTTCTCCCCAAGTCGTAATAGTTTTCCCCTTGTCCTATATAGCAAGTCTATTCCTCTAGCACAACAAAGCCACCTAAAACCAGTGCCTGTCCACAGGAAGAGGCAAATAATCTCATGAAGCAATCCCTACCAGCTGATTTCACTGCACAGTAGTAGGGTGTAGATGGTGAGATGATGCTAATCACAAACATAACATGTTCCTTTCTTTCCAAGAACACAAACATAACATGTTCACAGCACAGAGAGAGGATAAAACTAAACAGTTGGATAATTTCTGATGCAAAAGGAGCCTGCTAAGACTAGAAGCTGATGATCGCACACAAAAAAGAAAAAGGGAAAAAATGGCATACAACTGTAGTAGAAGAGAAAGAGAAAATAAAACCCGAATCCTATTATTCATCCACCAAAGCACAGAAGAACCAGAAACAGAGCCTGGGTAAAGACTAACGCACATCAAAAACTGAGGAAAGCTTCACAAGGGAGCAAGGAGCACAACATACCTGAAGGAGTTCTTTCTTTTTGCCCACGGCCCGTTGATGGAGGGGGACGAAGACGACAACGCAGACGAGGGAGAGAGAGAGAGATGATTTTACCGAGGCCTCCCGTGGTCAAAGATTGGATGATGCGTTCCTAGAAGCAACCATAGCTGCAGGAACAGTCTCCACCTAATTCCTTGGTCAGAGCTGTGGGTGCAGCTGGAATCAGGTTCAACACGCTCAACAGTGGACCTGATCTTCTCTGAGGTGCCTTGATCGAAAGAGATCACGGCCGGTGATTGCTTCTTCAAATCGAACTCAATCCATCTGTTCTTTCGATTAGAAGCACCCCGGCGTTGTCCTCCCACAATTACATCGACGCAACAAGCGATTGGAGAGGACTTTTCCTAATTTCGTTGTCTCTATATTTATTTCGACGATGAGTCTTGCAAACGAGGATGAGCAGCCTTCCGACCATAGAACCTGACACACTTGGAGCACTCACATGACAACACAAAGTCAACGGATCCTTTTCCCTTTTGGGTAAACATACCTTTCGCACGGACTCATCATACAGTGTCCCAAATTATGACTCTCATATTAATTTTGCAGCCGATCAAGAAAACGAGGAGCTGATCATGGTCAACCCAATCAACGTGAATGTTCACGAGACATGGGTTCAGATTGGATCAGACGCGTTGAGATCAGACCACGAAATCAGCCACACCAACTCCAAAGAAAAAAAAAGCTCTGTTCTCGAGGTTGTAGGCCGTGTCGTGTTAATATTTGTTGCCGTCGTCGTCGTCGTCGTCGTCGTCCATGAAGCTAATTCTACTGTTTATACTTGATGCTTCCTGTTTGACGGGGTAATAGCAAAGAATGAAAATAAACTCTATGTTCATGAAATAAATTTATATATTAAAAATATTTCGCATCCTTTGCACTAATATAAATCTTATTGGGGTATAATTCACCTGATTAATATATGTAGCGTAGGTGACCGAATTTGTGGGATCAGGCAGCATCCTTGGATTAGCCGGAAATTAATTGGTGCTCGGCTGCATCGCCTGGTCCATGGTAGTGAGGCCCGCGTGAGGAATCCACCTTGTTGAGTGGAAATGTCAGGTAGGCATGGTGGGGGCGACCATGTCGAACGTTACGTTCCATCAACCAACAAAACTCAAGCGTGCTGGTATTCTTAAACGTGCTTCGTTGCTGTCCAATGACAAATGAGTATATGGACGTCTACTCAGCACGTGATGTGTCCAAAGTAACAAAAAAAATTAAAAATTTGACGGAGACTATCCATTAGCCGTCTGATGTTGTTGATAATGATCCAAGAGTAGAATGTTAGAGATGGTTAGAAGTTATCTTATCATAAAATATTTTATTTTTATAATTAGTTAAAAAATTATATTCGAACATAATGAAAGAGGATTATTTTTGACCATTTGCACATAGTTATAGAGATCGGGTTGGAAAACTTCTCCTAACATCGGGTTTCATAGGAGCAATACCTCGAGAGCCCAATATTTTCATCCTGAAAGGCCCTTTTTAGATGGCCTTTCACCCTGTTTGGTATGGACATCCTCGGATTCTTTCGTGGTTTCTCATCATTGGAATTAACTATTTTATAAAGTAGGTGAAGATTGAGACATTGGTGCTAATCATCAAGAAGTAAGTTGAGGGGTTCATATGGAAGAATACCATCACCAGCTTTGAAATTCTGAGAGCCATCATCAACAATAATATGAAGTTTAAGAAGTTTTGTCAATCCTATGGAGTTCATCTAAAGTTTAGCTCAATAGCTCATCCTTAGACCAATAGTCTTACTAAGGTCACCAACCTAGTCATTCTCGAAAGGTTAAAAGAAGCGAGTCATTGGAGTAAAAGGTACTTAGGAGGATGAGTTTCCAAATATCTTATGGGCTTCCAGATAATATCAAAGATCAAGTCGCGAGAATCGCCATTCAGCTTAGCCTTTGGTATTGAAGTTGTCTTACAACTCGAGATAGTCTTTCCAATACCTAATGTTGAGAATTTTGACAAGAAAATCTTTAAAAAGGACTTGGAGCTAGACTTAACCTAATTAATGAGATTGGAGTAAAAGTACACTTAAGAGTATTAAGATATAAGAAAACAGTAGATAAGCTGTATAATCAAGGTGTTTTCTCTTGGGGAGTTGGACTAGGGAACCTAGTACTTCTAAAAGTTAAAATTATTAACCTAACTAGATCTTATAGTAAACTAGCAATAAACTAAGAATGGTCATATCGAGTCATCAAGGTTGTTCGAGATAGAACCTATCGCCTTGAGACAACATAAGCGATGGTGCTACCGAAACATGAAATATTATGAATTTAACGAAATTTTACCCCTGAGACGTCCCTAGAGATTTAGTCATGATGACTAGGCCTCGAGCATCGAGTATTAGTCTACCATGTATTTGTCGTTAGTCGTAAAATGTATATATATTTTTAAGATGTAGGTGTTGCAAACTAAGGCAAGAAAGGTTTATTACTTTAAAAAAAATATATCAACTTGATTGAGTCTCTATATCCAAAATGAGACCTTGGCTGCTAAGGTAGAAGAGATAGATAAGTTGAATAACGCAGTAAGCAAAAGACACATGGGCTAAGTTGGATAGAGAGACTCGATGAGTCAGAAGAAACCTGTTACAGTAGCAAGTATATTGTAAAATATGCTCGAAGTATGTGAGTAGAAAAAACCTGACCTATATTAGAAAAGAATACGTCATAGTGGAAAGCACAATATAAAATATTTCCAAGGCACGTGAGTTAAAAAAAATCAGATTCACATCAAAAGAAAACTACCACAATAGGAGACACAAGATAAAATATGCTCAAAGGATGTGCATCAAGAAAACCCAACCTATATAAAAAAAAATCCATTATGGTGGGAGGCATAAGAGAAAACCTAACCTGCGTCAAAAGAAACCCACCATAGTGGAAGACACAAGATAAAATATACTCACTGCACATTTTAAAAAACTAGACCCATGTAATAATAAACTCGTCATTATGGGAGACTCGAGACAAAATGTGTTCGAGGTGCAACGACTAAGAAACTCGTCAAAGTGGGAGGCACAAGATAAAATATGTTTGAGATGCCTTAATTAAGAAACCCAACACTCTCCTTGCCTATGGTCATCACCAAGGCTTGGAAGTCATGAATGTCGAAAAATCACGACCACCTTATTCTCCTGAGGCAGGGAGGTTGGAGAACTTAATCCCCTCCTCCGCTTGAGGCACAATGGTCATAAAACCATACCCTCTCTTCACTTATGATTATCACCGAGCTGTGAAGGTTAGGAAACCCAACCCCATCCACCAGGCCATGAAAGTTAGAAAACCCAACCCCCTTATCCACCCAAGGCATGCTATAGTGAGGCATAGAGGTCATGAAAGTCAAGAAACCCAACCCCCTCCTCTCCTATAATCCTCGTCAAGGCATGAAGGTTGAAAAACCTAGCCCCTCCTTTACTCAAGGTATGGTGGTAAGAAAACCTGACCCCCTCCATCGATCGAGGTGTCACAGTCAGAAAACTTGACCCTCTCTTCACCTGTAATCATCGTTGAGGTATGAAGATCTGGAAACATGACCCCCTCCCCCACGTGAGGCATAATTATTTGGAAACCCAACTCTCTCATTGCTTATAGTCATCATTAAGTCATGGAGGTTGGGAAACCTGACCCACTTTACCCAAGCCACGGAAGTCGAAAATCCCAACTATTAGAACTAGCCCTAGGAAATTTATCAAAGGATAATTTTGGCAACACAACAAAGACAATAAAGCGGAAAGAATAAAAACGACAAGAACACCAGAACACCAGATATACGTGGTTCGGTCAATTGACCTACATCCACAAACGAAAGAGGAGCAAATTACTACTATAAAAGAGGGACACTTACAAATGCCTTAGGAAGATGTTCCTAGGTCATAAAACACCTTCAGCTTACTAAACAAGAAAAACCCAAACCGTAAGCAGGTTTTCTTGTGGTGTCTCTTGTGCTGCTTGTGGTACATCTGACTTCAAAGCCCAGACCTTTATTTATAGTTCCAAGACGAGACAACAAGTCTAATTTTCTCGATGTGGGACTATGGGACTTGCCAAACTAACAAATCTCCACCTTGGCATGTCCCAACAAAACTTGCTCCACCTTCTTCACAAAAGCCCCAACGGGCAATCACCAACAATGAATACCAACCAAGTCCAAGCACTGCTTGAACTTGTAAACTGGAAGAGGCTTCGTAAACATATCAACTGGATTGTCCTTCGTATGAATTTTCTGAACAAGGACTTTTCCCTCAGCAATAGTATCACATTTGCATCCCAACAATTTTCTTACTCGAAGGCGGCTTCACAAGATCCCAAGTTCTATTCCGATGGAGAGACTCAATTTCTTCATTCATTGCAATCAACCACTTAGCGGAATTATCACAAGAAACTGCATCTGAGTAGGAAGTAGGCTCACCAACTTCACTCGTCTCTTCTGCAACAGACAAAGCATATGCAACCAAATTTACATATCTTTGTGGTGGTCGAATATCTCTCCGTGGTCTATCCTTGGTTATGGAATATTGCTCTTCCTCTGGATCATCTGCGTCAATAGACTCGGGACCACCTACTGGCATTCTTTGAGTAGAAGAGTTCGACTTAAACGAATCTGAACTACCAATCTCAAGCTCCACTTGCTTCTGCGCACTATCATTTGTACAACTAGTAGAATCTTCTTTGGAAGATAACATAAACAATTCATCAAAAGTAACATCTCTACTGATTATAAATTTTGAGGATTTGGGATCAGAACACCATAATCTGTATCCTTTCACCCTAAAAGCATACCCAAGGAAAATGCACTTTTTAGCCCGAGGCTCTAATTTTCCTTCATTTACATGCATGTATGCTGGACACCCAAAAATTTTTAAATCAGAATAATCAGCAGGAGTACCTGACCAAACTTCCTCCAGAGTTTTAAAGTTAAGTGCTGCAGAAGGAGCGCGGTTGATAACGTAACAGGCCATATTAATCGCCTCTGCCCAAAAGTCTTTTGTCAACCCTGCATTTGAGATCATACACCTCGCTCTCTTCAAGAGTGTTCTGTTCATACATTCGGCCACACCATTTTGTTGAGGCGTCATCCTAACAGTGCGATGCCGAACGATTCCTTCATTTTTGCAGAATTCTTCAAAATCACCTTCACAAAATTCCATGCCATTATCTGTTCGAAGCCGCTTAATCTGTTTACCTGTTTGTTTCTCAATCAAAGCCTTCCATTGTTTAAATGTTAGAAAAACATCATTTTTATGCTTCAGAAAATAAACCCAAACTTTCCTGGAATAATCATCAATGAAAGTCAACATATACCTAGCACCACCCTTAGATTAAACATGAGCTGGACCCCAAAAGTCTGAATGAATACAGTCAAGAGTACCTTTCGTTTTGTGAACTGCCGGAGAAGTGAATCTGACTCTTTTCTGCTTTCCAAAAATGCAGTGTTCACAAAAATCAAGTGTCCCAGTACTCTGTCCGTAAAGTAGACCCCTTTTGCTCAATATGCTCAAACCTTTCTCGCTCATATGACCCAAACGCATATGCCATAATTTGGTGATGTCAGAATCAGACAATGATGATGACGAAACTGCAACTGAACCTGTGACAGTAGTTCCCTGCAGAATATACAAGCTACCAGACCTACAAGCTTTCATAACAACAAGAGCACTTCTAGAAACTTTCATAACTCCACCTTCAACTGTGTATTTACATCCATGGGCTTCTAGGGTGCCTAAAGAGATGAGATTCTTTTTCAAATCAGGAACATGTCTAACATTAGTGAGCGTCCTCACAATACCATCATGCATTTTAATTCGGATTGCGCCTCTACCAACAACATCACATGCGGCATTATTGCCCATCAAAACAATTCCACCGTTACAAGATTCATACGTGGAAAACAAATCCCTATTGGGACACATGTGATAAGAACAACCTGAATCTAAAATCCATTCATTTTTAGACATCGTCCTGTCATCAATAGCAGAAAAAATATTTCCAACAATCTCATCAGTTGCTACACTAACTTCAACGGATTCAGTAGTTTTTTCAACAAATTTTTCATTTTGCTTTAATTTATTTTTCAGTTTAAAGCAATCAGATTTAATGTGCCTCATTTTATAACAATATCTGCATTCCAAATTTCTATGTCTAGATTTAGATCTAGATTTAGATCTACTACTGTCAAATTCTCTTTTATCCATTCTCCCCCTAACAACCAGACCCTCAGCCTGATTCTCTCTACTTTCCCCAGTGATATTCCTGTCTATCTGCTCCTTAGATTTCAGTGCAGATTTAATTTCTTGATAAGAAACTGTTTCTTTTCCATAAATCAAAGTATCACGGAAATGCTTAAACGATTGGGGAAGAGAACACAAGAGTAACAAAGCCTTATCCTCATCATCAATTTTTGCATCTATATTCTTCAAATCCATAACCAAAGAATCAAACTTATCAAGATGCGATAGTATAGATGTACCTTCAATCATCCGAAGCATATACAGACTCTGCTTCAAGTAGAGACGATTCTCCACTGTCCTCTTCATGTACAAGGCTTTAAGCTTGTCCCACATGCTCTTAACCGTAGTCTCCGTAGCTACATCCCGTAAAACCTCGTCAGAGAGATTTAGAATGATGCTTGATCGGGCCTTCTTATCCATACCTGCAAGCTCTTCTTTTGACATATCATCTGGAATGCTCTCGGCTCCCTGTAGTACCAAATCAACTCCGTCTTGAACCAGAATGGCCTCCATCTTGAGTTGCCACAAACCGAAGTTGACATTTCTATCGAATTTCTCGACAACAATCTTTGTTATTGTCATCGTTGCCAAAAGATCCCAGAACCAGGCTCTGATACCAGTTTGTTAGAACTACCCCCAGGAAATTTACCAAAGGATAATTTTGGCAACACAACAAAGACAATAAAGCGGAAAGAATAAAAATGACAAGAACACCAGAACACCAGATATATGTGGTTCGGTCAATTGACCTACATCCACAAACGAAAGAGGAGCAAATTACTACTATAAAAGAGGGACACTTACAAATGCCTTAGGAAGATGTTCCTAGGCCATAAAACACCTTCAGCTTACTAAACAAGAAAAACCCAAACCGTAAGCAGGTTTTCTTGTGGTGCCTCTTGTGCTGCCTGTGGTACATCTGACTTCAAAGCCCAGGCCTTTATTTATAGTTCCAAGACGAGACAACAAGTCTAATTTTCCCGATGTGGGACTATGGGACTTGCCAAACTAACACCAACTCCCTCCTTCACTCAATATATGGTGGTTAAGAAATCCATCCCTCTCCTCACCTATGTGTCACGGACTTAGCTGGATTTGCCTAAGTCGTGCGGCACCCTTGCGTGTCCGTCCGCAAAGGTCAGCCTCCCCGAAGCCTCCCATTGTCCCTTAAGGCCAACCAAAGAGAGAACGGGTTAAAAAGAACGCCTCAATCGGGATCCACAAGCAGACATGTCCGAAAAACACTTCATAGACAATGTAAATTACGAACAGACTTTACAAGCCCTGAACAGTGGCACAACAAAGGGTAAAATGGTCCATTACAGACCGAAAAGCTCTCGCACGTGTCTACATGACAACCTTTATTTACAAGCCTAAAGAGGTCACCAACCCAACTAACATGGGACTATTTAGCCTTCGGCCGCCCCTCTACCTGCTGTACAAGGTATAAACGTGCCTAAAGACAACGGACAGACATAAGCATTACATCCAACATCTTGTTTAGAAGTTTGTCCGTTACATTCTCCCCCACTTATCCCTTCGACGTCCTCGTCGAAGCCTTTGTGAACACTGCAACCCTTCGCCTTTGCTGAGTCTTCAATCTTCTGCTCCAGCTGCAATGCGCCTCCTGGCTCCCAGCTGCTCTCCGCTGCTGTTTCTGAGTAGTCGAACCTTTGATCCGCCATGCTGCTTCAACTCGCCAATGACTCTGACTCTGGTGTGGGGTTGGCTGAGTTGTGTTGATCCTTGTCGATTCTTGCGGATCCACCAAATGAAGGAAAAGACCATCTTTTCTGCGCCAGTCTCTCAAAATTTCCACATGCTGCTTGAATTGGGTGGATGCTTGTTGGAGCTTTAACGAGCATCGCCTCGCAAACTTCTGAAGTTTTGGGTCCTTCCTCCACAAAATCTGCTCATTGACTCTTCTTTCAGTTAGTTGTCACATCCAAGTAGGTTCGCATCACTTCCGCTTTCGATTGGCATTTCGTTGAGAAATGAAGCGGACGATCTACTCTCAGTAGCACTGATCACCGTTGGTGAGGATTTGACAACTATTGTCTTCCATTATCTTCGAAGGGTCTTTGAACTTGTGCAGAGCTCCTCTGCTGGATAGATAAGAGAACTGGGGTACTCGATTTCGCCCATTTTCTTAAGAGTTGAGAAGGCAAAGGTTACTTTGACTTCGCCCGCCTCCTCGAGGTTGTACTTCATGCATCGAGCTGGTTACTAGTCTTCGCCTGCTCTTTGCTCACACTTCTGAAGCACTTGAAGTGTTTGCACTCCTTGCGTTGAGTTGGCTACTGTGATTCACCTTCTCAATGCCATCGAACTTCTGGAATGCGGGAAGTTTTCACCCCAACTTGGAGTAATTCTCTGATAGATGAGGTCGCCTTTGGGATTGTACCGTCTTCTCCATCAACCCTGCCGCCTACTCCACTGAGTAGCAAAGGTACAGCACCGCGTACTGCCTGCTTCGTTCCTTGGTCGTGCACTCTTGCATGACCCGAAGTCCTTCACTTACGGCTATCTTGATGAGAAACTTGTTGACACCGGTCTTACGAAGTTTCTTGGCCTCTGCCCTTCAGCCTTGTCTCGATACTTGGAGATTGCCTCTGCATGCTCCACCTCCCCGGCCCCTTTCACGACCAAGCGCTCTCCCTCCATGAGAGCAAGGGATCAATGACTTGCACGGAAGTCCCGCCTCTGCGGTACCATGGCGCTGGCATGCCCATGGCCCTACTATCCGTCGCCTCGCCTCTGTATCCCTTTTCTGCATGATCAGTAGAAATGTCTCTGTGGCACTCCTCTGAGTCCACCTCCATTCTGACTGATGCTTGATTTTGGGTAGCTAAGTCCCTCTGGACTCGTCGTCGCTTCCTCGCCCCTTTCGACCCCCTGTTTCAACACCACTGTGTTCTCCAAGCAGTCCGTTTGGTCGATGGAAAGACAAACTGTAACTCCCAAGCATGGCCTCTGCCATCACGTTGTAGAGTTAGCACCGATTCTGTTCTCCTTAGCTTCCTTGGTAGCAACGTTCGCTTACTCGACCTTGTCCTCTGACTTGTCGGGCTCCCTTAAGCGAATATGAGCTCTGGAGCAGTCCAACTCTCCAGCTGCTTCGATCATACTTCTGTATGATCAAGTCCCTCCCATGGAACTCACTGGTACTTGCATTCGAACTTTTCCCTTGGTGGAACACAGCCCCCATATGCTGATGACCAAGGTTTTCATCCGATGCAAAATTCGGTGCACGCCCGGAAGACCCGCCTTTGCGGTACCATGGCCTTCACTCCTTGAATCCATAGCCCTTCTTGCCGTCGTGTTGTTCACCAAAGCGGAGCTCCCAGTAGCTCCCGATCATACCTCCATATGATCTCATCCCTCATGGGACAATGTCGTGTGTGTTGCATTGCCACGAACTGTTCCACCACGATCTGCTGCACCATATCGCCTCCTGGTGGCATCTCCATTGCATTCTGATCCTTGTGGAATAAACTCGAATTGTGAACCCTCCATGTGTGGCCTCTGCCAATACATCGCAGGGTCCCTTCCACCTTCGATTTTGTTCGCTCCTCTGGCAATCGACCTTCATCCACCCACTCCTGGGTCACACCTAGATGAAGCACCGCTCTAGGATAGTCCGTCGCCTAGTAGCTCCCGAAGTCCTCCGACTTTACTATAACTTGTGCATCATTGTCTGGATCCTGGGCGTCTGCTCCTACCAGCACAATCTCCGCTGCGCACTGCTTCCTTCATGGCAACTTGAATGGCAACACTGTGGCATATTCTTCAAGAGTACCCGCCTCTGCGTCCTCTTGCCCCGTGCTAAGGCCTTCTGAACCCAACTTCGCCTCCGCAAATTGAGTCGCCTTAGTTCCTCCATCAAATGCTCCTCCGAGATAAGGTGCATGTGTCCAGAACCTCCCTTCGTCTTTGGCACCATGCAAGATGAGTCCGCTCCGTCAGAATGAAGGACCCATGGAACAACATGATCCTACCCTTGCCTCTGCAAGAGCTCATGTCTTTGACCTCTGTCTAAGGAAAGCACTATGCTTCTGCTCCATGTTCCAACTTCTCTACTGGCTCCTTTCAGGCGGCTTGGGTACTTCGCCAAGTTACACCCAAGTTGCTCCGCTCCTCGTTTTTGCATTGAGTCGATGGTGGCCCTCGCACCCACCATTCCACGGGTCAACCCTCCCTTGAGTCCGATCTTCATATCGACTCTAAGTGTGCCTTCATTTAAGTTGCTTCAGGTCGCTCCCCCACTTGATCTCGCAATGCATCCACCAATGCATTCTCTCGAGCGAGATCATGCGGCAACTCCTCGCTGCTTGCTCGGTCCATTGAGCTTCGTGGAGTTGTTGTTCGTGAGGTACTCCTCCTCAACATGTGAAGTCCGTCTCACATGATTCTCCCTCTGGAGTGCCGAGACTTATCCCTCCTGGATAACTATCCCGTTGGAGCAATATCTCTCTTCGTTTTGGAGACCACCATCCCCTTGGACTACTCTGATCTGCTGAACAAACTGTGCATTGTTCTGCCTCCTGCAGACACACTTGCTAGATTGCGCCTCCACGTCAATACAACCACCGCTGCACCCCTCAAGGTCTAGCAACATGCTGAACTCGTTGCACACTTCAGCCTCCTCCGGACGTATCCTTCGCATGCCGAAGAGAAAGTTTCAATGCTCTATGGCGCCGAGTCTCGGTCACCTTGGGATGGCCACGAACATTCCATCGTCCGCATACAAGCCCATGCATGAGTACCAAATTCTTCGAGTTAGCAATTCCCCTCACCTCTGTGAGCTTTGCATAACTCTTTTGGTCGTTGAGCAACTAATTCCACCTTGGATGGTCTCATTCTTGCCAAGCGCCTCGCTTGCCTAGAGCACCATCAAGTATAGTTGTCAACGTTGAGCCGTAGCTCAAACTCAGCCATCCCAACCTTTGTGCGCTCCGAATTCTTCCAAGCTTACCTATTCTCATGGTGCCTCTTGCGCGAAGGGTTGGCCATTCCCCTGAATGCCAATGTTAGATGCCCGCTCCTCTAAGCGACTCTTTTCCCTACATCTCCATGCCCGTTTTCCCTCAAATGGTCGCGCGTTGCTGACTGCCCTCAACGCAGCCCCGCTAGGTCCCCCATGTTTGCATGTCAAGTGTTTCTATGAGTGCTTGTCCCGCTCTGATTCCATAATGTCACGGACTTAGCTGGATTTGCCTAAGTCGTGCGGCACCCTTGCGTGTCCGTCCGCAAAGGTCAGCCCCCCCGAAGCCTCCCATTGTCCCTTAGGGCCAACCAAAGAGAGAACGGGTTAAAAAGAACGCCTCAATCGGGATCCACAAGCAGACATGTCTGAAAAATACTTCATAGACAATGCAAATTACGAACAGACTTTACAAGCCCTGAACAGTGGCACAACAAAGGGTAAAATGGTCCATTACAGACCGAAAAGCTCTCGAACGTGTCTACATGACAACCTTTATTTACAAGCCTAAAGAGGTCACCAACCCAACTAACATGGGACTATTTAGCCTTCGGCCGCCCCTCTACCTGCTGTACAAGGTATAAACGTGCTTAAAGACAACGGACAGACATAAGCATTACATCCAACATCTTGTTTAGAAGTTTGTCCGTTACATATGGTCAAGGTTGAGGCATGGAGGTCGGAAAACTTGACCCCCTCCTCTGCCCAAGTCATAGAAGTCAATAAACCCAACTAGGTTAGGAAGATATGCGATGGTCAAAAACTCAACCCCATCCAATCAAAGTGTCCCTTAACGATACAAGGGATGGGTTATTGATGGATTGCAACCGGTGGTGCTTGCATCCCTCGCCCATGGTCCTCCACACTTGAAAAAGGGTTATGTTAACATTAGCAGAGATTAATCCTCTATTAAGGAGAGCTTGTTGATAACAAGCAACCTCTTACCGATGGACATGGTCATTAATTTAAGAAGTAGGCGCCCTCGTACCTTGTCAGCGTTGGCCTAATGCACGAAGTTGAAGAATCAATCAAAGAGGCATAAGCTCGATGTGCCAGAAGAACTAAATGCTACACTTTGGATCCCTCTTACAAGAGTCCCGAAACACACCTTAGGGAGAACAAATAATATAGAGTGCATCGTTACCTAATCGTTATCCAATATGTGACTGTCACGGGGTGTTTAGGGTGGTAGAGGAAGATGAAGGCCACCTTCCACTTGTCTGCCCATGTTAGTAAAAGGTCTAAAGTAGATAATTATATATTGTCCCTTTCCTTATTGTCCGTATGGATAAGAGGTCAAGGAGAGACTGTTAGAGATAGCTCGAGGTTGCCTCACCATAGAATATTTCATAAAATATTCTATTATTTTACGTCCAAGTATAAAAGCTCATATTCAATATAATGAAAGGGGGAAATCATCTTTTGATCACTCACGCTCATAACTCACATAACTCGGGTTACTAGCTTGGGCTACAAAGGCATCAGGTTGCGAAACAAATATGGATGATATTTTCACTTCATCAAGGAGACATCTCGAAAGTTCGATGTTTTCACTTCAAAGACACCTCAGATAATTCTACACAAACGGATATGGATCATATCAAAATTATATATATATATATATATATATATATATATATATATATATATATATATATATATATATATATATATATATATATATATATATATAATCCGAATTCTTCCTTGACTCGGCTTCAAATGCCAGCGTTCATTATAACGCGAGTGTCCGAGATGAAGACCATGCGAATGGTAGCTGAACTTTGTTTTCTCACACGCCAATAGATCGTCAAACCTTTTCCGTGAAGGGAATCAATCGCGTGCCGGCGGCATTTGTGAACGCACATGTGCGCTGGCATTTTCCTAACGTTTTTTTGTCATCTTCATTTTCTATTACGTGATCAGTGACCGCAGGACACAACGGCATCCCAAAGGCTTCGGGGTGGCATGGCCAGTATATGTATATATGTTTTTTGCTCTATGAAATATAATACAGAACAAGTAGAGTAATTGCAAGTGTTGGGAGGTAATTAAAGCCCCTTCGATTTCTTGGCACTAAAGATTCCGATCTGGTTTCACAGTTCACGGGATCACCGTCACCCACAATGTTTTCTGATGGCGTTGGGAGAAGCGCTGTTTTTGCGTTGCGATTTAAATCGTGTCCACTGGTGTGGCGCCATTTGGATGTGTGTCTCTCTCACTTTGCGAGGGCCCACATCCCATGTCACCTTAATCGCCCTCGCTTCGCTCCACGCTCGCCCATCCCATTGACTCGACGACGTCGTCGGCGCCCCACCCGCTGCGAAGCAACGCGAGGGAGAGCAGCTGCAGCTGACGCAGCACGCCCTCCTGGTCTCTCAGCACTGCCGCCGGGTCACGCGGCGGACGCCCCAATCCCGTACCCGTCTGATCCCCACAAAACCATCTCCCCCACCTCCTCGTCCCTCCATCCCCCTTCTCTCAGCCGCTGCCCCGCCTGCTTCAGCATCTCATCCACCCTAACCTCCCACGGCGAGCCGCCCCGCTTCCGCTCCTGCCACACCTTCTCTTCCGACAGCTCCGTCCAAACCTCCACCCTCCTGGCCGACGTCGCCACCCAAGCCGGCGCCAGGGCACCCGCCGTCCACCCCCGCGGCCGCTCGCGCTGAAAGAAGTCCGCGAGGTCGAGTCCCGCAGGCCTGACGTCGCCGCCTCGTACGTAGAACACCGGGTTCCCAGGGAGGCTCGGCGAAGCGGGCATGTAGAAGTGCCGGTAGATCGGTACGAGAGATGGGGCCCGGCGCAGTACGACCTTAGCAGCGGCAACTGCGACGCTGGGGTCCTGTGGCCTCGGGCCCCATGCCCTGGGCCAGAAGCCCCCCGAGGTGACCTCGTGGAGGATGCTGGTGGCGGGGAGGCCGAGGAGCAGGCGGAGCTGCTGCGGCGAGGCTGACCGCCAATTGGGAAATCCGGGGCTAACGGGAAGGCCTTCGCAGAGGACGGAGCGGATATCGGGTGGGAATTTGAAGCCGTAGGCAGACTCGACGGCGGCGAATTCGGCGTCAGAGAGGCCGGGGGCGACTGGAACGCCGGAGGCGCGGAGGTGGGCGACGACGGCCTTAGCGTAGGCGGCGAAGGAGAAGCACACGCGGCGCCGTGGTGACGGCAGCCTCGGATCGGCGTCGACTCTCCCGTCCGTGGATGCGGTGGTCGTCATCCGACGGAAATAGAGGCGGTGGCAATTGCTTTGTGCGAGGTTGACGGGGGAGCGAGGCTACCAACGGCGTTTGGAGAGAGAGAGAGAGAGAGAGAGAGAGAGGATAGGGTTTAAATAGCGGGGGATGATCGTATCAGCGCGAGCAATCTCGGACTGGCTATCGTTGACCAAGTAACCGTTGGGACCCGTTCCGTTTCCTTCGCGAAGACGAAGCGGCGTATTAAAACGGGAGCCGCCCGTGTATCAGGGGCACGTTGCGTCCCCATGCGATAAGAGCCAGATGGCTAACAATTAAGGTAGGCGAGGCGCGAGTTTACGTCCCCATTCCAATCGCGACTTGACGGACGACAACAGTAATGGACCTCTTGATGTATAAATACCACCATGGTGTGTCGTTGTGAGTTTAGTGATTTGAATCAGGACCTGAAACATTTAACATAAACATACATAATGCACGTATGTGCATAGAAAATGTTCGCAGTTCATGCAACACATCACCACATCTATTTCCCCTCCCAACTCATGGGGGCAACGATATCTATTGTAATCCCTCCTATATATGGTAGTCTTCACCTCCACCAGAAGAAGCAGGCCTCACCTTCTTGTTGAGAACGTGGGCTGGTTGACCAATTCCATGTCATGAAGTAAGCCGCACTTTTCTTGAGCTGCTAAGCAAATCAACAGCACAATTAAGAAGCTTCAACAGGCTCCTTTACGACAACACAATCAAGTGCCGGCGACCATAAAGAACGAGAGACGAAGAAAACCAGTTTCTTCGTTTCTGTCAACTCATGCCGAGTCATGTAGCAGACATTTCAACAACGCTTTAAAGCATAGCGGACCGACCTAGCTGCACGGATTCTAGAAGAGAGGTAAGAAATATTGCAAGGGCAGAGATGAACTCAAATGAAACAAACATCGACAAAGAACAAGCCTCTCTCTCTCTCTCTCTCTCTCTATATATATATATATATATATATATATATATATATATAATGTGTGTGTGTGTGTGTGTGTGATAAAAGTGGGATCTTTCCCTTCCCATAGGGTCATCTTCCCTTTGAACCGTTCAACCTCGCACACGACCAAGTCTCAGCAGTCAACGACGTAGAATGGCTACCGACCACAACCGCCATGCTCTGTTATCCAGCATGCATGCATGGACTACTGACCGTTTGAATTTGTCATGGCTCTAAACTTCTTTAGAGCCCATCTTAGCTTATCATGATTATGATGGGCCAATATACTTTGGTTACCACTGTGTACAATGTCATAGCCTCCACATAACGGTGGAGATCGACTCTTGGGCTACATTTGGTTCTCTTTCTAACTTTTAGATTTTTGTCTATTTGTTTCAGGGGGATAATTTGAGTTTGCAAAAACGATCATGTGATACGGAACCAATTTAGTCTATCATTTTATTTAAATAATTTTAATTAGTATAAAAATTATTTTGTATATATCATAAATTGGCAAGAAATAAAAAGAATGCAATAAAAATTTTCATTTTGTCTACTCAAGAAATAAAAAAATGAAAATATAACAAAAAATATGATGGAAGATTTTAAATATTGATTGATTGATTAGTCTCCTATCAATCATGAGAAGATCAAATAATGTATCTGTGACATATTGTTGCTAGAGAGAGAAAGATGGAGTAAAATATCTTTACAGAAAAAGATGATAACGATATGAATCAAGTTCTCGGATTCTTGATCTCTGATGATATATCAGTGGCGATTGGAGCAAGCTGGTTGGCGTTTGGCTCTTGGCGAGGAGCGCCCTTTTCTGCCCTCGGAATCCTCGCTCGTGCCCATGCTTCGATAACTCCAGCCTTTCACCAAAGTGAAATCTTCCCACCCCGACCTGTCGGTAGCTGTTCTTGGCTTCTGTTTCGCTCGCTGCTACATTTTCTGAATCTCAAACTTGGGAAGTGGTGGACTTATCAGATCGATCCAACCCTTTGTCAAGAACGTCTTGGATATGGACTTGTGATGTAGAGGACATGTGAATTCACATGGCAACACCAACACCATCTGCTGTGCTGCTCTCTCCGTCGCTCATTAGTTCTTACAATGGATCCCAAGAGAGCAGGCGGCATGATCTCTGTTCTCTTTCGTAAGAGAAGTCAGCGGATGATGCAGAGAATCCATGTCTTCTTGTAAGCCCTCTATTGATTGATTACCAAAGTAGAGATTGTCAAGGTGATGAAGTGAGGAGATTTTTAGATGCATATATAGCATGAGATCATAGACTGTTTGTTCTACTTGTCTTCATCATAGAATGCTCAGCGACGAACCTCCTCTCTCGTAGCAGGGTCTAAAAGGCTGGATCAATTAGAGCCCATGGGAAGATGACAAGAACGTATAGGCTTTTGGATGTACGCTTGAATGATTGAAAGAGGACAGGTCACAAAAGCTGAAACAGTACGCGACTGCATCACAGGCTGGAGTCCACGTTGCCACAGTACCTCTAATTCTCATTCGCTGTTGAGTGCATACCCATTCCTCTTCTCTGTCCTCGAGTCTTTCGACACGTCTCGGGACACGGAAATGGGGTGGGGCTGCATCGGCTGGATGCTGTCCCTTCCTCTTACGTCCTGTGAGTCACATGACCTTCTGGCTTCGAATGCTTTCGTCTCCCATCCTTTAAAGTTGGTGGGAAAGGTTTGGCTTTATAGGTGTCACGATAAGGCTGCACATATTTCCCGTGCCTATTTCCAGTCGCACCATGTTGGCATCCTCGACTCGAATCAAGCTTTATCCAGGTCCCATTTCCAGTGCGATACGCTGACACACGGGGAAATGCTGACGTGCATGACTGCCTCTTGTTGTTGGCCGATGTGGTAGTGGGCGGGACTCCTCGTGAGAGAGCAGCACGATTGCTGCTTGCGGGCAGTATCCACTGCTGCCACCGGTTCATATTAGTATGGCAAACGGCAGATGGGCGGGGCGGCGAGAACTACAAGATGAGGACAGGGATGGAAGCCGTGGTCCATCCCTGTTGTTGTGCGTCTCGATCGGTGTCATCTCTCCACATAACGCCATGCCTTCAGGAGATACGAACCCGCAGAACGAGGCCTTCAAGGTGTAGTAGATACATGCAGTAGTAAACTCAATGCATTCTAGCTGTTTCTTCTCTTTTGTGTTGATCGTCCAGGTAAATGACTCGAGAGCTACCCCATTGCAAGGAAGCAGAGCAGAGATGAAGCCGGCACCTTACGCTTATCTTTTCTGGTTGGTAGCAATCTGACATTGTTTGGTTCGACTCTGCTGCCTAGTGTTGGTGATGCGTCGTTATCTGAGTTGTCTTTCATTGCAGGGATTGTAAGTAGACTGACTCTGCTTACAGCTTTTTCGGTAAGCGACTGAAGCTGCTCGAGTTGCCTGCGCCAAGTACGCATGCACGTGGGAAGATGCAGGTGCAAGCACAGACACACATTTAAAGCTGGAAGAGATGTTGTACTATAATTAATGCATTCCTCTTCCTTTTTTTTCTTTCCTTTTCTACGGGAGCTGATTTGATGGCAGAAATCTTTCCACCCAAGTGCGAAGAATCTGTAGCCCAAATGAACTGATATAAACTGTAATCTAGCAAACAAAAGGAAGCAAATGGTCCTGCAGTTCTGTCCCTCATTTTCGGGGATAATAAACGGGTTTCTTAGATCATACTTCCTCAGATACCAAGTATAGAATCGCATTCTGCGGCGTACTGTTGGCCTATTAATTGATGGTACTCCGATCAACTATGATTTCAACTCAGTTAGGTCATGTCACAGCATCCTCGTCGATGCTAAAGTCCGTATAAAGGTGGAGAGACATTAGAGAAAAAGAATAAAAGATTTTTATTTTTATTTCTAAAGGGAAATGTAGGCACTAGGAACAGAGATAAAAGAGGATCCCTAAACTCTCGGCCTCAGTGGGTTTACTGCCGTCCGGGTTGTACGTGGGAGACTGTTCTCCTTTACGAAACCATAAAGAGCAGGGTTCCTTTAGGCGGCTGCAAGCTGCGCGTGCGGTCTCTCCATTGAGCAGGTGACTCCTGCCGTGAAGGTTGATGAAGCAAGAAGGAATGCTTCGGCGAGCACTGCGCGTCACAAGGAACAAAAAGTCAGTGGAAAAGCAATAATAATAAACAACAATAAAGTCTGGTTGATTACGATGGAGAAGAGAAGGGCATGAAGTGACAGGCCATTGCTGCGCAAAACACGGCAAGTACATAGGTGGCATGTGAATGTTCCTGTTTGGTCTATCTTTAAATAAACATCTTACTTGAAAGAAAATTCATCTGTACAATCAGTTCAAAAGATGAAACTACAAGTTGTTCTCAAGTTGAAAATTGAATAGCATATAGTGTAATCAAGTTGAATAAGTTAAACTTAATATGTAAGGTTTAAATTTAAATTGTAAAATAAAATTACTATTATCTACTTAAATATAATCTATGTAAAATATTAAATTATATTTAAATTACTAATTTTATCTCTTACTTTGTACTGAGTATATAAGATTGGAGTTATGAATTGATTAATTAGATGAGTCTTATAGAAAAGATTGGATAACATTTTCTAGCTTAAATTGTCATCATAAGTACGTAAATAGGCATGGTATTTCGATACATTCAAGTCTATTTAATGGAGAGTTATCGCTAGCTTGATGGATTAGTATTTGATGAAAATAATAGAAGATAAGAACAATTATCGAAGAAGCTTTATTGAAAAAGTGAAAAAACTTAAATACACATGTCCTTCTCTTATTTATACAGATTAAGAGGAAGGATTTTCCTCAATAGAATAGAGGATTTTCCTCCTGTCAATGATACTAATCTTGGATCGACGTAAAGAATAGTTTACAAGCGAGAGGCTTTGTGAGTAGAGCAAGAGCAGATCGCTGCTGTTGCTGCGATTGCTATTACTGTGAGGGCACATGCGTTCCTTTCATTCCCCTTAAGTCCACCCTTCGTTCTCCTTAAGTCCGTCGATTGTTGGCAAATCAACGAAGACTATCGCGGTGAGGAAGATAAAGATTGGCCACAGAGCCTCTTAGGAATTTGGCTACAGTGGCGTTGGTCGCTGGCCGAAGGCAAAGGCGAAGCTTTGCTTTTCTCAACAATGTTGGTCACTGGCCGAAGGCAAGAGCGAAGCTTCGCTTTTCTCACTGCTTTGATACCATGATGAAAATAATAGAAGATAAGAGCTTTATTGAAAAAATAAAAAACTTAAATATATTAACATATCTCTCTCATATTTATACAGAAGGAAGGATTTTCAATATTAACCAAGTTAAACAAAGATAGTCAAGACGAGATAGAATAATCTTTTCTTAGTTTGAATTATCATTTTAAACATATAAATATGTCAGGTTAAATTTTATTAATTTTTTAGATTAAATTTGTCTAGTTATTTAATTTTATTTTTGATAGTGGTGATTATTTAAAATGCATCAACGGACAAATCAAATATGCCATTGATATGGATTCAAGTAGGCTTTTAGGTGAATACAAGTGTAATGTTACACGACATGGGTTTGATTGACATGAATCAAATATGACAGGATTCGGCATTCAAATATGCCATTGAGAATATTATCAACATGGTTTTGATTTAGACAGAAGATCTCTCGATTCTGTGCGTTAGTAGTAGCTATATTTCCTCCACTTTCTTGTAATGGCCGATGTCTTTGCTTTGCTTCGTGGTCTTTGGAAGGTTGACTCGTTGAAACAAGTCAATTCTGATTCCTTAAGAATATTTTGGAAGATATGTTTCCCCTTTCCTCATGTCTCTAAATAGTCGACGTGTTTCGTGTTTCTTACGTTGTTTTGGTCATCTATTGACCTATAATGATATATGTATTATTAAAATACATATAATAATAATAAAAATAGAAAATTCCACCCAAATCTCTCCCTGTCATTAAACCCTTCTATAGAACTCTTCCTTTTTTTTGTTTAGACCACAGGGAGTCAAAGCAACTCAGTCGAGCTTTGGAAACATTCTCCTACACCCTCACACACAAGGATGATATCCATAAACTTTTCATCCTACTAATTTCCATGAACAGGCAACAGAGAACCACAACTCTCCTTGATGTCTACACAACCATCACCACCTGCAGCACAGCATGTGAAGAGCTACGAGGATCACGCACACAATAGAGGACCTGAAACCAAATTGCCTAGTAACCTAAACCCCCCACCGCTTCAGCCGTAGAGAAGAGTTCTCCCCAGCCCTGCGTGGAGCAAAACTTTTGGATCCCCAGCAATTCAAACGCTGAGGAGATCAGGCGGTGGTGTGCTTTGTGCTGCTTGCTGCTGCTCCGCTTCCTTGATGGGCGTCTCGCGGTCTTCTCCCTGTTTCGGCGGATCCGTAAGAATCTGGACAACCTCCCTCATCGTGGGGCGTTCCACGCTCTGTTCCTGTACACACAGCGTGGCGACGTAGAAGACGTGCATGGCCTCGTCCGGGGGGGCCGTGGGAAGCCTGGGATCCAGAATCTTCAGCGCTCCCTCCTTGTTGGAGTCCGTCATCTTTCGAACCCATTGGACGATGTCGACGCCTTCACCGAACTCGCCCACCGGCTTCCTTCCGGTCACCAGTTCCAGAAGCACCACGCCGAAACTGTACACGTCGCTCTTCTCGTCCACCCTCAACGTGTATGCGTATTCTGCGGGACCAACAAAAAGGAGTCAATCGAAAGAACTATCTCCGGTAGTCCGACTGTCGATGGAATGCCACTTTAGCCCTCGTATAAGAGCAGGACAGGCGTTCTACACCCCGGACTTGATTCGTAACCTAATGATATGGAAAGGCACACTAACGTAATTAGACCCTGAGAAAACAGAGCACGCGACCACGAACCATTCATGGTTGGCCAAATGAACGCTTTCCATGCATGGATTCATTTTGACTTCCATAACTGGACCATCGATGGAATCCGATTGCGAGAAATTGATGACTAAGTTACCTGGAGCAATGTAGCCGTAGGAGCCGGCGATGGCCGACATGCACTCGGAGGCACCGGCGTCCTGCAGCAGGAACTTGGCGAGCCCGAAATCTGCGACGTGGGCTTCGAAGTTTGAATCGAGCAGGATGTTGTTGGACTTCACATCCCGGTGCAGGATCAGTGGCGAACAGTCGTGGTGAAGATAGCAGAGACCCTTGGCCGCCTCCACCGCAATCTTGTACCGGGTTTCCCAGAGTAAATGGCCGCCCTTCTTACCGTGAAGAACTTCCCCCAGGCTCCCGTTGGGCATGTACTCGTAGACCAGTAGATTGGTCTCGTGGTTCGAACAGAAACCCAGGAGTCTGACGATGTGGCGATGCCGGATCCTGCCGAGCGTCTGTATCTCGGCCGAGAACCCATGGTCGTGCGACGAGCCATGGCTCATAGCGGGGAGCCGCTTCACCGCCACCCGTTCACCGTTGGGCATGATGCCCTGGTACACGATACCCGCCCCGCCTTTACCGATGATGTTCTCCTCCTTGAGGCAATCCAAGACGTCGTCGCAGGTGAAGCCGAGACGCTGGAAAGCCGTGAGCTTCCACGCTCGGGCCTCGCTGGCCTTCTTTAGAGACCGCGCTTTCATGATGGCGGCCATCGCAAAGGCAACGGAACAGATGAGGAGACCAATGACCAACAGCAGCTTAGAGGAGGCTGAAAGTGGCACCCTTGCATGAACAGAGCCGGCACCATGAATCATAGAGCTGCAGGGACCGAGGTACGGCCCACAGAGTTCGGGATTGCCAACGAACGAGCTCGCATTGAAGTAACTGAACTGGCCGACGCCGGGGACTAAGCCGGAGAAGTTATTGTAGGAGAAATCGACCGCCGTGAGGCTCTGCATCGTGGAGATGGACGGCGGAATGCTCCCTTCGAGCTGGTTTCTAGACAAGTTCAGGTAGTTCAGGATCCTCATACCGGCAATCTCCGGTGGGATTTCGCCGGAGAGCTTGTTGCGGCTGAGGTCCACGAAAGTTAGAAGCTTGCACCGGCTAATCTCGGGTGCTATCGGACCGGAGAACTGGTTGCCGCTAAAATCCACCTTAGACAGCTGCTGAAGCCTTCCAATCTCGGGCGGGATGCCGCCGGAGAACTGGTTCTGGTTCAACAGGAGCTTCTGGAGGCCAGAGAAGTTACCGATAGACGGTGGCAACGGCCCCAAGAGCCGGTTGTTGGAGAGGTTAATCTGGCCGAGGTCCGGAGAGATGGCAGCCGCGCCGGTGTCTGGAAACACGCCGGCGAGTAGATTATCCTGGAGCTCCAGCTGGGAGAGCTTGGGCAAGCTGAAGAATCCATCAGGGATCGATCCGTTGAGGTAGTTCTCCCCCATTCGGATCCGGCTGACGGATTGACACTGGCCAAGTGTCTCCGGTATCGAGCCGAATAGAAAGTTACCGAGGGCGATGAGGGTTTGCAGCCTGTTGCCGAAACAGAGGTTCGGCGGCAGGGTCCCGGTGAGCTTGTTCGACGAGATGTCGAGAATCTGGAGCCGGCCACTCTGACCGAGCCGCCGGGGAATTCCGCCGGTGAAGTTATTCTCCCAGAGCTGGAGCACCTCCAGCGCTGGCAGGTCGCCGACGAACTCCGGTATAGATCCGTGGAGCTTGTTCCGGAACAAATTGAGCAGGGTTAGGTTCTGGAGATCGGCAAAGGAACCAGGGATCTCGCCAGTGAGCGCGTTGTTGGAGAGGTCCATTGACTTGAGGCTGCGGAGGCCACCGAGCTCCGGCGGTAATCTGCCTGAGAGGCCGTTCACTTGGAGGAAGAGCGTATCGAGGTTCTGGAGTTTGCCGAGCTCCGGCGGGATGTCGCCGGTGAGGCCGCAGTTGGCCATGTCGAGGCGAACGAGCTCCGAGAGGCCGCCGATCTCTGGCGGGATGCCGCCCTCGAAGCTGTTGAAGTAGCCGACGTAAAGCTGGCGAAGGCGGGTGAGGTTGCCGAGCTCCGGTGGGATGGGGCCACCGAGCTCGTTCCCGGAGACAGCGAGGTACTCGAGAAATTCCCAGTGGCCGAACTCCGGCGGGATGACACCAGAGAAGAAGTTGCCGCCAAGGTGGAGGTGAAGGAGGTTGGGGAGCTTGGAGACCTCCGGCGGTAGGGTGCCGGCGAGGTTGTTGTTGTAGAGGTCGAGGACGAGGAGGTTCTTGAGGCGGGAAAAAGCTGAGGGGAAGGAGCCATTGAAAAGGTTGTTGGAGAGGTTGAGGTGGCGGAGGTTGGAGAGGCGAGATAACTCCGCAGGGAGGGGACCGGATAGGGAATTGGAGGCGGCGGAGAGGTTGACGAGGTGGTGGAGGCGGCCGACGGCCGGGGACAGAGTGCCGGAGAGGTTGAGACCGGTGAGGTCCAGGGAGAGGACGAAGACTCGGATGGGGTCGCAGGCAACGCCAGGCCAGGAGCAATGGTCGTCGGCAGAGTTCCAGGCATAGAGGGCCCCGGAGGGGTCATGGATGGCGGCTTTGAGGGCGAGAAGGGCGTCGGCCTCCGGCACGTCCTCCGACGCTGCCGCAGCCCATGGCCCTAAGGCGAGGAGGAAGAGGAAGAGGAAGAGGAAGAGGTGGCGGCGGCGGCGGTGGAGCGACGCCATTGCCTCGTCTGTCTCGCACTCCTATTCTTGATCTTATCTAATGGTATTATCGAGCTCTTGAAACCGAGCTTCGTAGTGGAACCGAGGAGTGTCGGCTGGACGCCGTGGGTTTTATGGAGACGCAACTTAAATTCTTTTTGTGAATTCATGGAGGTTTTGTGGGTTATGGAATCGAGAAGGGCTTTGTTCTATTCTTTGTTTTTAATATAGTGTTGGTAACAGGAAGAGGAGTTGGAAATTTGGTCTGAACTCGGGGAGGAGGACAGAGGAAGAAGAGATGTGTTGCTCTTGTTATGTGTAATCATTCAAATAATGCTGAGGGAGGCAACTATGAGTGTACCAGAAGAGCCAGGGAGTCGGGCACTGGCCGGTGACGGTGGAGGAAACAAGAGGCCACGGAACAAGCGAGATGATCCTTGTGCTTCACACCCACCTGGTTCTGCATGCAGGAGAGCAGGCATCTGGATGAGATCCGTAGGGGAGGGTGGCTTTGGGTGAGGAGGAATTTTGCCGTGTGGATATTATTAGTACCGATGATTTGATGGAACCATGACCAGTAGAACAATGGCTCCACAAGCTTGGATGCAAGTAATGCCCATTCCTAGAAAAGGACAAACAAATTGAAGCCAATGTCGAAGAAGCTATTGGCATCTAACATCGAACTTAGGAGTCATCTGATCCTGGAAATCAAAACGACACCTGATCTTGGCGTCGCGAATCTTTGATGCATTGCGAGCACAAAACACTGCATGCACTGAATCTAATTAGCATGTTTGAGTAAGCAATAGATTTTGGTGAAGCCAAGGAATGCGAAGCAGCCCACCGTCGTCGGCATCCGACTCCAAACCATGGATTCCTCCACAAAGTGCGTATATATATCTACAGGGAGCCGACGCTGTTCCTCGAGAAAACACAACAGTAGAAGGCCACCATTTCTCCTTTCCCCTGACGAGTAAACGCCATAAGAAGATCAGTCAACCGATGACTACTCGTCACATAACTTAAATCGACATATCAGTCGATAAGAAATACTCCACAATCGTAATTCTACTTTATTTAAAAATGATGGAAGGATTGTTCGAAGTGGAATGTTAGTACATTTATCGACAGCTATAGTGATATCTTCAACGATCGTATTCCGATTACTAAAAAGGTTTGGACTCGAATCGAGTCAATCTATGCCGAACCGGAATTTACAATCAGTGTTACGGCCCGACCCATTGTGAGGCCCGCATAAGGCACATCTACTTAAGAAAGCTGGAAGACGTATCATCCGTTGGATCCAAATCCAACGGCAAAGAAGATTGCAATTTAGGGTTCAAATCTAGCGAGGTCATTATATATCCATCATCCGCCGCCCGCTTCGTCGTCGTCGCTCCCGCAACTCTCGGTGAGTCTGCTGCACCCATGTCGTGGTCCATCTTGATGTTCCTCTCTAGGCTTATTGCAATCTATTCTTTAATCGCGATCTAGTTCGCCGTGTAATCTTTTCTGCTGCGTACTAGATCTGTTTGCTTCGTTCTTGGTGGCGATTCCATCACATTTTCTTTTGTATTTGTTTTCGGCCGGGGGGCTGACGTCGTTTTCTTTGGTTTCTTGAAGGTTTGAAGGAGGGAAGAGGCTCTCGACTAAAGAATGAGGTGCTACATGAATATCTTATGCACGATGGTCACTCTTCCTTGTTCTTTTAGGATCGATATCTTGTTTCATGATCCACTAGCTGTTTGTTAGGGTTTTTTTACTACTAGTAGTAGTAGCGCAAATGAATCATTCATGAATTGTTGTTTGTACAGAGCAGAACGCCAAAGTGTCTTCTTTTCTATTATTGCCCCTTTTTCCCCTTGTTTTGGGCGATCATCAAGATCTGGCAACAAATTCGAATAGATTTCTGGACAATGTTGTCGTTGACTTGGTTATTGGGTTTTTACTCTATTAGCACTTACTAGAGATATACACGCTGTTGCTCTTTGATGTTCATGGTGTTTTTTCGTGCATGAAAGAGAAATTATATGTTGTAAATAGCTCACCAACATGGTCATGCTGGCAATATTCAACAGTCCTCGCTATGATTGTTTGCAAACTAAGTAGTATGGTTGTTAGCCATTGTAACCATTGAGCTTCACATTACTATTATAATGTTCCTTTTTAATATATAACTTGTATGAGGAATTTGGTTGTGCTTTTATTTGTCATTGACGAGATCTCTTATAACATTGCCAATGCCGATCATAAGCCCAGATGAAATTGCATTAGGTCACTGACAATTGTAAAACTATATTAGATCTCATGAACATGGGTATTAATGACCAAAAGATTCATGTAATTAATCCCAAATAGTTGGGATTTACAACTATGTTGTTGTTGATTGGCTCCTCCATAGCGCAAAACCCTAAGATGGTTCTTCTCATGGTCGGGTTGGTACTATTTTTTTTACAAATCTAATTTTGCTTTTCGCACCAAGTGATCTTCTGTGTTCTTGTTTGCTTCTATTTATGCTGCAACTATAATAATCATGTGGGTTTACTCTTTACATTATTTGAAATATCTTCATTTGAAGCACTGGTTTTCTATTACCATTTTCATTATGATTTAATTATTTCACAGTAATTTTAGGGAAGCTTTATTTCTTTTGAATGTATGTATCGTGTTTAACTTACTATTTTGAATTCATCATTATTATTACAGCAAGTTACAGAGTGATGTCCTGAGGGAAGCAATCTCCCAAGTTGCTGGTGATTCTAGGGAGAAGAAACGTAAATTCACTGAAACAGTGGAGTTGCAAATTGGGCTGAAAAATTATGATCCCCAAAAGGACAAGAGATTCAGTGGATCTGTGAAGCTACCCCATATTCCTCGCCCTAAAATGAAGGTTTGCATGCTTGGAGATGCTCAACATGTGGAGGAGGTAAAGCATATTGGAAGTTTATATTTCTCATGTAGATTTATTTGGTAAAAGAATTATTAACGGGTCCCATATTATGAATTGTTCTGATCCATCTGAGAAGGATTGCTTGTACTATTCTCATCATCATTTACTTGCTCCTAGCACTTTATTTAACTATTTATACTGTACTGAATAATCATTTAAGTGACTTTCGATTCATTATATATCCAAATGCTCTAAGAGCAAGTTTTATTATTTTTAATGCATTCTGTAATATAATGGCAGTTAGTGTTACCTAGGTTATAGTATCTATCCTCATGAACAATGTCCAATACTTGTGCATCATATGCATACATGTAAATCTATACTTGTCGCCCTCTTTGATTGTGGTATTAAAGCTATGGTTCTTACAACCTATCTGTTGATGAAACTAATAGAACATTTTGCTTTATCTGGTATTCTTCACATTATTTCAATATTGAACCAGAAATAAATGTAGTAAAAATATTTTCTGTGAACTTCTATAACTCCATATTATCTTCTTGTAGAATCATATTAGGATGCTTGTCTGATTCTGATTCTCATGTTTTCATGCATCTGTTTGCAGTGTGTTGTATTAATTCTTGCTGTTGTCACCTTTAGGCAGAGAAGATAGGACTTGACTACATGGATGTGGAAGGCTTAAAAAAGATGAACAAAAACAAAAAGTTGGTTAAAAAACTTGCAAAGAAGTACCATGCTTTTCTTGCATCAGAGGCTATTATCAAACAGATCCCTCGTCTCCTTGGCCCTGGTCTTAACAAGGCAGGCAAGAACTAAAGCACTAACTTTTATTTTCTTTGTAATTTGGAAATATCATGTTGCAGTTATAGCTTTCAAATTTTTAGTTTTTCCTGTGGATTTTTGCATTTTAATTTTGTGAGAAAAGGAATAATAGTGTTGCATCAGAATACTGACAACATGACTTTAGGTCAATAGCAATCTCAAGAAGTTACTGGCTATGTTATAAAGCCATCTAAACATAAGAATTTAAAAAATCATAACAGAGAGTAATTATTGGATTGTTTTGATCTGATATGATGTATGCAGAAGAACAGAACCTTTAAGCTTAGCTCATATATTGTAAAGTTAGATGAGAGTGTAGAAGGTTATGTTTGCAATTGCTTAACTTGCTTGAACTCTAAAATAGTTTTAAGGCCCTTTGGAAAATACCTAGCAAAAATCCCTGCGAAAATCAGACTGAAAATTGCAGAAAAATGTAACTGTCCAATGTCTTTTTCAATGCTTATTAACTTGTATAGTTTCAGACATTTTAGGTTGTTATAGAGTCATTTCCTTTTTAGAAAGCCATAGGATTGCAACGGATTTCTGATCCAATTTAATGAATAGCTGATGAGAATATAGGCAAAGATAACCATCAATTTCAAATTAATGGAAAAGAAGTTGATCCACGTGGATTTCAAGATTAAATTGAATTTCTTAACTGCCGGACAGTCACTGTTTTTGCCACTGCTTTTTATCCATTTTACTTGCCAAGGTAAACTTCAATGTTAGCTCGAAATGGTAATCTGGCAGCATTTTTGGAGAACCTTGTAATGTTTTCATATGTGTTTCTTTTTCTTGGTTTTGTTGTATTAAGATCTTTGTAATCTGTTGATTGATCTAGTTATATATATGCTACTGTGGGGAGTCTGTTCTTTGATAGTTTGTTGCTCTCTGATAACAGTTTTGACTTTGATATGTTATGCAGGGAAGTTTCCTACATTGGTTACTCACCAGGAATCTTTGGAGTCTAAGGTTAACGAGACAAAAGCAATGGTAAAATTTCAACTTAAGAAAGTTCTTTGCATGGGAGTTGCTGTGGGCAACTGTGCGATGGAGGAGAAGCAGATCTTTCAGAATGTGCAGCTCAGCGTGAATTTCCTTGTGTCTTTGTTGAAGAAGAACTGGCAAAATGTGGGTAAAATTGTCATTGTCAATTGGATTATTTTCATGTTAGTTGCTATGGAACTAATTAAATCATTGTGTCATTTCCTTGTAAATAAATAGGCTTGATTTTTTTGTTCGGGTAATATCATTTGATGCTAATAGGAACTAATCCACAGATTTTCGTGTAGAAAGTGATGTCATACTCATCAAGATCAATTAGGGAATATAGGTATTTAATAGCTGGTTATCTATCTTGATGATATATATATTTGTCTTTTGCTTATTAAATAAGGTTGGTATTCCTATATGTTGGATAACAATTAAGTATTCCTCTGCTAGAAAGGACTGAAAGTTTTGACCATAGTTGTAACATGGAATATCTTTTTGTAGATTCAAGTGTTCTATCAATGAATAATTATTACTACTTGTCAGCCATGGGATCTCGAAGTTCACAATGGCTCTTATTACTAAAGATTTTTGTTGTGCAATCGATCGATAGTCACCATCTCATGTTAAAACGGAGAATATTTAGTCTTACATGCTGCAGTACTGACTGCAATGTTCTTACAGGTCAGGTGCTTGTACCTGAAGAGCACCATGGGAAAGCCGTATCGAGTGTTCTAAGCAGCTCCACGGATGAAATAGATTGTTGCTGTCGCATTCCCTTTTCTTTTGTTTATCAAGCAGTATGGAAGGACTGAGGGTATTAAGCACTTTCGAAGATCCTATTTCGTCATTTTAATCAAAATTTTGTTATTTGTGCACTGTGGACGGAGTGTGTCAACACCTGCAAATTAGTTGGTTTCTGTTGTTATGGAAGAGACGGTTCACCAAATGCATGGATTTGTATGGAATTTTGTGTCCTCCCACTAATTTTCTTTGCCACGCTGATTAACTATCTTGAGTTGAGTGATGTGATAAATCACGTTATGCATTTGAATCCTTAGCTACGTAGTGTACAGACAGTTTCCAAATTTTTTGTTTTCAAAATCTAAATCCCTATATTACCCAGATTTGAGGGCAAATTTCTTTTAAAAATAATTTGAAGTTTTTTTTAAAGAACAAAATTTTTTTTTTGTCATTGTCAAAAAAATCCCTATATCACCCAGATTTGACATTTAAAGGAATAAAAAATATTTTAAAACTACATATAACATATTTTAATTTAATAATATATTTAAAGGAATTGAAGAAAAAAAAATATTTTTTAATAAAGGTAAGGGAATCGATCTCTTTGGTGAACGAAGAGGTTAACCCTCTATATAATTTTTTTTATTTTCATATTTATTTTCATTTAATTTACTATAAAAAATGACATCATCGAATGTTGATTAGTTATTTTCTCATTAGCAAGTAAGAAAATAAAAAATATGCCTAATTTGGATATTTGATTATACCGACAATCGTATTCATCTTGTTATCTTTACGTCTCTTTCCTCATCTCTCGTTGTCTCGATAGTTATCGTCTTTGTCTCATTTTTTATCCCGCACATCGTCATTATTGAACAATGATGGGCTAGAGGATTTTGAAGAGGAAAGAGGATGGTTGATGGAGAAGAGTTCTTCTCGGTATTAAGAAAAGTGGTGGTTAAGGGACTCTCATCGGCAAGGGTGAGGGCAAAGAGCAAATTATGACATGGCTGCTCCTACTGAGGTGCTACTACCAGCTCGATGGCGAGTTGATTGTGCCGAGATCCAATACCTAGCTCCGTTAATGACAGCACTAGATCCTAAGGAGGCAAAAAGGAAGGACATGTGAGGGAAGTTGGGGTGCAGGTTGTGGGTGAAGGGTCAGCTCTCGCGAGCATCCCTTCCTCATCCCTCACCTTGATATCGTCGAGCAATAGCGGAGCCTCATGATGGGGCGAACGCAACAACTGAGACAGGATAAAGATTAGAAGTAATTATGTTTTTTATAAAAATAAGAGACTCTACCAGAATAATAAGACTGTGATGCTCTTAAGTAATTTCAGTTAATGTAGTCAAAACACAGGAGGGCAGTTGCCCCCATGGTTAATACCATATATGGGAGACCAAGAAATCCAACAGCCAACTGCACTAGATCATGAATGAAATCGGTTATTGCTGGAGGAATGAAAATTTCACACATCAAAAGGCAGTCGTCATTTTCCAGATTTATGCATAAACCACATAGACCATACGATCCTTCTAGCTTACTTTGACTTCTTTCCTTGCTTTTTCTTCACGACTTCATCAATGTACATTATACCCTTGCCCTTGTAAACTTCGGGAGGTTTGCAGCCACGGACGGCACCTGCAAACTGGTGTACTCGCGCTTTGTTTATCCCGGTACAACAAATTATGTTGGGTTTGAAGCAGAAAACTCGAACAGCAGGAGGAACAGAGAATTCCACCTCATGGCTGTAACCCAGCTTCAGAAACAGTTGTCGACCTTCTGCTTCAGTTCTTGCTTTAAACCCCACACCGACAATCTTAAGAAACCGAAAATTTTTTGCCTCCATTGACAGATTGGAGGATCACCTGCTAACATAGTAGATACCAGTCAGTTAAAAACAAAGTATCCATTTAAATTAAAAAAAAAAGGAGCGACTCATCCAAATAAATCTAACATCATATTTAAGAAAAGAAAAGCTAACCTGACAATTCAAATTTGCTGTATGATTTCAAAGTTGTACAAATGGATTTATAGTCCTAAAAAAAGGGAAGAGACGAAAAACAACTCATGTTCAGTGCTCATGCACCAAAAGGACTTCTGTTGACCGGAGGCAAACTTTTCAAAAGGAGATAGATATACACAGCTGGACCGGTGACTACTGCGCTCCAAAGGAAGAGGAAATAGAAAATCTATAATACAAAAAAGGAAGAACCTATTTCCACGACTTCTAGAATCAAATATATGGGGTTTCAAGAGCAATATGAAGACTATGAGCCCATAAAATTTGCAGTTTTGCATACCATCATATGACGAGAGAGAACAAAAAAGATCACCTGATCGCCAAGGAGGCAAATGCTTCAACCTTCCCATCTATATATCTGACCTCAAGTTTATTGAAGCTGATTGGACTAAATGTTCAACAAAAAGAGAAGGTGATTGAAGTTTTTCTTTTTAACGGATGGTGGCTGAAGTAAATAGGGTACAAATGAGCCAACTCACCCATTCAAATTCATGATGTGATTAGGAAAAAAAGGAAAGATTGAGTTTACAAGAAGCATTCATGGGTGCTGTAATACAATCACAAGAAGTACAAATTTTCAAGCTCAGGGACTTCCCTGCAATTCATACTTCATCTTGCAGCAAATGTTCTTGATCAGTAAAGTCATTTTGTGAACCATATATCATCGAACATATCAGGCACAAATCAGCTTCTTTTAGACTGCTCATTTGTATTAACATATAATAACTCATAATTACAAGAACCATAATGTTACTGATGTCTTCATCAAGAAACTACTAAAAAATATCTCATTTTTCCAACTGAAATCTTTATTACTCGCACCATAGGCAGAAAGATCGATCTCAGACTTCTAAAATTCTTCTAAAAGTTAGCAACCACAAAAAATTTGATATGGCAATCATCATGCTGAAAACACTTACCATGTGATAAAATCTACATATTGTGCGATCAACTAAGATCTGAAGCTGAATTTGATAACAACCTAAAAGATCCAGTCCAAAACCTAATATGCACATGCTGGTTCCATTTCTGATAACCTGTCCAAAAAATACCAGAATGATGTAGGATCCACCAAGCATTACATGTACTTCAAGTCTGCAAATTTGAGCTGCCCAAATATTAAGGTTTCAATCACTTCACTACCAGGAAGTGGATATTACATCTATTCCAATTTCCACCTTGGTTTTAACCTAAACATTTGAATCCGTAAAATCTAGCTAGGAACTTCGGTAAAATTAACATTTTGATCAGTTTGATCAATTGAAACTGTGAAAGAAGAGCATGCGTCTTCCATCATAATAAGCATATGCGATTACACAGTCGCGTGCGGCGGGCAAAAATGACTTATTTTATCTCGAGAATTACTTCGAACAATTGACGTGCAAGGCTTCTCGACTAAAATCAGTGACCAAAACTCGAACATCAGAATCAAAAGAAACAAAACCTGAAGCAGAACAGCCTCAGAGAATCTAATACTCTTGGAAAGGGACACCGTCAGTCGCTGCTTGCGAATTAAGGGCTCGGTTATTAGTTTGCTAATTACAGAGAGTAATCCTGCAGGAATAAAAGGCAATAGTCAGTTACCTTTGAAAAGGCACCAAAGGGAGAGATGGAAGGGCGATGTACGCCGTCACCGACGATGGAAGAGAGAGGACACAGACAGCCGCCCTAGTTACCGCCCCTGCGTGGCCGCGGTTCTCAGGCTACGATTTGGAGAAGGGAAGGTCAACAACGGGAAATATATATATATATATATATATATATATATATATATATATATATATATATATATATATATATATATATATATATATATATATATATATATATATATACGTTTTCTGTTAAATATATTCATAATAAAAAGGCCCTACGAGATTAAATGATCATCAAAGGGTTGCAGTTATTGCTTTTTTATGTGATTTTTTATTTTCTCCATTTAAATATATGCAGTTAGGCATTCTACGGACTAATTATTTTTTGCCTCTTTTCTTTTGGTTTTCCGCCTTCATATTGTTAGTCAAGTGGTACTTCTCGCATTTTCCGAATGCTATGATCATTAGGTAATTTATGACATATCCATCCCTTTTGTCATCTTTTACGAGTTGAAATTAGAAATGATTATTTCAACCCCCACCTTTAGGGCATCGATGAACGGCATCGTTCACTCACTGCATAGGCATACGTTAAGAGTAAATGAAGCAACAAGAAATTAAGATCCGATAACGGGCTCATTTCCTGAACATGCTGTTATGATTAGGCAGCTTATAATAGGATTTCATATGGCTTTCACTGCAAAACTATCACAGCTTTTGCAAAGCGAGACACACAGGACTAAATTCATGGCCGTCAGCTTAAGAGAAGAATCACCTGAAACCAAGTTCATGGATTGCAAAAGAAAGGAGCAGCACATCCAACATTAATTCATAGGGAGACATAAATCATGAAGCTGATGAAGCCAAACTTGAGGAGAAACCAAAAAAAGGTAGTACATGTATCTGAGTAACAATGAAATCACTGAGTGCTTTGCGATAGTGCTAAACATCAGCCTTTGGCAGGAGTTATTAGCCCAAAAACTCCAACAGAGGATTGATATATTTATAAAGCAACTTGGAAATGAAGGCTTGGGTTGCAACTCATTTTTAATGTTCTATCTGAGACTTTTTGCTAGATCAAATCATAATTTAACTCGATAGCATTTGTATTTGGTGCCTCAGCAGTTGCATGCATTCACAAGTAGCAACATCACGAAACTCCATGGAGCAAAATTAGTATGCACACAGTCCACATATGTCAATATAATTAACTGAGATGGTAATAACAAAAATCTGCACCAGTCTCTAATTTAATAGTCATTCTTTGATGCTACTTGTGGCAGATTTCCTGTTAATCATTTAACAGGCCTCTGATCTTCATCTTCAACTAATCCTGATGATTAGATACCCTAGCACCATCAAAATCAAAATTGTAGTTAGACCACCGGTGACAAGACCCTTAGATTGCTGACTGAAGGGCCTCGTGAATAAGTCTTTGAGTGAGAGCTTTAGGAAGCCCCATAACGCCATCAATTGTCCCCACCTGCAAAAAAGTATCAAGTATTTGTCAAAGTCGATGTTAGCAATCACAATTTTGGAAAAAAATCATATGTTTGGTTGAAAATGAGAGAAACTTAATGTACCCCTCCTAAAAATTGTACACATCATAGAAACCTCTATAAATGGTAAATTCTTGATAATAAATGCGTACGCCATTTATGTCTGTGCAAGTTTCGTTTCTATCAGCAGTAAAATTGAGGATAGACAATAAGTCCCCTGTCCTTTTTTCTCTTTTCATGTTATGCCTTGCTAGGAGTCATGACCACAAGTTCTAATGAAAGGTCTTGGACAGCGCATGAACTTACAACCAAAAAGTACATCATGCTTCCAAATACATCAGGTTAGTATCTTTTGTCTCCATTCTACTGTTATTCCTAGATTTTATTCATCTAGAAAATGAATAATATTTTTGATAAGATGTAACACTGGAATTTTTGTTGATAACAGTTAAAATTAAATTCCAACAAATTAATAACATTTGTGGCTTTGAAGGGTCCTTTTTTGTAGTAATTTTGCAAATGTTGAATATTGGCTCCCTTGTAAAGTTTGTTGAGAAATTATAGATGAGCAGAAGGAACTAAATTTCTTCTATAATTTTCCATTACATTATCTACGAAAATTGTATGAAATACTCACTATTGCCTCCACAAAAGGTGAAGTTAATGGATGTTCAACCATCAGCCCACCAGCAACATAAAGCACATCACCCTCCTCAATCTGAAAAATGTCAAACAAGCTTACTTTCATATGTTCTAAAGATTGATGTGCTGTAGACAAATGCAAAGGGCATGTCCAGTGAAAAAAAGGGAAATCAAGTAGAGCGTCAAAAAGTTAAAAGATGCATATACCAGGCTATCAATGACCTCATCTGGTATTTTGTGAAAATAAATCTGCAAGAAGAGAAAATGTATACTTAAATATTGCAAAATTATCCACTCAGAAAATTGACCAAATAGCAATTATACTCCACTAATAAACTTCAGAGCTGCATAGTTTTCATTTTATTATAGCTGGCATTTTAACAGGTACATGCACCCAAGTACTCTCCAGATGAGATGCTGATTGAAATTAATGTGGTGAGAACATGATCAGAAACAAAGTTTTTTTGTTCCCATTGTTTACAACATGACTTTAAATTTAAATTTGGCCACATTCAATACTACATTTGAAATAGTGTGAGAACAGCATAACAATACCTCAGCTTTATCACATCCTCCTTTTCTAACCCCAGTTTTCAAATTGGTAACAAGTACAGATCCAACTGTTGATGCATGCCCCGCAGAATAACCTGAAAAAAGTTTGCACATGATAACGCCATGGTGGTCTGCAATTACATCTTTCAAAGAATCAGGAAGGCCCCCTTAAGCAAACCTTTGATAAATTCTCGTGCTTCCTCTGTGCTGCTTGGCTTTTCTCTTATCATACCACCATGGACCACAACCTCCATAATGAATAAAATCAGCTCCAAGTAATAAACTAACAATACCTCAAAGCCAAAGATGCTGGTTATTTGCAGCAAAGTATATATTAGAAAATTTTATCCTAATTCAAAAGGAAGCTGGCAGCCAGGAAACAACCTCATTCACAAGCTAAACCAAATTCATTTTCCTGTTGATGTGAAAATCAGTAGTTTCAGGATAATTAGCACGATATAAGGTTTCTCCTAGATGATTGCTACTCACATATTGTCACAGGACAGCAACACAGAACACAGAGGAAAAGGTAGCATGAGCAGTTGATACAAAACCTCATAAGTTTCCTCACATGAAGTGGGAATGACTATACTTTTAGAGGCATCCATCAGCCTGAGAGACAAATGGGATTGGTGTGATGGATAAAACACGGAACTTAGACACTCTTACAATAAAACAAACACTCTCTATATCAGCGGAAATTAAAACTGGCACACAGATCTTTCAAGAATAGTGCGAGGCGCTTATGAAATGATATAGTTTTCAGTATTTTAAATTGGTTCCACATGTAAAAAAAAAATGAAACTTAGTGAAACAAGATGGTAAGCAAGAGAAAGTGCCTTCTACTAGCAGGACCATTGCAATTAACATGCTGATTCACAAAATAGGTGTCTAAGATGAAATATCCAGCACAGAAAACTAGCAGGATCAAAGCTGGTTTCACGAACTTTGTTTGGTACTTTGAAGAAGTCCAAAAAATATCTCTGACCCATGTTTAAGGACTATGAAACTAGATGTCTGCTTTGGCATCTGAGAATTGGAACTGCACAAAAACTCTCTCTCAATGTTAAGACCCTTTAACATGAAATTGAAGCCAAAACCTGATGAAATTTTCCTTCTTGCAATGAAGACTCAGCATAACAACTCTGATATTTTTAAATTACCATATTATATTTACTAGAGGAAATAGCAAATCATTAATTTTCCATCTCTCATACAATGTAGTACTTGTTCTATATACTACTTGACAGAGTCCAATATTCTCTTACCAATCAAAGCACATCAGCTTATAGGAAGTTTATCAAAATGAATTCAAATCCACACTTTTTAAGTATTTAGCAGCGTGTTGTCCTTAGAGTTTCAAATTTAGCTTCACCTTCTCAGCCTAAAGGTGAAATCCTCAAGATCGATCTCATATAAGAAGCCATCTTCCACACATTCCTTTACAGTTAAGATATATAACATTTTGTTCAAAACCACAACAAGATAGCGTTCACCAGAGGGATCTTCATTATGTTCTTATGATGAGCAGTGCCATCATCACAAATAGCAGAAACATTCAGGTAGCAATGCTCAGTGTTCAGTCAATCAGGAACTGCTAACAACACCATGAAAAGGGACAAACACAAGATGAAACCTGGTCAGCAGTTATCAATAAGGTCGGCTCGGCATCCTCTTCTTTAAAACCGCTGCTCCTCAGCTTCGATATTATGGCATCTGCCTGACAGTACAATCAACATGCTCAAGAAATCTTATTGTTCAACATCGAGTTACTCGAAAATTAGCGTCAAATAACCAAACCCTTGTTTTGAATCGACAAATAAGCGCATTGTATCTCACCTTGGCTTCGGCCAAGACCATCACCAGCTCCTCCGGCGTGTGCCTGCGAATCTCCTTCTCGTCGATATCTGCACTCTGACAATCACCGCAACCGGCGTCATGCCACTACGCGCCGGACGAGCGGAGACCGAAACAAAAGACGGGAGAAGGTGGGGTAGCGACAACATACCAGGACGATGAAGTCGTATCCCATCTCGGATAGTATCTGCCGGCGAGACCTTGAGGACGACCCCAGAATCATCTGCTGTACCTCAAAGTAATCAGCACAGCAACAAGTAACACGTAGACTGAGGCAGAGATGGAGAGAGAACCTTGAAGGAGGAGTCGCTCGGAGACATCTGTGTGGAACGGATGCGTTGCTGCAACCCTCCGCGACCAAAGCCCCAAAGACAGATGCAGATGAGACGACGGCGTCTTATGGTGGTCTGCTAGCCACAGCGCCATGTTGTAACCCCCACCCGGGGCTTGACATTCCATTGCATCCCCCAACGGGCCAAGAATTAGCCCAAATCGAGCACAAGCTGATCCAAGTCGGTTTGAGAGCGCCGTCAAACGGGCCATGAATTAGCCCCAAAGGATGTCGTAGCCGCCGTCATGGACAGATAGATGCATGAAACAGAGATGTCTATATATACACATACAAGTAAGAACCAAAAATAGTTGGGATGGTGTTCGATGTCAAATGGAGCCGGCCGGGCGGCCGGGTGGGGAATGGCGCAGCAGCATGCCCGGCGCGGGTAGCGGTAGGCGCGCCACTCCGTTTTGGGAAGGTAGCGAGCCCTGACAACAACAGTGGCCGTCTTCTGTGCCATCCGTCACCTATCTCCCTCTGTTCTCTGATATGCACCGTCTCGATCCTCTCTCCTCTCTCGTTATGTATACACGAGCAGAGATCGAGTTTACAGTAAAAACCAACACAAAAAGAAATATCCGAATCACGTTTGAGATCGATTAGACTGCTGAATGATTCTGTCACATATGATGCTGAGCATTATTATAGAAATCCTTATCTAAAGAAATGGACTGATAAGCCTCAACCATCGCTGCACAGTTCCTGTTAGGACCAAGGAAAAGTACTCGGCATCAATTGTCGTTCATTGACAAGAAAAAATCATTATTTTGGATATAAACAGTCGAATTGCGACATGTCCTGATATCACAAAGCACCAAGGCCGATGTTGACTAATTCCAGTATCAACTAATTGAATCTCCCATTTTTTCCTTGTATCGATTTCCATGAATTGAGACAACAGTAACAGTGCCCTGCATATTTCCAAATGGATCTTAAGCTTTCAGCTTCTTGAAACACGAAAGAACAGAAAGAAACAAAAAAGCCACTCCAGTTCTGCTCCATCTCCCGATTGAACAAAAATACAGTATCCCTGCTCTCACCAAACAGTCTACCGGTCTGACAACCTTCAATCGAGAAGCTTGGCACTCTTTCTCCACAATTCACCATCTGCCCAACCAACCAAAAGTGGAAGCTTGTAATCTTCTAACAGTAAAGGCCAAAGGTGTCATTAGCCTTCACCCTTTCCATTTGAATATTGCAGGCCAATTCAGTAAAGACCATAAGAACACAAGTGACCGTTTCTAACCTTTCTTTTTTTACAATTAGTTTTACACCAACCACCACCTAAACATGTTGTTGCTACAAAGAACAAACCAAATAGACAACTTCACTGATCAGTTCAGCAGCATCTCACTACCGTTACCAACTTATATGACAAACAGACAAGAACACATTTAAGAGAGAACCAAATAGAAATCTAATAATAATTAGCGTTTTTTTCTTGTGCGGGTGCAGCATTGAATTATTTCTTCTTCTTTTTTTTGTTATGATGATCATTGGTACTAGCGCCATGAGGACACCGTGAGGAGGGGGCGGTCACCCCAGGCCAGAGTGAGGCAGGGCGGAGGGGAATCCAAGAGGGTGTACCTGGAGCTGTAGTTGTAGTTCCAGAGGAGAAGCTTGGCTTGGCTGACCGCGTAGTTGCTCAACGGGACGGACGAGAAGCCGCACCGTTCCATCACGGCCCTCCATTCCTCCTTCGGCGCCATCCGCACCCGTCGGTTCTGTCCCTCGAAGGGGCCCACCGCCTCCAGAATCCGATGCCCGATGAGAACCCGCTCCATCCGTGCCCGCTCGACCGCGTCGCGCCCCATTGCCGGGTCGAGCGACTCGAACACGGCCGCGTAGTGGCCCAGCGCGGCGCCGAAGCGATCCACGAAGCCCGCGTGGTTCAGGCTGGCCTCGTACTCTGCCAGCGTCAGGATGCGGGGGCCGAGCGACTTGGCCACCCGAAGGACGCGCTCGACCGGCTCGGGAGAGTCGCCGAGGAGCTGGGAGAGCTGGAGCATGAAGTTGACCACCACCAACTCGTCCGGGTCGACCCGGAAGGTGGACGCCGCGATCTCCGGAATCGGGGTCAGGATACAGTCGAACTCAAAGTCCAGGTCGAGGAGCGCCGCGAAGTCGCGGAGGCGGTTCCCTGTTGCGGCCAGCGACGTGGCGATCGCGGCGCCGCCCAGCGCTGGCGCGGGGATGCCGGAGATCCGGACCTTGGAGGGCTTCCCGGAGGGGCGAGTAGCGAGGGCCTGGAGGAGCGAGGGCCACTGGACCCCTTGGACAATCCCGAAATCCACGATGTGGATCCGCCCCGCCGACTCCGTGGCCTCTATGATGGCCTGGTTTGCGGTGAGTTGGGCGAACTTGAAGTAGGGGCACGCGTCATTGAGGACTTTGTAACAGAGAGTAAATTCCTCCGGCGACGAATCGAGGGAGGGCGGCTGCGGCGCGGAAGTAGGAAGCGGATGCTTCCTCTGAGCTCCGAGGAGACGGCGGTGCAGGGCTTCGGCGAAATAGAAGGCGACGCGCTCCGTCGGATCGCCCAACTCCGAGGCGGATTCTCTGACATGGATCAGGGACTTGGTCGCGAGATGGGGATCGGAATCGGCTAGGCGGGCGCACTGGAGGAGGGATTCCAGGAGAGGCGGCGACGAGATGCTTCTCTCCCTCGCCTGTTTTCGCACGGTGGCGGCACCACAGTTCTTTTCTGGTTCAGGCCGATCGCATGCCGGTACCTGAGCCGCCGGAGGATTCGAAGCAACAAGGGCGGCGGCTTGGTGGTGCTGATCCAGGGCAAGGGGAGGGATCTTGGAGGGCTCGGAAAAGAACACACGGTTGAGGTCCGACGCGGCGGGCGGCGGAGACGGGAGGCTGATGTCGGCGGAGCAGGAGGGGAAGGCGTCCACGAACAGTGCGCCTGCGCATTCAGTGACACTCGGCCAGGGTTCGCTCATGAGGACGGAGCTCTCTGCGGGAGACTCGCCGATAAGGCTCTCCATCCACTCGTCGGAGTCGAACTCGGCGGCAACCGTGGCGGCGGAAGAGCCGAAGTCGGACATGCGGAAGTGACCATGGTCTAGATGGCGGCCGCTGTCACCTCCGGGGGGCAGAAAGCCGGGTATGGGGTCGGGGGCGAAGGGGTCTGCGAAGGCGGCGGCGGGGTCGGGGATTGCGAAGGGGAAGTGATCGGGCGCGTGCTGGTGTTGGTGGTGCGAGGCCCAGGGAGATGGGCTGGTGGAGAAAGGGTTAACAGACGCAGCCAGCTGCGGTTGCTGCTGCTGCTGCTGTTGCTGTTGCTGTTGCTGTTGCTGCTGGATGACCTGCTGCGCGATGGCCATTAGGTTGCCGCTGTCCGCGCACATGTACGCCATTTGCTGCTTCGAATCCCCAGCGACAAGCAATACTACGCCCTCTTCCTCTGATCTGTGCGCTTTGGACTCCTGAGAAGCTGCTCCTCCGGGTCAAAAGCGGAGAGCATTTAGGGGATAGTAATGGATATAGGTGGAGAGGATTTAGTGTCAGGCTATTTTGAGTTTTGGGACAGGAACGATGCGCATGGTACACAACAGAGGGGGCGTCGTGTGAAGCAAGCGAAGCAAAGAGGAGGTTTGATGGTTGAGGACCGGTGAGGTTTCTAAAAGAGGGGTGTTTTGGGTCGCTGTGAGAGAGATTGGAAAGCAAAGCAAATGGATATAAAAAGCCCAAGACACGAGGAGGTGGGGCCACGAAAGCCCACCGCCCGAGGTATGAACAGATTAACGAGATGGCATGTAATGAAACGAGGGTAGAATACATGAAGGAAGCGGGAAGAAGAAACAAAGAAGCTAAACAGGCCAGCTTGACATAGCAGCGCTCTTTTGACCCCCGCTCTTTAGTCCGCCGTTTTCTCCACGTATGCCGATTCAATTGCTAAACCAGTTAGGCTCACCTGTCTCCCTCAAACCAGGATACACCAATCGACAGCCCCTGAATGAGGCGGATTCCATCCACTCCTCGTCTGGGGGGCCGCCAGGAATCCTGTTTCCTGCTTGGATCGGGACAGGAAAACCTGCCTATGCTCGACCGGCGCAACTGGCACGGTCATCATTTGGGTGACGCGGCCGGTGCGCAGGACCGTGTGTTGTGCGGGACGTCTCTCTCCGCCCGGGTCTCCTCCGTGGTCCCTTTGACGTGACAGCACCGTGATTTCATTTGCCATGGTGGCTTCGCCTCTTGCGAACCCGACGACGGCCCCACCTCCGTTTCTCGCCAATGATAAGCGTCGGCGTCAGCGCATTCAGGTGGCATAGACCATGAAAACCACAAGCTGGCGTTCCAACCGGAACAGGAGATCGTCGGCACCGCCGATGCCGCCGCATCGAGCCCCACGTGGAAACGGCGTTCTCCGTTCCCCGATGCCGTGCGATTTACGCGGTCTCGCTCTCTTCATATTTTCACAAACAGATTATGATTGTCGCGGTGAGTGATGGTGGCGTCACATTCCACGAAAGCGACGATAATTCTTCTTCTCATCAAATGGGTGCAAGTGTCCCCTGCGGCCGTCGAGCGTTTCTTCGTCTCTGGAACTTTTGAGTTGCGCTCACAAAGCGATCTCAACTCAGAGGATGAGCAGCTTGACCGCAAGAGAAACCAACCAAAGTTGGGAGCCATCGTACTTGCAGTACCGCATAGGAACCAGCACGCGAGAGCGGGATTCGTGGCGTCGGATCGCAGTCTCGCATGGGATATCTCGATGCGCAGAGGACCGCACGACAAGGTCGTCGGGTGACGATGGGGTTGCCATCATCGCCGCTCGTTCCCGGGCGTCGCAACGTGGGCCACCACGGTGGGCCGCACGACGCGATTTTTACCACCCATCTCGTCAGCGACAAGGGCCGACGAAAGCGACGGCGCGGAGCAAGTGCGGCCACCCCATCCATCTTCCATAGCCGAAGCGAGGGCGCGAGCTTACTTCAACGGATGGCAACCGAGTTCACTAGGCAAATACCAGGTCACCATCACGTGAGAGGAAGCATCGCACCACCATTGGAGGACGAAGCTTTTCTCGGTGAGGGGGTCAGAATGAAAGAGTTGTAATAATGGTGCCAATATCGTCGCGTTGCGCGCAATACAATGTACATAATTGCGGTAACGGTGCCCGATGCTCGTCACTTATCTTCGCTGACGGCGACCTGCATGGCACTTGCCATCATGGCGTCTTTCCTTGGGGTTTTCTATCGCATCATTGTCGAGAGGAGGAAGAGTTCACACGGATGTATACGGCTCCTCCAAAACCAGGGAATAGCAGGTCGTTCTCAATCCGAACCGAAAGCAAAGCAGGAATTTGCCAATCGTTTCATTTTCTTTCGGCCACTTTCTCCGACTCGTTAAAGATCAAGAGTTCGGAATCTCGAGTTGGTGGTCTCCTTCGAATCAAGCTCGATCGCATGGCATGCTTATCATCAATCCATTTTCACATTGAGAACGTACGTATTGGCCTTTTTGGTCAGACTCGCTTATTCTAGTGAAGGAAATCTATTAGGCATTTGTGCCGTAGCTCTGATGTGAACCCATCATCACAATATGGACATGAAAGGCCACATTAATGATTCACGATAGCTGGTGTTTGTTTATCACACTGATGTCTTTTGTAGGAATGAAAGTGACGACACCTTGAACGAAACAATCCATGGCCTGTATACATTTTATTCACACGATTCTTCCTTGTCATGATCTGCATACTTAGTCGATGCATCACAGGTGATATTATACATATATATATATATATATATATATATATATATACTCTTATGAGTTTTATTGGACTCTGCCGTGGGAAACAGAGTCAATAGCATTTAAAGAATTTGTCCCTGTCCGGTTACCAATATTTAATTTGCTTCAATCAATGCTCCATAAATTGCATTTGCTTTTTTTAGACCATACAAGTCACGACAACTGCACCATCAAATCTTCTGTACAATGTTCAATTTTCAGCTTGAAATTCTTGAATATTTTCTTCTTCACCATGATATTCTATTTCTGTTCTAGAAGAGCTTGGAATCAGCTTCTGAACCTGTTCTTAAGGAGACACAAGTAGAACTTTGTTCATCTCTATCTATCACTTTCGACTTTCTTGTTTGAGAGGATGATAGGGTTAAAACTTGTCATCATTTGCTTAATGTGAATGATAGGGAGCCTCGAAGGAGCATTATCTACAGAATCTGATGCCACAGTCTTCGACGTACTTTACTTGCTAAACCTGACAGTCACTATACAAGTGTCTGAGATGAAAAATGACATGGTTGAAAGAACCAAAAACCTTCATCCTCCAGGAGCAAAGTATGTGTCGTGTCATACTCGAATGAAGAATCCCACGTCCTTGAGAATCTCTCCTGGATCATATTACTTCAAAGTTGGAGATGAGGCAAATGGAAATACAAAGAAATTTCAAAAAGTATAGACCAAAACATCTCCGAGAGAATGAATGAAGAAATACCTCAAACATTGCTTGGTGTACAGAAAAATAGGATGTGCCCTCTCTTAAAGGAATTGCATCTCATTTGATCATAAATATGAATCTCTATTCTTCACAAATTTGGAGTGAACTGGGATAAATCTTCCATTAAGCTCAAGTCCAGGAAACTGTGATGATAGTGTGCATAAAAGTGGCATCAACTTTTAGACTTTGGCGAGCTGAACACCTTTTTATTCATACGAGAAACTTTTGACTCAATTACCTGACATCCGCCACCAAGCTGGAGGAATTCTGCAAAGTTCTCTCTCGAGTCATCTAGCAGTAAAACTGAGAGACGAATCTGTAAAGCAGATGAGACACAGGCGAGTCTCTTGGCTTCCTTAGGCCTATGCAAGGGGAACACAAAACAAAGAGCTACAAGAAAGAAATATCAATTACGAGTTAGGAATGGACATACTTAATTGTTTTCTATACCAAGATTAGTGTAGTCGATACGACACTTTTCAGTATGGTGAAAACAGTATGCTAAGACTAGCCCATGGTATTTATGTCATCGAGGGAAAATAAGAACAGATGGATTAAAGCCCAACTGTGAGACCAAAGAAAGAAGAGGAAACCTGCCCCTACTCATTCGATTCCATCTCTCTAACTTCAAGTTGCCCGAGGACGGATTGACAGTTCGTCTGCATTCTTGGGATAGGAGCTCTGGCTGATGATGATGATCTTGTCATCTGGTCCGATGACTCCCAAAGTGCACTCCGGTGGCGAAAAAGAGCCCCAACGGCCGCTGAGCTGATATGCCGAACTGCGCCCGGCCAATCTGTTTGATGACAAATACGCCCGTCTGAGAAAGGAAAAGTGAAGCGGGTTCTGTTGGATCTGGATCCGCATTCGCTAAGATGGAACCCGCTGTAATGATGACCTGTTTTGTATTGGATTCGAAATGAAATAATGCCATTGTCGTTCATGATGCATTTATTTCCTCCAACGTGTTCATCTTGAAAGAAAGTATACTTATCAAGTTAATAATCCGCATAATATTATCATGAAACGGTCGAGTCCGGAATCCGACAACCCGACATGTAATATGGGTACTTCCGTAAATAGAAGTCGGTAAGAATCTGATCTGTAGTGACCTTTTGCTAAGGAACCCTTCTCAGCGTTCCTCGTCTGCGGCTGCGCTTCTTTCTTTCCTCTCAAAAGGTTCTTTTTTTGGTTTATTTTGCTCGATTTTTTTTGCTATTTTCTTAGATTTCGTTTCCTGCTACTTACCCTTGTTTCCCATTTGTTGCTGAATCGAGAAAGGTGCGGGCTTTTGCGCCCTTTTGGTCCCTGAATCGATGTTCGTTTGCGTTCCATGGATCCCTCTTTGAATCAGTCCTCTCCAGTGGCGGAAGAAGACGACTGGGGTACTCCTCTTCTCTTTGCTCAAGATTTGTTTTTGCTGGTGGATTTGTGGTTCTTTCTTTGGGTAATCTCGTTCTGGGGTTCTTACAAGATTCCAATTTTTTTTTGTTCTAGTTGAGTAACGGCATACGTATGGGAGAAAATTTTCTGGTTCTTAATTTCACTTCATGATTATGAAATTACAAATCCAATACTTATTTGGTAGTTTTAACGTGAATACTTGAGTTAAGCTCCTATTGGGGATGATGAAGCTTAACATTTTTGGAAGCCTTTATTGCTTAGTGTATGTTTTATTACGTCGATGTGAATTTTTATTTGTGTAATCTAACTCATTCCTCTAAAAAAGGAAAAAAAAAGAAAAAGAAAAGAGGAGATCCTGTGAATTCAGAGTGATCCATATTACCTTTCGTACAATACTCATCTGTCATCACAAAGTTGACGTTCTTTAGTCCCATCTGCCTCGCCTTCACATCCCGTAATGTGTGTCATCTATTATTTATATGTTATTCAGGAATGATGCTTGCTTCCCTGCCAAATAAGGGTTGGTTGATGCAGATCAATGTTTACAATTGCCTGAAAAAGTTTCAGATGTAACAATTCACTAAAGTTATCAGGAAATATGGGAGGAGAAGCAAAGATTATACAACACGTAGTTTTTCTCATAGCCATTGAGATTCAATATTCATGTTCATCTGTGTTTGCGTGCTTGAACCTCGACACAATTTTCATGGGTTTTCAGTTTTTTTTCCCAATTCTGTCGGTCTGTCTGTTCGTCTCGTCTATCACGCAGACATCTTTTTGTTTACAAAGCAAGTGCTAGTTTTGATCCCTAAATGATCTGTATTCTCTTATGCTTAATTTCCTTCGCTTACTAAGTACTTAATGGTATTCGATCTCTTAAACAGGATGAGATGGCACTTAAGAGCTACTATTTTTTGTCCTCCAAACCCTTTTCTATTTTGTTCTCAGGGCTTCTGCAGAAATCCTGTCGTTGAAGGCTGCTAAATTTTCTTTTCAAAGTTACATTCTTTCCACACGACGGAGATTTTGGAGATCTTAGAGAATTTATTCATCATCAACTGTTATCAAGTTGTTGATGTTACAGCATTCATCGTTTGATAATTGATGGGATTATTGCTCAAATACATGTGTTTTATTTTACACAATAATATACGTTTGTCTTTTCTTCATGCACTTTCTTGACCTTTCGGAATTGGTATACCTGATTGTAGTTAGTTATTACAGAATTAGTAGGTATCAGCAGAATGGAACTAATGGTTTCGGATGTGTACATTTCTGTGATGGTAGTTCACCCTGTACCTTGAACTAGTTGCGTAGCATTAAGTGAAGGGTTGATGTTACAGATACTGATGGATTTGTGATCCCGAGCTTGGCTATCAGTGATTCTGATCTTGCCAACACAAATGTGCCTGGAGTGACGGGTCCAAAACCTCCGGCAAATGTGAGTCTTACAATGTCTGCTATTCACTAAGTTGTTCCCAATCATATATGCTGATGTGATTCATATGGACCGAATAATATATGCTTTAAACAGACCACCAGGGAAGCTGAGACAATATACTTGGGACCTCACGGTGCTCCACCTCAAGCCAGGCAACAAGAGTCGAACGCATCTAGCCATAGGCAGCGCTTCAAACATAAGCTAAGAGAAGCAGATGGTAGATTTCCTGGAACCGGGCGCAAGAACAAGGTAGAAACACTTCAACAGCTCGTTGGCGGTAAAGTAAGCAGCCGCAGCATGCTGAAGACTTCACCGAGAGATATGGCTGGATCCACATTGCAATGAGTCTCAGTTTGAGAAGTATCCTTAGAAGAGTTCTGTAAACTCAAGATATATTGTGATCATCCGCGCTACATGGCCTTGAAGACATTGGTTGCTACTTGTATGGGCTTTTATCATCCTTACAAACCTTGGGTATATGTTGCTAAATTCTCATGTTCGTTTTTTGGCCATGTTATCGGTGTTTCTTACCTTATCTCTAGTGTTTGCATAGCATAATAATCTCTGTGTTCTCAGTAGATCCTGTAGACAGTCACTAGGTGCATGATCTGCAATGAGTTGTGGCTCGATAGCAGCAGTCAAACCATCCTTCCTCTCATGAACCTCTAGATAGATAAATGATCAAGAAAGGACCAAGTCTTGTACCATATAAGCATTCTTGATCGAGATAGAAACATATAAATTGGATTTTCGAGAATAGTAATCGATGGTTTAGATTTTAAAAATTATAATTTTTTATTTAAAATTATTTATAATTTAAAATATAAAAAATCGATCGATTTTGATTTGTAAAATTTGGAAATCGAATCGAAATCGTCGGTTTCGAAACTAAAGAATTATTGGGTTTATGTTATGTTAGTCTGAAACTAAAGAATTATTGGGTTTATTTGGATTCTAATTCTAATGGCAAAATCTGGAAAAGAAAACCTTTACTATTATTCTTTGAGCAAGCAAGCCGATATGATAATAACCACAAAGGACTGGCGGTGCGTTTATTAATGGGATTCCTTGTCCTACTCGTCCCTGTTCATATCAGGAATTGATGATGGTGAGTGAGGAGTAGGACGCGCGAGTGAGAGGCTAACACACTCAGACGCGGCATGTGGCCAGTTCAAAAGGCTCACGCAAATCCAAATTACAGATAAGTTGGTTTTGGCCCTCAGTAACCACAGTGGTCCAATCGCCCATCCGGAGCTCCTTTTTTTTCTCTGTGAATCGAGGATAAGAACACAGGACTTGAATGCAGCTGTCTGTACTATGGGGTAGATCTTTCGACCAAGTTCATGGTTAACGAGCTCGAAATCTGGGTGGTCACTGCAGACGGGATGGCGGTCCACGAGCTGCTACTGTTGCTGGGTAGGCATCAGCGGACGATGGCTGTCGATTCTGGTGGAGGACAAATGGATGCTAAAAGGGAGGGGGGAGGGGGGAGGGGGGAGACATGGCACGTTGAATGAGGGAGAGGGCGGGCGGCCGACATCGGGCCCAACCACGGGTGCTGCTGCCTCTTTAACCGTGCGTGGCCCGCTGCCCACATGAAGGTGACGCCGCCGCTGTTGGCAGTTTGCGCACCGCGAGCGCTCGCTGTTTCTGTGGATAACTCTCGGCAATTCGAGAGGGGGTGGGGCCACTTTCTGGTTTCCCTCAAACGAGTCACGCTGGTTGGTATCTTATTCTCTCCCATGCTGTTGGCGGAAATTATACATTTAAAATAATCAATATAAATTTTTATGTGCCTCGACACTTATTATCAAAATCAACAGAAAATAAAAAATAAAAGAAAATTCACTATCCAAGAATAATAGTAAACACAATAAATAAACTTTTCCCTCGAGTCAAATATATATTCTCTTACATAAATTTTAAAATTTTCAATCTTATTAGTGCTTAATTTCTTTTATAATCATTATATATACATATATATTAATTTGTTTAGATTATTCAAGGACTCAATTAAATACATACTAGAGTAAGATCTTTTCGATATTTAAGTTAATATGAAAGAAAAAAAAGATGCTATATTAAAAGAAAATTATTTCATACTTGAGAATTTTATAAATTATTCGAGTAACTATTCGTATTAAGCTTTAATCGAAAAGTATTTCACAGAAAATAAGATTATAAAATTATTGAGTATTATTCAGACTTAAAAAAGTCATTCGAAAATGATGATCCGAGCTGACAAGACATTCTATTATTGACATGATGATGATATGGATTGACAAGATATTTTAATATTGACAATCTAAATATCCATGTATCATTATTTTCATATCACAATCAAAATTTCTAATTTAATTTTAATTAAAAAATAAAAATACTTGTTAACCCTAACCATCCGAGAGAGTTGCATCCTTTTTGATATGCTGATTTGTGATCGCCAAAACTACCCTTCTAGTGTGTGGTTCTTCCACGGTTAGCGTAAACCTTGATGTGAATTTGCAAACCGAGATGTACAAGTGGAAAAAACATGCCATGTGTGGATCACTTCATCCTGCTTCAACCCCATGCTGCATATGGGGCATGGCCATAACTCTGTTTCCCCCTAAGACATTCTTTGATAAGTTGTGCCAACCTTGTGGTACAAATGCCAGAGTTAATGGATTGGAACATGCCATGGATTATTGCACTCAGTTAGTTGGTGCTGCCTAATGATTCAAGAGCAGCCGTAGCTAGCCCCATGTGCCCTTGCTTTCCCTATATCTTATCCGACATGCCATTCATCACCACACCCTTACTACCAAAGTATATAAATGCATATAAGGGAAGAGAATTATGAGTAACCCATTCTTAACATCCATAGGCTGACATGTAGATGTAAACAGTTTTAAAGATCACCTCCAAGATAAATGTATCACTGTGCTTAACTAAAAGGCCACAGTGACCTATATCCTACTAGGAGCATGTGTCCTTGTACTTGGAGGATGAGCTCAGGAGTCTCATATCCATACCAAAACCAGAACAAGATTGTAAATGGCTAACATGATGGATAAGTAGTGTGTCACAGCTTCTTTACTGTACAAAGAAACATTCATTCTACTGGTTTAGATTCGACAGTTTCTGCAATGGCAGACAATCCAGATGGCTGCCTTCACTAACTGTTCGTAGGACCACCTTGTTGGAGTCACAGTTAAATGAACCAATTGATTGTGTTCGAGTATGGACACGTATCATGGTGCATAAAAATGACAGCAGGTAAAGAAGAAGGGAGGGAGAGTCTGAGAACGATACTGGTAACAATTTGCAGTCGACCATGCTCTGTACTTCCTGACCGCCATCACATGCCCATGCAAGCTGCTTAAAGACCCGCGAGGTGCGAGGAAGGCCCCTCACAGCCATCTTCAACATAGCCTCTTCGATTCCATTCTTCCCAGCTCGAATCTATCACCATATACTCAGAACCCTCCCCAACAATTGGTTTCTTAAACCCACAGTTTGCTCATGCCTTCCCTTGCAGAACTCGACCAACACTAGAGCGAGAAAACAGATCCCTTTTTGTGAGCCTTATATTGAAGTCGTGGAATCAAAGCGGCTCAGAATGCGTGCCAAGTTGCTCGATGCGTTCACGGATGAGAATATGGATCTGCAGAAGCAAATTGGGTGCATCGCCGGAATCTTTCAGATGTTTGACCGCCACCATCTCCTCATTGGGAAGCGCCTCAATGATCACAACCATAGGAAGCTTCCATCAGGTACCAACTGGTTCTTGCTGAATCAATTATGAGACTCCTTGTCGAGGCGTTTGTATCATCAGCAAACTCAAATTTAATTTTGAAGATTCTGATCCTTCTGTGATTCTGTTGGATCCCCTGGCATTAAAATAGGCGATATGTGAAAGGATATACAGAAATAATACTGCTGCAAATAAATAAGTCGATAGGTTTTCATTGATCGATCTATTAATAAAGATATTTCTAACCTGAGGAACATACATGGAGAATTTGATGATTGTAAAGCCTTGAGCCACTAATACAATAATACTGCCTCGATCCTGTATTACAAATAACTAATATCATGGAGAAATTCTTGTTCTGAAAAAGTGTCGATTGAGCATCAATGATGACCATTTAAGTGCTCATCTTTTGACAATTGTCAAATTGAATCATCAAATTGTTACCACCAAATTAAAATGGATACCCTGATATGTGTCTATGCTGCAGACTGTAGTTTTGGAGTTAGATCCTAACGAAATATTGATCTTGTTCTTGGGTAGGACATGTTCTTCCAAAGAATGGAAGACAAGAGTCAGAGCAAAAACCACGCTTTTCACAGATTCTTCAGGTAAAGTATCAGCCTCAGCATACTTACTATTGTTTTATTCTCTATCGATAGAAGATTGACAGATATCAATTTAACATGCAGGAGAAGAATCTGAGCAAGAGCTTGAACGAAACCCAGACAGCTTCCATGGAATCGTCAAGAGCTTCTTGTTCCTCATCCAGCTCGTCATATTCTTCTCTCGAATCTGTCAAAGCATCTCGACAGGAGGCCTGCTCCTTTGACAGAGCATTCTTTCAAGAGAAGTCGCTACTAGCGAATTCACCCAAGGTTAAGAAACCAGAAGATGATGCCAAATCTATAAGCTTTGACTCCTGCAGTAGTACCCCGAAGGCTATTCTGCAAACCCTTGATTTCCACAATGCTGTGAGAGATCCCATAAAGAAAGGCGCTCAGGGCTTTCCTACCAGAACTGCATCAACTGAGAAGGTGAACAACCATGAAGTGAAGCACAAGGACTCGCCCAGGCCTGTGCTGCTCGCCAAAACGAGAATGCCAGCTGATCTCAATGAAGCAATCAGACTCCTGGGAGAACTCAAGGAAGCACCCTGGAGTTTTCGTGATCATGAAGCAAATGATACCTCGTTCTACCTAGAATCACGGAGATCACCTCGTTTCTCTTATGATGGAAGAGAACTCTCGCGGCTGTCGATGGATTCCCAAGATAACAGTAAGCCCGCTAACAAACTTAGAGAGCTTCCAAGGCTCTCACTGGACAGCAGGCGAGGAGCTCAAAGGAGTTCTAACTTTGCTTCAAGAACAAGTTCAACTTTGGAGGACTTCAACAAAACTACTACCAGTCCCAGTGTCAATAGAGCTTCCAATCTGCTTCAGGATCTTAGCCAAAAGCGACAACCCAGCATCGTCGCAAAGCTCATGGGCTTGGATGAAATGCTCGGCTCGAACTCAGCAGCTCAAGCAGCAGTTGCCAGAAAAAGCTGTGCTCCTTCCCATGAACCGAGAGACTGTACCTCAGCAACCAGACCAAGAGGAACTCGGAATGCAAAAGGTGATCAGCTCCCTCACGCTGTTCAAAGCAGAGATTCAACAATAGCAAAGCCAAAAGATCATCATTCGCCGCTGAAACACAAATCAAAGATCATGACTGAGACCGCACCTTGGACACAGCAGACTCCACAGAAAGCAAGAACTGGGTACCAAGAAGCTCAGTTCATCTACCAAGAGATAGAGGAGAGACTCAAAGGGCCTAAGTTCCAGCAGCAAAAGAAGGACCTCAGGGCTCTCAAACAAATAGTAGCTGCTATGCACGCGAAGAGGCTGGCGCAGACCACAAAGGATAATGATCATCCCTACAAGATATCTGTGCTGGAAGATTACGCAGACCGAACTCCAAGGGGAAGCACTCAGAACTCAAGGTCACCAAAGGTCTGGAAACAACCAGCACAAGAAGGTGGTTCTCCAAAAGCTTTTGATCCTCCAATTGTAGTCATGAAGCCTGCAAAGAATGTCAGAATTTCAGATGCTTCAGGTCACACAGTAGTTCTTCTGGAAGGTCTATCAAATCTTCCAAAGCTGCTTACAAGTAGTGCTGGTAATAGAAAGAAAAGCTCAGCAAACATCACAGCTGAGAGAGACCACAGTCCTAGAGTCAGACTTGGTGAATCAAACATTCAGGCACTTCTCTCAACAACAGATAGGCAAATCATCAGAAGGTCCATGGGAAATAATAATTCTCCAAAATTTCATTCAAACTTGATGCAGTATCTGGAAGAGAACAGTGGAGTCTCAGCAAAACCTTCAAGCATTCTGAGCCCAAGACTGCAGCAGAGAAAAACAGAAGCAGAGAAGCAGCCATGTCCACTTACCCCCAACATGAACAAGGCTCAAAGTGAGCATAACAATAGGAAACCAGTCGAATCAGTTTCTCCAAGACACAAACTCAGGCTGAAACAATCTCAAGTACAAAAAAGAGAAGACCAGGTTGATGTTGATGAAATCATCTGTGAGAAAAGGGTTTCAAGTCGTCGAAATGATGAAACTTCACCAGGTTCTAACAAAAGTAGGAGCTTTGCATTACAGTCATCTGTTCTGCAGCATCGCATCCCATCAAGCAGGGCTTCCCAGATTGCAACCTTAGTCTTGAACCAGAAGGTACAACTCTACCTACTTCTGCAGTTAATCATTCATATTAAAGATACAATGCATTTTAAATGAGTGAAGAAATACAAATCAGAAATTTTAGATGATGAACCAAAATATAATAAATGAATTAAATTGGATATGACATTGATTGGATATTTCTTGGATGTGTGTCAAATATTTGCTTCAAAGCATCCAATTTTCAAAAATAAATTGAAAAATGTCATAAACTTTTAGAATAATTTAGGGATTCTTTATCGATTCTTCTTGAAAAAACTTTGTTTTACTTGGACGTTTCTTGAATTACAAAGATAAATATATCATTAAATAACTTGTTTATATATTGTTTGTATTAAACATCAATAATTAGTGAAATTAAAACACTAATCATACTTCTTCAGTTATTATATGCTCTCTCTATCTTCTCCATAATTTAGTATAGACTTTTGTTAATCATTTATTCTAACACAATAAATAAGATTTAGAATTTGTTATATATTATATTATATTTATTTTATAAGAATTATCATGACACATCCTAAGCTTTTCAGTTTTGACATATTGGTGCATCAATACCTTGCCATATTCATATTCCTCATTGGTCTTCATATTTAAGACACATAATCTTCTTTATTCTTTTAGTTATTCTTCTATGAGTGAAGTAAATAAAATGAAGTCCATGGTCATGTGATGCTTTAACTTCTTTTTTTTTAGTAAGTTGTGATGCTTTAACTTCTTTCAGTGATCTCTCATATAATCCACAATATCACTAAAACTGCAAAATATATTATTTAGTTGCTGTGGAAATTTTACTCTATACACAATCTGTATACTTTCTAACACTAATTCCAACGTACAACTCATAATATCAACTTCATAGGTCTAATTATATGATTTTATTGTATGTTATCCATGCATATCATTCATTGCTTTGATTTCTTTGCCTGTTTCAGAATTCTGCAGTAAATACAAGTCAACATATATCAGATAAGGAGCTCACGAGTATTACCTTTGAATACCCAAGTCCTGTGTCAGTTCTTGATTCTTCATGCTATGAGGATCAGTTTTCTCCTTCCCCTGTGAAGAGAACCCCAGATGCAGTCAAAGGTGAGCATTTGTTCTATGAATTCTGTACTTTAATGAGGAAATGTTTACAAAATAGTTTCAGTGAGAAATGAAAGTTTTCTTCTGTAGTGGTAACTAATCACACTACTTTGAATTGTCAATGTGGACCCTAATAGTCTCATTATTTATGCAACTCTTTGTAATGATATCTAAGTTATATTCCAAGGCAAACCCTGTGACTTACCTTTGTAATGACTCCTCTTATTCCTCCTTGAGCAGATACTGAACCTTGCACTTTAGACCTGTACTGCCACCCAAAGAATTCATCCAAGATGAATGATGAAACCAGCCTCAAGAAACTTCAAGATTTTGAAAACCTTGTACAAATCAAAATGCTGAAATCGGCTGATGCAGAGCTTCCAACAACAGACTTCATTACCTCGAAGTGTAACATGGACAACCCGGATCACAATTATGTTTCCGAGATTCTACTGGCAACAGGCATATTGAACAAAGACTGCAGGGTTCCGCTTCAGCTCTATACATCAGGCCATGCTATCAACCCGGAGTTGTTTGGTGTTCTCGAGCAACCAAAGCATGGCTGGTTCTCAAAATTTGAACTTGATAAAGAAGAAACTCAGCATCAGAAGACAAATACAGAGAAGAACCACAGGAAGCTTGTTTTTGATGTGGTAAATGAGATCATATCTCATAAGATGGAATCAACTGCCTATGGGAATGGCCTTGACCTTTTATGTCAGTTCAGAAGAAAACTAAGTGGGCAGCAGCTTGTACTGGAAGAAGTGTGCTCTCAGATTAGAAGACTTCGAACTGAGAAGACAAGATCTACCAGCTTGGAGGATGATGTTGAGTTTATTGCTGGAGAGGACATCCTCCACCGATCTGAAGGCTGGGTAGACTTCAGCGTCGAGCAATCGAGGGTGGCTTTACAGATTGAGAGGTTGATATTCAAGGATTTGATCGATGAAGTTTTAAGTGGTGTCACTGAAGCTGGTTTGCAAATCAAGCCAAGTAAGCTGCACAGATAGCTACTTACCAAGTGTTTGAATTAAGTCGACTTCTTGTTTTTGTTCTTTATTGTTGTGACAATACATATATATGTCTATATATTAATCAACTGGCAAACTTTTTTCCCAGGAATGGCCTTGCTCCGCCCTCGGAGATTTTTCTTCCTTGGTCCTAATATCCCCCAAAAAAATATAGAACATTTTAGCAATCCCATTAATGCTGGAACCCCTCATTAACAGTCACTTCTTCGCTGAGTGCTAATAATTTCAATTCTTGTCGTACTTCTTATCACCCTCCAATTGTTACCAAAATGTGGTAACAATAAAAAAGAATAATGAATTGATAGTTAGGATCATCTGGTATCTGCTTCTTGTATGTTATCAGAACCTTGTGGATGGCTATTGAGCTGGTAATAGGTATTCTTCCTGTTGTGTACCTCAAAAGTACACCTTACCTATCTGAAAGAAGTCATTGGCCAGTAGAGCATTTTGCCAATTTTCCTTCATAAATTTTGTTGGAATATACACTTCCATGTTTCACTCTAGCAGGAAATTCAACTGTAGAATATCTACATGTAATCCCAGACCTTTCTTGTTCACTTCTTTAAATACATCAAGTGAAAGACATTGGATTCAGAATTCCACACCAATCATTTGTTTACAATTTCCTGGCTATCAAGTTTAACTACTCAATCTAGAAGCATTCTTGTGAAGAAATAAAAACAAACACTAAACATTGGCAGTCTGAGGCTGCTTTTTTAACATCCTAAAACGTATTCAAAGAATATGGCAATAAAAATTTAAAATGTATACAATCCTAAGGGGTAAAAAAAACCTGAATTGATATATGAGTATCAGCTCTTTTTATTGTACACAAAAATCACACAACAAAACTCTAAGAGGTCTAATGGATGACTTTGATAATGGCTCAAAATCCAACACGTATGAAACGGGCATAACCTTCACCACAGTTCCAGTAAATGTTATTCTATGGCAGTGCAAATAAATCATAAGGCATGTAACAAGTTTCGCTATGAGCAATAACGGAGAGGAAAACAAACCATAAAGGAGACCAAGTAATCCACGATGAGACAACGAGAGCTGATGCGAATCCGGTGACGGCTTGGAGAGGAGCATCGAGACTCCTCTTCCTTCTCCCTGTTTCTGTTTCCGATCGATCAACGCCATGGAGAACCTCGTGCGGTAGATTCGGAGAACAAGAGAGGAGAGGAAGGGATGACAAGCGGAGGGGAGCCGCGCGAATCGCCTTAAGCTTCCCCGCAATCGGATGGTAGTCGACGGGAAATTGGGCATCGACATGTGTAGTGCTATGGAATTTCTTTGGGTAATAACCGTCTTCTCGTTACGCGCCTTTTGCACCCATGTTTCTTGGGCCTGAGACGAGTCAAATCGTTCGGGTGAAACGGGGCCCATCTTGAGCCCGTGTCAAAGAAATCGTTCCTGGCAAAGCCACTATGACATCTCGAAGAGTCATAATATTATTTGCTGATAATGTTATTCTCTCATAATATTATTATTATGAGAGAATAATTGATGACATGATCTGGAAGAGTTCATCTTTAACATGCATCTTTTTCTATTAACCTATTTACTCCTACAAATCTACGATGACATCGTGAATACTCTTCGGTTGCTAATATAATATCATTCTTAGGCGAAAAAAGATCTTACTTTTTAATGGTCATCGACCGCCACCGTGCCTCTCTGCCCCGTCGGTGAAAGTCGACGTCCAAATACTGCTAGAGTGCGAACATAAATATCTCCCACCCCTCAGGGGATATTTCTTCCATCCATCGCAGACGAACGGATAAGATCCATCACGAAATTGCATGTGTGTTTTCCGATCTGAACCCCCGTCCTGTTCGAGTGGGTAGGGTTTTGGCCACGTTCGAGAGGGGAGTAGTCGACAGATCACGGAAAGAAAGGTATCTGATGTTGCTAATCCCTTGCCCTATTTCGCCTCTTTTTCTGCTTCCATCAGTGTAATTATAGCATCTTTTGGTATGGTTGCTCGATTTGTTTCACGATCATCTTTCTTTTTGGGATCTGAACGTTTGAGTGTTCGCTGCGATGATTCTTGGTTCTTTCCAATTACTTCACTCGGTGGCTGGTGTCATCATGTTATCGTCTTGCTGTTTGTCGATCTGTCGAGGTCGAGATGATGGTATTAAAATGGATGCTGCTGAGCTATAAGTTTGGTTAGGGTCAGGTCAGCAAGGGATTTCGATTGGAGATGTTCTGTTTGTTGCAGGAGGATTTGATGTGTTCTTATGTCTCAAACAATAGAATTCTACGATTCTATTGTTTGTGCAACTCATAGTGGTACAACTGACCGTCTTGAATATTAGCATGGTGCGCATAGGATGTACAAATTTGAGTTCGATATCATTAGTTGATAGCAAAGGTCTAGGTGGTTATTGTTGAAGAACTCCAACTTTTAGTGATTACTTATGGACATAGGATAAATGAGGTCAGATGAATGGCTTTAAGCCATTATTTATTTTTTTACCAATTGCATTTATCAAATCATAATGTTTTCTATGTTGGTATGGTTTTTGTTTGGAAACCCACTTCTTCCCTGCATTACCAAAGGTAAAATATTATTCCAGTTAATCTTAAGTGTTCAGTTTTTTCATATTTGGTATGCTGCTTGCTTGTGTTTAACCTGTTAAGATGCTTTAGTTTCCTTTTTGTGCTTATCATTATCAGGTGTGAAGAATGGCTTTTGCAAATAGAATTGGAAATCTCTTGAAGAATTCTGTAACTTTAAGTCCATCGTTAAATCAAGCAATACGGTGCATGTCATCCTCAAAGGTTTTTGTTGGAGGTCTGCCATAGTACAATGAAGAATAACTTTTGTTCTGGTATTTGACTTCATATTTCTGCAGCTTCTTATGCCTCTATTATTTGCATCTTAGGACTTTCATATGGCACAGATGATTACAGTTTAAGAGAAGCGTTTACTAATTATGGTGAAGTTGTAGAAGGCAAGTGATAATTTTTTTCACTAACCTAATGTAATAAATGTTCTGCATCCATACTAGTTCATGGATGTTTTCCTCTGCAGCTAGAGTTATCATGGACAGGGAGACGGGAAGGTCTAGAGGATTTGGGTTTGTGACTTTTACGTCTAGTGAAGAAGCCTCTGCTGCCATTAGTGGCATGGATGGAAAGGTACATTGATAGTTCAGTTTGCTTTTTTCTCGGCCATGTGAGTTTAATGTTTAAATAAATCAGAATGCCCTTCCATAAGCTGCATTGTTGGGAAGGTACATCCGCCTGACAGTTCATTTTGCTTATTTGTTAATTTTGTTTGCTATACAAAATTCATCATTTATGTTTATACAAGTCAGAGTGCTGATCCTGTTGCACTATCAGTTTTATGTGGAAGTACATAAAAAGTGCTAACCTAGAAACAGAAGGCCCTGACAATTATATGACAAGAGCCTTGGCTCTTATCTGGAACATCCCAGGATCTTAATCCACATGGAAACTTCTGAGTATGATCATATTGTACGTAAAAATGGATCACAGTGTGTCTCATCACATGGATGCATAATCATGCTCTGTCAGTGTCTTCCTTAAGTAAATACAGTGGGTCCTATGTTTTTATTTCATTTAAATTATTATCCTACTCTTTTCCCAAAATTCTTCATAAATGTTCGTATGTAAGATTAGGCACCCTAGTGTATCTAATTAATCATATATTGTGCTACTAATAGGTAAATTTGATGAGGTACCTTTTGTGTTTTATTTGGTTATTGATTACCAATGAACACTGGTTTGAGTTCTGTTCTTTTGTATTCTAGTAGCATCATTTCTTACCACTACAGTGGCTACGACTTCTGTTGTTTCTGTCTCTTGTAAATGCAAGTGAAAGGTTGGATTCTTTATCATTGAACTTCCATTGTACTTTCATCTTATGTTTATCTGATGAAGGTAAAATACAACCAACTTCATGATCGTTCTAACAGAAATTTATTAGTGACACTCTTTATGGCACAAAATTGGATTTCAGGAGCATTCTAAATCAACCACTAAAAATTATGATTAAAATACCAAGTTAATTGCATGATGCTGAGAAGAAAAATCGATTGGTTGACTCAACCGTAGACTTAATTGGTATTTGGTATAATTTAGATGTCACATGAACTTGTCTTACGCTAATGCGTGCTTTGAGGGGAAAAAATTCACAAGATTCATTTTTATTGCTTGTACTATATTTCATAGATAAAGATCTTTAAAACTTGTAATTAGGTATAATTTTTTGCTAGTGGTAGGCTATCACTTGAAACATACATATGAGTTTTGCTTCTTACTTTGGACTGCTAATTTTTATTCAAGCTGGAAGATTAAAAAATGTGATCAGATTGCTTAGTTTTGAATTCGATATTACATTGTTAGTCAAAACTGCTCTGTTCTGTATCAATGATGAATCTTACTACATCAGGATCTTCATGGCCGGATAGTAAGGGTTAACTACGCCATGGAACGATCGGGTGGATTTCGTGGTGGCTATGGTGGAGGGGGCTTTGGCAGTGGTGGTGGATATGGCGGTGGTGGAGGCAGTTACGGAAGCAGTGGTCATGGTCGTGGAGGAGGTTATGGAAGTGGCGGTAATGGTGCAAGTAATTATGGTGGAGAAAGTTACAATACTGGACCTCGTGGTGGCGGTGGTGGCTTTGGTGGTAGTAGCTATGGAGGATATGATGGTATGAGCACCGTGGGTAGTAATTATGGTGTTGCCGGGGGTGACGACGGCCATGACAGTTCCATCGGCAGGGCTGATGGTACTTATGGTGGTGGTACTGGTAATTACATGGGAAACAACAGAGTATACCGTTGTAGCGAGAGTGGCAACAACGACAGTGCTGCTACAGTCAGTGGCAACAATGCCAAATATGACTATGATACTGGTGCTTATGATGGCAGTGGATCAACCAAGGATGGCAATGACGATCAGGATTTGTTTGAAGATGATATTAAGGATGATGATGATGAGCCTGATGACTATGCCAATAAGCGAAGCCAATGACCAAATAAGCATGTGTATCTTGCCTTATGTTCCAGTGATTTGGAGGTGTGCATTAGAATATAAACATGTGAAGTTTGATTTTGGTATAGAACGTAAAGAACATTTTTTATTACTGTTATAGTTACTTTGATGCATTAGAATATAAACATGTGAAGTTTTGTTTTATATTTATCGATTAACGTATTGTGAAGTGATCCTACTCATTGACGTGTCTAATTTTGAACAGAATTGCATATTCTCAATTATGGCATGATGACTAATCGGTCTGAGCAGATTGTACATAATTTGCAAACAAATTAGAAGGATCTGATTGGTTAATGAAGAGTAGCCTCAATCATCCAGTATCTATTTGACCCGATATGACTTATTTTCTTCGCCAACTGGAATATATATATCAAAATCAACATTGCTGAACCACGTACGTTGTAACGGAAGGGAAGTTGACATATTAAATAAAGAATGTCTTAGTCAATCCAATATGATCCAAATCCAAGCTGAAAGAATGTCTAAGAGGATGACCGATGAAATTTTTAAACTCTCGAGGAGGTGTCACTTGCGCTAAGATTAATGTAGGAGGAATTTTTTTTGATCCGGTCCATGCTTGATTGAGGTCTCTTAGTGGGTATGAGTTTTTCTTGAAAAAAAAATCCTTCGACGTGGTGTTAGTGATTAATTTTTATACTTAACTTTGGAGGGGATAATCTAATAATCGTCACATGCTCGTCTTGACATTTGGGAAATGGGCGAAGATAGTTTCGATCAGTTTACATTGGACTTTTGTCCACACACATAGAGAGGTGGAGAGTGATCTTGATCTTTTCCTTTTACGATAATTTTTACGTGACGATTATACGTTGAATGATGATTCATCATTAATATATTTTTTATCAATAATAAAATCTAATTTTATAAATACGTTACTAATTTGTTGCATCTTGGACCAACTTGATGGACACTATCGGAACTTGTCGGCTCAATGGTAACCATCACAGTTCAGCTTAGTTGGACACGCAAACCACTTGACCAGCTTGATGCACCAGGGATGTGTTTGCCTGTGCTCCAAAGGTATCACAAACCGGCGACCATGGAGACCCGTCAAGCACTTGTATCCTGAGCAGCCACCCAACTCGGTCAATCCGTGTGGCCACTCGAAGCTTTCACCATCTCCGACCGCCGACAGTCCTACGAGCTCCCCTTTGGGGCGTGAGGCAGCCGGCCGACCGTTGTTACTCGGGCCAGGCTTGCCCTCGCTGTTGAATTCGGTGATGCTTACCGACATGGCTTCGGAGACCGTGTCTCAGGTAGAGGAAGGACGTACGGTGGCCTGGTCAGCTCAGCAGAAAGCACTCCCATCTCCCCCCCTTTGTTGCCTGTCTCCGGTCGCACCGTGGCTGGAACTCGACGACAAAGGCTGTCATGCAGGGAGCACCTTTCCTGTGCTGGCCCAGTCCCTCGACTCCAAGGTGGAGGAGGAATTGCCTGGGGATGAGGAGATGAGGTCAAGGCCGTCGCTCGTTGTAGCATATATTAACAGAGATGCATCTTTATTTTGAGAATCTAAATGCTCTACCCAAAAAAACCTATAGAAATACGAACTTGAACTGGCAAGAACAGCTAAACAAAGGCCAAGAGAAAGGGCTATGGATTGAACTTAAAATGAAACATTGTTTTGAATAAGATTGTTAGCTCGTACTCACTTAGACAAGCAGTTTATAGTTAAGCAGCCTGAATGATTGAATCCAACATTATTAAGGGATTACCTACAGAATTCCACATCCCCCATTGCCGCCTTGTGGAGACTGGAGTCGCTAGGAGGAACAGTCTAGTTCGAAAAGTGCTTATACAGAACTACTCAAGTGTACAACCATCTTGGGAGAAGTGTCTCCACTAATTTAAGAGCACTGGTGCACTGCCGGTTCAAGCTCAAACATCGGGACAAGGAGATCACAGTAGCATCTCTCTGTTGGCTGTCTCCTAACCAGCGGAAGCTATAATTAACACACACAGACATTACAAGTGAAGCAGCAAAATTACATGGGCAACACCGAAAACCATTCTTTTAGCGCTCGCTCTTCCATGTGTATCATATCACTCACTGCTCGCTGCCATTCTACTCCGTGCAAGGGTTGTAGATATCCACCAGCCGCTTCAAGACCTCGACTTGGGTCTGCAGCAGAAGTATGTAGTCCGCCGTCTCCTTGAAAAGCCTGTCGGAGGCCGCCGCCTCCTTCACGACGTCGGGTTTGGGCGGTATAAGAGTTCTGAGCGTCTGAAGACGTACCGCCACTGCCGCCTTGCTCTGCTTCCTTCTGCCGTTCATGTGGTGGCATCTCCTCGAGTGCTTCACAAGTGTCCTCCTCCTCCTTCGCCCGCTCCTGCTCATTCTTACCACGGAACTCGAGATCTTGTGGTCGAAGCTCATCGGCGTCGCGAAGAAGAAGAGGGCGTTCGAAGAAGGGGTCACCGGGGATGGGAAGCCATGCGACTCTTTCAGCGCCCTTTTATGGAGAGAGGACGGAGAAGACCGGAGACAATGTTCGAGTCCACCCTCCACGGAAAGGTCCTTACTTACTTGTAAAATTACGAAAGTGCCATCGCGTTGGTCACTTCAGTGTTAAGGTGGAGTGGTGTTTATGTAAATATTGGAAAGTGAAGGGACACATGACTGCAAAATAAAGTTGAAATGATAAAGCCAGAGGAGGCGCTGCCACGAAGCACGTGGGAGTCCGAAATCTTCACGTGCCTCAATTTCTAAAATTACCCCGTTTTCCCACCCCAAATGTTTACATCCAACCTTACTCCTTAACCATGAACGGGACCACCTCTATCCGCGGGTAAACTTGTGGGTACCAGAAATAAATGTTTCTTTCGCAGAAGCCGCTATTAGGAACAGTAACTACCGTGATGGGTCGATGCGGCTGCTTCAAGTGTTTTAGGACATAAAATAAACTAAATGGACATATTAGGTATGTTATGGTGGGCTCCACTCCATGTGTCACTGGACACGAATGACATGCATGAGGACCATGTGGTGGGAACTTAAGGGAGATACGTCGTCCCCTCCCGTGCCAAGATGAATGTTACGTGGGTGCTATGTGGATGACATGTCAGTGTCAGCACATCATCCATCAATGCAGATTAGGAGCATTTATTTTGTGTACTTGTAACACTTCATTTATCAGAAGCGTGGCATAAGAGAAGACTTAATATGTTGGACTGAAAGTAAAACGTATCCGCGGGAGGCGTATGGGTACGCGTCGTGATGGCAAAGACGTCCGCGGAAGTGGTGGCCGCTAATTGGAGGAGGAGGAGGAGGAGGAGGAAGAGGAGGAGGCGGGGCGGGTGTGGTGGGCTCGTGGGAGGGGGAGTTGGCCACGGAGCAGAGCGCATGTGAAGAAGGGAGGCGTGGCCGCTGGCCAGCGATGCATCACCGTCGTTGCAGCGGGGAATGGGGGGCACAGGGACCGAGAGGGAGCTCCATGTGGGGGGGGGGGAGCACATGACGAGCCAGGGGAATGGGGAGGAGCAGCATGTGGGCGGAGGGGCGGAGAGGGAGGGTGGTGGGCACGGCGTCACGGACGTTTCCGCGTGTTCCTGCGACATTCCATGCACCCCCGGAATTGACCTGTGTCGTGTACGCGTCCGGCACCGCCTGGCTTTTTCCTCAGCCCGCTGCCCCCCATGAAGCCGGGAATAACTTCAAAACAACGAGTGACATCGACCACTTACTGCTCCATGCAATTTACTTTTTCTTTTTATATTTATAATTCATTCTTTTTAGTACAAAATACACCACATCTCACTCACAATAACAAATAGTCAGTGATGACTAGCATTTGCCAAGGAAACATCCATCTTAGGTGTTTTAAGGTATTTGACATCTCACTCTGACACTCCAAACTCTGAAAGAGTCAATAGATGATATTGAAGAAGGATAAGAGCATGAACTTCGTCACTGGCCTCCCAGGATTCATATGAAGCTTGTGAAGTGCCCATCACAAGCCATGATGGCATTGGTTTGGAGGACTCCATGGTGCATTTTTGTTACTCGGGAATGCGTCTCGCTGCGTTTCTCTTTACACCATGAGTTGGTTCAGCAGAGTTCATCCAGTCAGCGACCTAAAGAAATGTTAGCATTAATGGACTAAGATATCAAGGTTTATGGAAGTATGCTAAAGGTTTTTGACAAACAAGGTTGGTCGAGAAGATTATGATCAAACTTAAAATGATATCGACTGGCCCACTGCCTTCCTTAAGTGAAGAAAACATATGAAGCTAGTCATCCCTACAGTTTGATAGGGCATGAATATTGTGTTTAAAGTTTCATACTATTCAGTCACCTAACCTGATCTAACGCCAAAGAGGAATGCAAAAAGAATCGTAATATTGAACGAAATGTTCGAATATCATGTCCAATTCAGAATCAGACATACTGTTCTTTCACATGATGTTACAAGTATTAAATACTTTTAAGTACTTGAAGTTGCAGAAAGCGACCTTTGGTCCGTGTAAGGCCTGCTATAGCACCGGTGGCCTGTCGCCATTGCTATGTATGGAGAAATACAATAGTCGGAGCTAATTATATTATCCAATCTAATTAGTTATCTTTATAATCTCGATTTTTATATTTTAAAAAAATATATTATAATTTTTATATTTATGAAAGTGAAATATTTAAAATATTTTTCCTCACATCGTCGATTCTACTGACGAAAATACCGGACATAATGTTATGTAAAATGAATGACGTTAAAATAGGGTTAAAAATATAATTTTGTAGTGCTATTCTCATTATCCAAAAGAATAAAAAGAATGAGAAAGAGAAAGGTTTTGTTGGAAACAAAGTGAGACGGTGCTATTCAATTGTTCTATATTTTCTCTCTATATCTTGGAGGTTTTATTAAAAAATGAAGCACTCGATAGGAAGGATCTCTCTCTATTTTGTGATTCTACCTTCTTCTCATCTATCGATTATTATAGAACTATTGGTTTGTTGATTGTTACTTTTATAGAAATTATAAAAGATGAAATTAATATCGATGAGAATAATATTCTGAAATTATCTTTTTAATCCTATTTTAATATTTTTTTTCATACATGACAGCATATGCATTATTTCCGTTAGCACAGTCGACAACGTGAAGAGAAACGATGTTAAATATTTTATTTTCATAAGTATAAAGATCCCAATATGACTTTTAAAAATATACAAATCAAAATATTAAAGATAACTAACTGCATAAGCTAATCTATAATTAGCCTCTCAAATTTTTTACAAGGTTCTTCAAGAGAATCGACATAGGATCTCAATGGCTCTACAACTTGTTCGAGGGAGTCATCATTTTAGAGTGTCAGAATTCGGTGTGGAAGAATGGATTCAAAAATCATCTCCTTTTTTGGGTTTCTGCGTATAATGAAAAAAAAACATTTATAGGAAGAGGAAGCGAGAGATGATTGGGGTGATGACTACTATTTCATAAAATTGTGAACAATAAAACAATACCAGCCGTCTGATTTTGTCTGGGAGCTTTGAGATTGGAGACAGGGAGCCGTTTCTCACTCAATAGGTTTGTGTGGAACAATTTACATGTCACGATTGCCAAATGTTATTTGAGAGTGAGAGATCGATCGATTGTTCATCTGTGTTTCTTATTTGCAGCTCGGTTTGTAAAAATGACATATCATGGTTACGTCTCACGTCAAGCATGAGAGATATCAACTTCTTATTAGATCAGAGAATAGTTGACAAAAGTTTAGCTATGATGGATAAAAATTAAGATTAACTTGTAGAGATTTAATGAGTATATTGTTATTTAACTTATGTTTAATCATCTTGATCAGCAATTCAGATTTAACAAAACTAATAGATTAATTATTCTATCAAATCAAATTATGATAATATATCTAAAAAAATAATATAATAGTTATTGATTAGTATTTTTTGTCAAATCATATTAAAGAGAATGATAGTGTGCTCATAAAATTTTGATATTAATAAGGAGATAATGACACGTGGATGGTTATCTAGTTCTTACTCTCATTCAATAAATACTCGACTAATATATCATCTTCATTTTTTCGATATCTCAACTCTTTTCGATCGATATGATAGTCAATATTGCACAAATTAGAAATGGGTTCGACCTTATAGAATAGGTCACATCATACAAATGGGAAATTGACTCGGTCGATTGTTACCGCACATCCTTCGGGTTTAGTGTTGCGCAAATGCACTTATGATTAGAGAGAGCATATAACTATTTCTCATATTTAATAATGATCTTGAATATAATGGTTCATACCATGCTATAAAAAAAATCTTTAATATACTTTTTCGTTGGGAATCATCATCATAGTACAATTACACTTACGTAGATTCTGATTCAATATTTGACCATATCTTTCAAATAAAAACTAATTTAAGAATCAAAAAAATTTTATCGGACATGTGTCAAATGCAAGTTTATAAAATGTTTGCTTGGATCCCACTTTCACTCGACACCATACCGGCTTGAGATACACTTGAAGAAGGATCTCGATTACATCCGAATCTACATCAATATTACAATTAGAACCAAGGTTCGTCATATCATGACGTATCAGTACATATGATATGTATCAATCCAATAAAAGATTGGTACATATGGTATATTGATATGTTCGCATGTACTATTTGTTAATATGTTCAGTATAACTCGGTATGTTTCATACCTATAGTGATCGATATATCGGTCAACAACACATACTTCACATGTTTGTACTTATAATAGTTAGTAATTTTATGTTCTCTAATATAATTTTACTTTTTTAAAAAATAATAAAAATACATACTTCACATGTTTAAACTTTGAGATGTAAGAAGGATGCACCCTATCATTATGCATGTCCATATAACTTAGACGAAGGAATCATAGATATATACAATAAAACTAAATGAGCGAAAGGTATACTTATCTATCGATGAACTAATTAATTAAGATTTTGAAGGTAAATCATTCAACTATCAGTCCCAACTTAAGTGAGCCGAGGAGAAGGAAAGGTTCTATTCGAACACAAACTCCTTCCGAAAACATTAATATGGTGTTTTTTTTTGGGTGTTGAAAGTTGAAACTCATACTTGACCTAAAAATAAAGATCAACTTCATGAATATTTGGGGTGACTCGATGATAGCAACTCCATCCAAACATACATACAATCACATCTTTTCCTTCACTTGTACGTGTGACTAAATCTGAGCATCACAAAAGTTCAGAAACACATGAATGGAATGATGGAGCCTTTGTCTCTGCCATGCTAAACATCCTTGAAAGAAAAGTACGTGCCAACCAAATCGAGCTACTCGTGTTCCCCTCCCATGCGGTGCAGCTGCTGACGAATCGACCGCCCACCCTCCGGTTATAGTAGGAGCCAAGTTAGCTCCCCACTTAACTGTGGTTTCGTGACATGTAGTCTTCGTTAATGGGACAATGAGTGCTCAGATTTAGGTGGCAATTGCATGGCCCTCGGGACCATTCCAAGCCCACCTAACACAATGCCAACCAACAAATGGAACTTTAGTCATGTCGCGTAACATGGAATTAGAGCCTTCGAGGAAGATTCCCATCGTTTTCATTGGAGTGTTGACATGATGTGTTCCAATGTTGAGGACAGGTTGGGTGACCTCAATGTTTAACGAGAGGATGAGAGAAGTGGACATTCAAGTTTAACGAGAAAAAGTGAGGAGAAGTTAACCATCTCTCGTGTAACTCTTGGGAGATGAGCGAAGAGAGAGACATGGAAGAACAGAAATCATTCTTCCACAAGGTTGCTTTTCTTTTCCTTTCCTTTCTCCAAACCGACACTATATCTGACACAATGTTGCCTTGGCTTTCTCCCTCTCTCCCTCCCTCTCTCTGCTCTTTATCTTTCTCTTTTTCTTATCCCTTTGTTAACACAGCATCTGTTGTTGCAGTGTTCTTTTCGATATGATCATAACCATCTGCTTTTTCAGAAAATAGATTTGGTACTGTTCCATAAAACCTTCTTTATGAGCCGGCAATCTCTTTTATGGCTTTTTAAAGCTTCCTTATGCTCTTCTTCTATAAAGTTTAAAAGCTATGCCTTTGAGCTCTTATAATAAGAATTAAAATTTAAGCGATTTTCTTAAAAAAATACTCATACTTTGAGTATTTCTAAATCAATATTTTTTATCTTATTATTTTTAAATAATATTTTAATTTTTAAAATACCTAAATTGTCACTGAATTTTTTTTTTGCATGTTATAGTATTTTGATCTGTTACAATGTTATAATGTTTTGGCCATTACAATAAAATACTATAAAACATACTTAAAAATATTATAAAAGATCTAAAAAACTCTTAACCTTAATCAAACTAATTAGAAATCTAAAAAATATGATATTATGATGATCTATGATTAATGACGATCGAAGAGGCATAACTCACTTATGATGTTTTTCAATAACATTTATAGTATTTTCAGTACATTAATAAAACACTATAAATACTATTGAAAAATACTATAAATGTGTTAAATAAAAATATTATACCAGTTGAAAACTATTAGAAAAAATGAACAAAAAAATTTAACAAGAAAACTTTTAAGCGGTATTTTGGATTTTTTTTAATTAGGAGTATTATTTGAAAAAAAAAGGAGTGTTCCTTTTAGGAAAAACCTAAAATATGTGTATTTTTTAGATAAATCACCCTTAAAATTTTAATTAAAAGAGTTATTTTATGTGCTTTCAAGTTTTTTATCCTTATATCTATTTTTTTTTTAAGAAATGATTTTCCTCATTTGTTTGGCTTTATCAAATATGTAATTTTTAGAATCCTTGTTTTATTTGTATGCTGCTGTGGGATTAAAAGCAAATTTGGAATATTTATTTCTTAATATTAAGAACACGTTGGTTCTTCTGGACAACTACTATCGGAATATTTTACTCCAGTGTTATACTTACTTTTTTTTAAAGGAAAATATTATTCAAATATTGATCAATCCAATATGTATGAACTTATGCACATATATGTAGGATTATTTGAAATATCTTCTAGATATAAACACCATGCTCCCAAGATAAAAGTATTGTATTTTCAAAGTGAAAGCATTGTGCTCCTGAGATGTCACATATATAAAGACTAGAGTCGGGGGAGGTTTTTCGACCCAATCTGTCTAACTCTTAAGTTAGTAATATGAAATTCCTAAATGTGGGTTTGAGTTACCCAAGAAAAAGAAAGCTCCTTCCTATTTACCTATTTAAAATATATTTTATGGATGAAAATAAAGTTTGTAATTATCTTCCTTGTTATAAAAGAAAAGAAGAGAGTTTGAGATTGTTTACCTTGTCATAAAGAAAGAAAATGAAATTTATGATTAACTTTCTTATCATAATGAACGAGAAGGAAGCTTGTGTTTCTCCGCTTTTAATCTTTGTTCACAGATGACCTCCTCGTTAAAGTATCCTTTGAGAGGGAGGGTAGGTAGATAGATATTTCTGCAATATTGGGTCCTTCTGGTGTCAAATATTAGAAAAAAATACTATTGATGTCTTGGCTAGTCGAATATGGTCCGGATCCATATGCATAGGATTGTCCAAAGTATCTCTAAGATGAAAACTTATGCTCCCGTGGTGGAAGTACTGTACTCATGATGTGAAAGTATTATGCTCTCGAGATGAAAGTATTGTACTCCTAATATGTCACATACACGAAGACTAGGGTTGGATGAGATTTTCCGATCTGATCTCTCTAACGCTCTTAGTTAAAAACCTAAAATTCCTAAATATGAAATCGAATAGTTAAAGAAAGGAGAAAGCTTCCCCTTGTTTTCTGTTTAGGATATGTTTTTCTATCTTAAAGATGAGAAGAAAGTTTGTGATTATCTTCCTTGTTATAAAGAAGGAGAAGTGAGTTCGAGATTATCTTCTTTGTCATAAAGAAATATAGAAGAAAACTTATGATTAACTTTTTTTATCATAATAAATGAGAAAAAAATTTATATTTCTTATGTTGAATCTTTATCCACGTGGATGAGTGAAGGATGAATTAAGCTGATGATAGATTCGAACTGACAATAGATTCTTTATCGATTCCCAAAACTATATTAGAACACATCACTGCTAAACCTTTCTTCTGCAGTGGCAATTCTGTTTTGAAGCTTATAATCACAAAACTTACATGTTTTTGCCCATCTGACCACTGTTCTGGAGACAGCAGCCCTCCTTTTTCGGATGCAAATATTTGTCCAATCATTTTCATTTCGTTTGTTATTTTGCAGGTTGGGGAATTGTAGGAATTTTGTGGCAGAACACATATCCATATTTTTCATATTAAAAAAATGTTTTTGCATGATAGATCATGTGATGCTTTTGGAGTGGTCCAGTGATGCCACTGACTTCGAGTTCTGAGTAAATGGGAAGGGGGGATGGATTAGATCTCAGTATTTAAGGAGCTGCAGACCATTTTCTTCTTCCTCAGTGGGAATCCCCACAGACCATTCTGTGCAGGAAGGATCTCAGAAGATCTTCCTGTTCCTGTGTCCCAGCTGAACACTATCTCCTCCTCAGAAATCTGAGGTGCGACGGTCTCCTTGGAAAGGTAATGTTCTCACCTGATCTCAATTAACTCTCTCTGTTTCAGTTGCTGACTCTCCATTGTCCTTTTTTGTTCCGGCCATTGTGGATATGGTCCCATAAGTGTCAAGCATCCGACATCACTACCTTGCCATTTGTCTATCTTTTGGCCGCCGTTCTTTGGTTGTCATGGACAAGACTAGATCTGCCTTTTTCTGTGCAAGATTTCGTGTGCATCGGCAGATCTTTTACTTCCATTCTGCCAATTCACAGTTGTAGAATGGAGGATGATTCAGAAAAGAGTCGGTTTTCATAGGAAGGCGTTGCTAGGAACATATCAGCATATTTCCTAAGTCTGCAGCTTTAATCCTGCATGGATCGCAGCAACTGCGGTACAGATCTCTGCATGCAAATCTAGTATCTGATTGGATTTTTATTGTCTGAGATCTAAAGGTCTTCAAAATTTGGCATTCCCAAATTGTGAATTCTCAGATCTGATCACTCCCATCTGGTGATCAGCTGCATGTCTTTGTTCCAAAGGGATAAGAACTTCTCTACTGACAGAAATTTACTTGATCTGGTGAATCATCTGCATGTCTTCGTTCTCAAGGGAAATAAACTTGTCTACTAAGAGAACTTTACTTGATCTATTTTCATGTGTTCTCAAACTCTTCTTGACATGCATCAAATCTTTCTGATTGTTACCTTCCCAGGCTGCAACTTCTGCTTTCTTTTCCTTCAACCAATACCTGACCTTTTAACTCTGCCTGTCATTGTTTAATTTCTGTTCTTTTAGTTTGAATCACTTAATTTGCACTGGCAGAATTATAGTTGCAAATGATCGATTCCTTTCTGGATTACTTGGAATTTATATAATGTCTGCATTTTTCATCTAATTGGATCAGACTTTCTGGAACATAAACATGGTGAAGATATGCTGCATCGGTGCCGGCTACGTCGGTGGCCCGACCATGGCCGTCATCGCTCTGAAATGCCCTTCCATTGAGGTGGCTGTCGTCGACATCTCCGTCACTCGCATCGCTGCATGGAACAGCGATCAGCTCCCGATCTATGAGCCGGGGCTTCAAGACGTCGTCAAGCAGTGCCGAGGACGGAACCTCTTCTTCAGCACTGACGTAGAGGAGCACGTCAGCGAGGCCGACATCATCTTCGTCTCCGTGAACACACCCACCAAAACCCGTGGCCTCGGTGCCGGGAAGGCCGCTGACCTCACCTACTGGGAGAGCGCGGCTCGCATGATTGCCGATGTCTCCAAGTCCAACAAGATCGTGGTTGAGAAGTCCACGGTACCCGTCAAGACCGCCGAGGCCATCGAGAAGATCTTGACCCACAACAGCAAGGGCATCAATTACCAGATCCTCTCCAACCCGGAGTTCCTCGCAGAGGGCACGGCCATCGAGGACCTGTTCAACCCCGATCGAGTGCTCATCGGTGGGCGGGAGACGCCGGAGGGGAGGAAGGCTGTCCAGGCGCTGAAGGAGGTCTACGCCAATTGGGTTCCCGAGGATAGAATCATCACCACCAATCTCTGGTCTGCTGAGCTATCCAAGCTCGCCGCTAATGCTTTCTTAGCTCAGCGGATCTCGTCGGTGAACGCCATTTCGGCACTCTGCGAGGCCACAGGGGCCAACGTGGCCGAGGTGGCCTTTGCTGTGGGAAAGGACACCAGGATCGGGCCTAAGTTCTTGAACGCAAGCGTTGGATTCGGCGGCTCCTGCTTCCAGAAGGACATCCTCAACCTGGTCTACATCTGCGAGTGCAATGGCCTCCCGGAGGTGGCCAACTACTGGAAGCAAGTCATCAAGATCAATGACTACCAGAAGAGCAGGTTCGTGAACCGGGTGGTTTCCTCCATGTTCAACACCATCGCCGGCAAGAAGATTGCCGTTCTCGGGTTCGCATTCAAGAAGGACACCGGCGACACGAGGGAGACTCCGGCCATCGACGTCTGCAAGGGCCTTTTGGGTGACAAGGCCAAGATCAGCATCTACGACCCCCAGGTGACGGAGGACCAGATCCAACGCGACCTTGCGATGAACAAATTCGACTGGGATCACCCTCTCCATCTCCAGCCGATGAGCCCAACGGCGGTGAAGGAGGTGTCCGTGACCTGGGACGCGTATGAGGCCACCAGGGGAGCGCATGGCGTCTGCATCCTCACCGAGTGGGATGAGTTCAGAAAGCTGGACTATGCCAAGATCTACGAGAACATGCAGAAGCCAGCTTTTGTGTTCGACGGGCGCGACGTGGTGGATCCCGAGAAGCTTAGGGAGATTGGATTCATGGTTTACTCGATCGGGAAGCCATTGGATCCATGGCTTAAGGATATGCCTGCTGTGGCGGCCTAATTGGAAGATTACTCGGTTCGATTTCGAGGTTCAAGACGTAGTTCCTTCATTATTATTATCTGGATATTTTTCTTTGATGATCTATGTTGCAGTTACACGGAGCGGTGACTGCACCGTCATCCTGCCTCGGTCATTATACTTTGTATGGAGTGTTTTTATTGCACTAAATGAAATAACTAATTCTTTCTATCTATAACTAATAAATGGGTTAATCAACTTATTAATTTTATTAAACCTAAACTAAAATAAAATTAATAATATATTCATCAAATCTTTATAGTTAATCTTGATTGATTGATTGATTGATTCTTTTAAATAAGCTGCAGATGCATCGGCAACATGATTTGAGCCCCGGAAATGTTGGAACGGTCACAAGATGTTAGGGAACGAGTCGAAATATTGTGTAGAACGTTTGCAAGAAAGAGCTCGAGAGGGAGTTTTGTGCAAAACGCCATCTTAATGGCAAAATTGCACAAAACCCCTTGCTAAAGCACACGGGATGGGGCGTGTGTCATGTCGCAGGGCGTTCAAATATGGTGGAAGGATCCACTCCGAGAAGTGTCGGCCTGGTAGGGGTCTTGGAACGCGACGAGCACCGTGATCTCGTCGACCCGCTCGGGATCCATAGTTCCTGCTGGGATCGAGATCTTCCATGGCGAGTTCCTCGACCTCGGTGGCTTCGATCGCTTTCTTCCTCCTCCTGGGACTGGGGCATTGTAAAACCGTGAAGAGAGACGGTACTCCTTTGTCGCCAAATCCTAATAGGTTATTATCTCAGTGATACTGGTTCGAATCGCGTAGTTTCGTGTTGAAATCGAAACCCGCTTTTTGGCTTGGTAGATTGTTCGGAATTCACTGATTATCGTCCCTTTTTCTTTGGTGGATTGGATAGTCAGATCCGTAATTGGTCATCATGGTTCGGTTAATTGATCACAATTCACATACAAATAAAACTAGATAGGGGCACTGAGTTAGAATTATTGCTGATTGTCGAGTCAGATTCATTTTCTCGTAAGGAATTTAAGGCAGTGCCCTTTCTTTTGAACGAAAAGAATATATAAAAAAAATTCATTTCATGGAATTTTGATTCATTTACATAAAGAAATTTTCAAGCATCTAACCATGAGATGGTAGTTGGATAACTCCAGTCATAAAGATTGCTAGGAGATTAGTAACTACACCAGGACTGTCTGTTTGAGCACTCAGAATATAATCTCAATGCCTACTGGATGGATTTGCCAATATTATATTAAGTTTTGGAAATCTTTAGAAAGAAAAGAAACTTAACTTACCCAACATATTGATATTTGTGCATAAACCAGCACAATTGTCACAGCCACCATCAACATTAGTTCATCATTGCTGCACCACCTTGACCTCGGGTCATTTGTTTGCTGTGGTATCGTTCCTCGCCATACATTTTTTTAGATTTTCCCTGCAGATCTTTTCCATAACCAAACAACCTATACCTTCTCCGGATTTTTTTAAAATGTATCCTTTTTATAAATTCTGAAGGAAGTCTGGACTCATATGGAAACAACATGAATATGTTTACAATCGGATATCTAATAAAGTTGAGATGCTCATTATGGAACATAATAAAAGAGTGAAGACATTATTGATGTTCTTATGGTTCTAAGCTAAATTTCTTGCAGTAAAAGCATTGAATGAAATCAAGGCTTCGCTTGGATGGAGGGTAGTCTATGCATGGGTGGGAGATGATCCATGTGGAGATGGTGATCTTCCCCCATGGTCAGGGGTTACATGTTCCCAACAAGGAGATTACAGGGTTGTGACAGAACTGTAAGCATCCATCTTTCCCAACTAATAAACTGCAGACTTTGGTTCTCATGAGGAAAATCCTTCCTTTTTTATAGTTGTCATGGTGCTTCTTTTAATAAAACATATGTGACATTGTTCGACTATTTTTAATATATGAACTACACCTCAAGAACTTATGAGCAAAAATACTAGTATAGTAGGGAAAAACGATTTTCAATTATGAATATTTGTCTTCTGAATGTCGTTGTAGATGCCTTTAGTTGAGCTTATGAAGAAGACTGAACTGATAATTTATGTTGTCCTCATATCATTATAATGAAAATTTTGATCTAGTTGATCATTTTTATTTTTGAATAAGGTAGCTGTGTCCATTTTTGGGGAATAAAAATTAAGCTTGCAAGCAATTTTATGATGAGAGTAAATCACTGTTAACATAAATATTTCCAATTTCATGTGATCTCACAGCTTTGGTGATTTTTTTATCACTCCATAGCAACCATATATCATGATCATGTCACTACATGATTTTAATTGACTGTTGAAAGAACCTTAAGGCTTTTCAGGGGATTTTATGGTTGTTGCTCAATGCATACCCACATAAAATGTGAGTGAAAGAAGAAACTAGTTGCATCACTGCCTTTCCAGCATGTGGTCTGTGCTAATTCGATGCTAATGGAGCATTTCTGTGTTCATATACATTGTGACATAGTTGAAATATGGTAAAATGCATGTAGGAAATGTTTAACACTCCAGTTTAGTCTCACATCAAAAGTTGGCAAAGACTATTGTTAGGTTGGGCTTAAACATTTTGTAGTTAATGGTTCAAACTCAACGAAATCAATGGGATGATTATCCTATCAAACTGGATCATGACAAATGCTACTAGAGTTGACTTAGTATTTGGATATGATGAGGGATTTGAGTAGAAAAAAGATATCCGATCCATGAACAAGACTAGAGGGTACATCATGGTTTAGAGACAAGCACTAGGTTAGACCTTACTTTGCACCATGCTATGGTATGATTGGTGTTGGGTCTTGATAAGAACGTTAAACCCTTAAGTGAGGGAAACTGTGATATCCCAGTTCAGTCTTACATCAGAAGTGCGCAAAGACTTAGATTGGTTTATAGGGGTATGATAGGTATACTATACTAACTTGGGTTTAAGTATTTTAGGTCAGTTCAAGCTCAACGAAGTTAATGAGTCGGTTATCCTATTAGGTTGTATCATAACAAATGAGTGACATCAATTCCTTCTCAACATGTGGCCGATGTTAGTTCGATGCTACTAGAGTATTCTATTTTTGTGCACAGTGTTCTCATTATTAAGAAACTTGGACATTTGATATCTTAGTTTTACTGCTTCAATATAAATAAAACAACAAGCTATTGTAAGTTACATTTAATTTGATAGCTTTTGTGTTTCTGGAGAAGATATTCATTTTAAAAGTTTGGGTTGAATTGAGAGTTTTTCATGACTAAAGAAGATAATGGTTTCATTTATTTAATGTTGAACAGAATAATTTCAAAGACTATTGTTCTTGTAGTTTTTCTGTAATGTGAAGCTTATATTTTAGACCTACTTGACTTGCAGGGAAGTTTATGCTGTATCAATTGTTGGACCTTTTCCTATAGCAGTCACAAATCTCCTGGACCTGACAAAACTGTATGAACTCTTCTCCAAGTATCAATTACAATTTATGAGTTACCAAAATATTTACTGCAGCAACCACTGGTTGTTACTCTTCCTAGTGATTTATCTTCTGTATGCCACAAGCTTCCATCATAGGTTTACCTTATAATGTAATCAGGTGCCAGTATTTTGCATCATTGTATACTGATTAAAATGTAGTCTTGGTATGCCAGTTTACAATAAACAATGAGACAGCAAACACGTAGAGGGTGTTCACTCCCTTTATTGTTTGAATTAAATCTATGAATGTTTGTGTTCTGCAGGTATCCTATAAACATAGATGCTAATGTTACTGAATAATTTCTTCTTTTTTTTTCTCTCTATCAATATATCAGTTAATTATGTCAATATATGCTGCTAAACTTGATCTGGCTGGCTTGTATAGAAATGCATAATGAAATTGGATTCTCTTAGTTTATACAATACACAGTCTAAAGAAGACATGCTTATCATAAGCTCCTTCAACCCTTCCATATTTCCCTGTGGGTGAAGAAACAGTAGAGCATATGACTGGCTTGTTACAAGCTTTCTGTGAATCTTAACTATTATACAGAGAAGGCAACATCCAGATTGTTAGCTTGTAACTCACATATTGCAGTGGATTAAGCATAACTGTTGAAATTTACTTGAATGCCAGGGATCTTCATAATAACAAGTTGACAGGGGCCATTCCTCCTCAAATTGGGCGGCTGAAGCACCTCAAGATACTGTATGTTCCTTCCTTCTTGTCTAAGGCTGTAATTTGGTATTCCGTGTTTCCTACAGCATATGCTGCTATATTTACACTGACTCTGTTCTTTTGCAAGCTCAATCTTTCTGTTTAATTCTGTTCCATATTTGAAACAATAATATGGATGAATTTGATTAAAAATGATACTGTTTTTTATAAGAAGACAAGGTGATATTCGTCTTTGGTGACTAATCAGAGAGAAGAATTTCCTTGAGGGACATCAATTTTAATGTACCTTACCAACCAAAATGACAGTAAATCTGGTCAGCAATTAGACCTGCAAATCATTTGAGCATTGTCCTTGTGAATTCTCTCAGGCTTCATGGTTAACTTGCCTAATTGATTCTGTAAAGGTTGTGCTTCTGGAATCCTTGTTTCAGCATTTAGATTCATGTCATTTTTATATAATTAGATTATTGATGCATCAAGTTAGTCGAACAATCGCTCTGATTTTTAAGGAGTTCAGTTTGTTAAGCATTTAGATTTATGTCATCTTTATATAATTAGATTATTGATGCATCAAGTTAGTGGAACAATTTCTGCATGTCTTTTGAGGAGTTCAGTTTCTTAAGCATTTAGTGGACATTGATTTGACGATAACAGGGGCACCCTTCTAGAAAATTATTTGCCATTTTTTATAGGAGGATACAAAGTATGTTATTGAAAATAATTCGTGTTGGATATAGAAAATAAAACTTCTGTGCATGGGAAATATTGGAATGCACAAAGCAGTAAGAATGGTCCTAGATGGTAGTATCAGAGTATGGTAGTTTCTGTTCTTTTAGATTATTATTACTACTTTTGGATACAATGTGTAGATTGTTTATTCTGTGATCTTCTTCGATTATGGTATGTGACAATGCAAAAGTTGCCTGTCTCATGCGGTCAGTGGGTTTATCATCTCAAATTTGGACTTTCATTGAATTCGTTTTCTAAATGTCCATTTGTCCTATCACATGTCATGGAATAGCATCATGTAAACTAGGTGATCCACTCTTGAATCAATGCACTCTGTGTTCATGCTGTAGCAAATTAGTGTCATGCAGAAGTTTTCTTGTCAAAGTCAAATTGCCAATTGGTATTTTTTACTCCTATTAAATAGACGGTAATACAAGGATGGTTTCTTAGTCTGGTACTAGGATTCTCCATCAAAGTTATACAAAAATGATATTCTCCTCTTCTAAACTTTTTTTTCTTTTTTTCCCGAGGAAGCTTATATAAACTATCAACTGATGTTTTATTTTTCTTGCTTTTTTTTGGGGGTGATTCTAGAAACTTGAGATGGAATAAGCTGCAAGATATCATCCCTCCTGAAATTGGTGAATTGAAAAAATTGACGCATTTGTAAGTATTTAAGGTGTATTTGTTTTATTTTTTTGAAGATTTTGCATATTTTTTGGGTGTCTGCAATCTTGAAATATTTGCAGGTACCTGAGTTTCAATAACTTTAAAGGTGAAATTCCTGTGGAGCTTGCAGATCTACCAGAACTTCGTTATCTCTATCTTCACATGAACCGTTTTTCTGGAAAAATTCCTCCAGAGTTGGGGATTCTCAGGAACCTACGTCACCTGTATTGAGTTTCTCCTGATCCGGATTTACATGCTAACTATATGTTTTCAGATTGTTCCACTATAATCTACCCATTATTTGACTAATTTATCCATTTGCAGTGATGTTAGTAACAACCACTTGACAGGAACTTTAAGCAAATTCATCCGAAACGGAGATGGTTTTCCTTCTCTCCGTAACTTGTAAGTTCAATTGCAACCTTTTTTAGTATCATAACTTGTCTCTATCAGCATCTCTTTTCTGATACTATCTAGTGTAACTATGAGACTTATAGGTACCTGAACAATAACCAATTGAGTGGAACATTGCCTGATCAAATTTCAAACTTGACCAATCTGGAGATATTGTAAGTTTTGCCGCATTATTGTTTGAGCACATTCAATTTAAGCCAAGAACTCTGATATCCCTATTTTATCTATTTGCATGCAGGTACCTATCATACAACAAGATGAGTGGACTACTAACTCCCAAGCTTGTTGAAATTCCTAGATTGACCTACTTGTGAGTTTACTGCCTAAAATCTCTCGAATCCTAACAAACCGAACAAAAATTGATCGATCGATCGATCGTTGGACACTCAAATCTTCTTTTCATGTTTGTTTAGGTATCTTGACCACAATGCGTTTACTGGGAGGATCCCAGATGGCTTATATAAGCACCCCTTCTTGAAAGAGCTGTAAGCTTCTTCTTTTGATAACCTGTCTTCAATCGATAGCATAAACAGCATTGTTTCTTAAACCTAAGTTGGACGCAGGTACATCGAGGGTAATCAATTCAAGCCTGGTGCAAAGCAAAAGGGCACGCATAAGACGCTTGAACTGACTGACACAGAGTTCTTCTAGTGAGTTCAGTTTGATCGGTCATCAGCTTTACAAGTTATGTTTTCCTATACTTTTATTATTATCTATTGCAAGAACGTATTTAATTAGCTATATGTTTTCTGTTGATTATTCCGAGTAGAAATGCATCAGATACGACTAGTGCAGCCTTTTCATTTCTTTACAAAGAAGCAATATATCATATTTATGTTTGCTGTCTACTTCCTGTTTCATTTATGTTACTGACGGTCTCTATGAAGAAGATCCATTACTAAGAACTTAAGGTTGTAGAAGGACACTCGTCCAAGGGAAAATAGTAGAAGAGCTAGAAAATTTGGTCTTCTCTGTTATAGCTGTACGTTTACATCAAGACAAAAGCATGCCTAATTACCATCATAGTTTGCATTATGAGAAAGACTAAATTACCATCAAATATGCAGACCCCAGTGTATATCTACGTACTCATTTCAGTGTTCGCAGACGATACGCCAACTTGGTCCTTGTGAACACTGAGTTCCACCAAAACCCAGTAAAGCTTCAAGGTTTAGTTTCAATGCATCCATTCTTCTCTGTTCACTATGATGATGTGCCAACCTTACAAACATAGTACCCGCAAGTGACTTTCGGTTGAAAACCATGTTTCCTGCAGACAAATATATAACATATCAATCTAATAACAATCAATCCAGTTTTCAATTTGATCCTCGCCTTTGCGTAAAAATATAAAAAGAATATTTTCTTCAGACCAGGATCCATTCAGTTGTTCATTCTATTACTGCTTCTATTCTGAATGGCGTTGTATCCCTGCACTTCTTCCAACAATCTTGGAACTGTATGGCCTTGCATGTCAACTATCTTAGAAGGCAAGTAACACCACCAGATAAATTCTGAGAGTTTTGTTACGTTGCAAATATCTATTTTATCTGTCATAATCTCATCGATGAATCTTCGATATACAAAACTTCAAGGGAATATACTGGGAGAAGCAAGAGCATTACAGGGAGTATAGTACACAGAAGGCATTTCCAAATAGCTACGGAACTAGAGATCTCACAATATAAAGAAATGACATGATTAGTGATAGAAAAAGAAGCAAAACAAGATTTGATCAACTGGAATGGATGTGTGTTAATGCTGACACTGGAAAATCACCAAAAATCATAGTGCCCAGCAGCACAACTGAATGATATTTTTTCTGTAGAATTTAAAGCTATTTGGGTCTCTGAATGAGCGCGAACTCCCGAGAGAGAAACTATTCTGGAATCCCTATATGAACTTGGAGAATATTTCATGCTAGCTAGAACATACTCTTCAAAGATATGCAACCTCATTTAGGAAGATGCATGCAGCCAATAGATAGAACAACCTCTTCATAGCAAAAGCAGTCCATTCGAACTAAAACGTCGATCTAGTGCACGAGGCTCTAGCTATAGTATGGTCTGTGGAGGTTTAATGTATGCAAATATACCTTTGTAAGCAAGGAAATTGTTTCCTTGACTTGAACCCTTTACAAAGGGCAATCTTACCAATCACCATATAACTCAAATGTGAAGAAGTCTTGCTGTCAAACGTAAAACTGCTATTGTTTGCAGCAGATATTTGTACATATTGCATATGAAGCATCATATTACTCGGTGACATAGATAACCAAACTATGACCTAAGTTTAGTAAGTTAAATAGACAAAACAGAAAGAGAGAGCAAAGAACATCTTGCCATGTTATGGAGTTAAACAAACTCCTGTGCTATTTCATTCCCTGCGACATGATAAAATGGAGATCTGATAACTATCCATCCACTTACCTTTCTTTATCCCTTAACCAAGCAGATCAAAAACACTCCAAGATTCACAAACAGAGTTTTGGCCTTCGAACTTGGAAATCCTGAGGAGGGAGAGAACAAAGGAAAGAAGAGGTTACTACAAATCTGGAAGAAGAGGGTCAACAAATTTTAGCAGATGCATTATCCTCAGAACTTTGGCATGTAAACTAACCAGCTTAAATGAAAAAGAAGTGAACATTAATAAATGTATACATATTGAAATCAAACTAGGATCTGTGTTTATATAAATGGGTGTTATATTAGCCAATTCTATGATAAAGTTTCTCCCATATCCTAAGCTTTGGCAATTTTGACAACTTATTAAGCAAGATCTAAAACCATTAGGTATACGACCATCGATATCATAATAATGTTGAAAAATCTTAGTAAAGGCATCAAGATAAGAGCATGAGGAAGACAACCAACCCTTAGTCAAATTTTGAGCACTGTTCAAAGTCAGATGCCTCGTCAGAATCAGAGAGTGGCAGGAGAGAGCTTGTTCCAAGCATGTGCCCATTCAGACATACATAACACTCAACACTATCATCATATGCACCCAACCTGATGCAAGCGCTCCTTGGTATCATCTTTGCCTGCATCATGTTCCACAATTTTGCCTTGCAATATGGACACACCTCTGTGGAGTGGAGTTTGGCCTGCCTTTCGATCAGCATCTTTCTAACCTTCGAAGCAGAAAATGACTTGAACACACCGCGGAAGAATCCTACATCGCCATCATCTCCTTGATCTAGATGTTCACAAGGGTCACACACATACAAGACATCTGTCCTGCACTGCGGAATAAGAAAGCTCTTTCCTGAAGTCCTCGAAAACCTAGTCCTGTGCACAAAGTGACCTGGGACACAAGTGATATTAAAGAGGCCCCTCTGGCTGCAACCTGAACAATAGATGAGAAGCTTTCCAAGTGCTTTCCAGTTTCCATCGACACTATGACTTCCACAGGACTGCAAATCCAGCATCATTTTTGGGGCCCTTGTTCGACAGAACTCTTTCCACAATATCCGTTTGGCAATCTCATCAAACCATTTGCAAACACACGACATTAGCGCAATCAATCTAGGATTCCAGTTCAGATGCTCAAAAACAAGAAAGATGGCATCCTCGCTCAGGTGACCTTTGATGCATATGCAAGCAGCCGAATGGGTGCATCGATATTGCTTTGGTACCAACATTTTGCCAACAATCCACAACGAATTACACAGTCATGCCTCAATACCTCTCCAGCAAACAAGTGCTCACTGATCGAATAACCTGCTCATCTTCTGCAAGTAAAAAATCACTGTTCCATGAGTAACTTCCTCACTCTCATCTAAAAAAACACACATGATCTTCTTTCAAAGGTTCACTCATTTTACAAACAAGCAATGCTTGATACAAAGTCCACATCAACCAATACATGTTAGGAACAAGTGCAAATATTTAGATTATACCAAAATAGTAGCACATGCAATTACTAATGTTGCAATTGCATCTCCTGATCGATTCCAAGTTTGCATTTTACTTAGCATGAGCAATGTTTCTGTTCAGTTGGATGGCTTAACATAACATAAAACTAATGCACATGATACTGGAAATGTTCGACAAAAGCTTCCACTACTTCATGCAGATCTATACCTAAAAACCCATGCATTTATTCAGATGATGCAAGAAAAAACGATCGCATGGACTCGATTCTTCAATCCGGCCTTTGCTACAGAAATAAGGTTCAAATTCTTCTCCACCGATCAACATTGACATAACCTTTTCTCCAGGTTTTCTTGTCCGATCCAGAGCATCTAAACTTCCGATCGGTTCAAGCCGCCAGTTTCTTCTCCAAATGACCCTACAATTCCTTGATCCGAACAGTTCCCAAAATGCATGCAGTCCATTCCCACCCCACCCATGATTTCCAGTCCCGGATCGAGAGAGATCGACCAAATGAGGGGGGGAAGAGCCGATCAATCACAACACTCTCAAAAATTAGGAAAAAGAAACCAAAAATCATACTTTTTTTCAGGAGAATCATGCATAAAACCAAAAAAAAATCTCTCACCTGAAGCATCAAACCGCTTCCCGCTCCTCCCTACTCCGAGAACAAGTGACTGAGAAGAGAAAACCCTCTCGTTTACCCCTCGGTCACAGTCGAGGAAGAGCTCAGAAGAGGGGCGATCTCGTCTCAGAGCGCCTAGCGACGACGGAAGAGCAGTGGGCTAAAAAGAGAGCCGCTCACATAGCGCGGAATCACAGAAACACCATCGGATCCATGGACAAGTTCGTCCAAACTTTGTCCTTTTCCGGGGGCAGTTTCGTCCGACAGGCGAATCCGACACCGTCCAGTTGTCCTTCCGTGAGGAGAGACGACAGCAGGAAACTACGGCAAGAGAGAGAAGAGGAAGCAGATATTGCTTAGCAGTGTCGGCTGTGCTCGCATATTTAATTCAGACCGCTCGGCTCAGACCAACCGCACCAGACGATTGATTGATACCGCGCATGATAAGAGAACAATTCTGTCACGCAAACGGCGGACACACCATTGGATTGGATGATGGAAGCCGCACCACATACGGTGGAGCATTTCGTTCCTCTAAGATGAGACCATTCCATCAAATCGAGTTGAAAGGGGAGGATGATTCATCTAAAACGGGCAATCACCAGAAATCTGCACAAGATTTTGCTGACTTCAATGAGTGTAAGCTTCTTATTAGCTTTTAATATCGATTTGCTACGAAATCTGGTAATATGCCACTTTTTGATCCATCTTTCACTGCCCAAAAGATCCCTTAAATTTTAGCTAATGCAGCAATTCATGGATTTCTCCAAAATTGCAGATATCACAGGGTTTTATTTTCCTTTAGTTTTCGATCTTGTCAATCTTTGTATCTACGAAGCATAACAAAGGTGAAATCTAATAGAATCGAGACCTGCTAATGATCGAGAAAGACTTTGTTTTTATTTTTGGGATTGGAAGGATGGATTTATCACACCACTAATTCATTGAAAGAAGGAAAATACACGACAAGAACAGTACCAAAAGAAAAAAGAAGAAGAAGAAGAGGCGCTCATGATCAGAGTATACAATC